>NW_017731759.1:1480824-1507042 GCF_001890085.2 Hipposideros armiger | reverse complement strand
GAGAGAGAGAGAGAGAGAGAGAGAGAGAGAGAGAGAGAGAGAGAGAGAGAGAGAAATAATAAAGCTGGAGTGAAAGGAAGAGGGTGAAGGTGGGAGAGAAAGAGAAATCCCGCTCTGCTCTCAGTGCGGCCGGTCGCTTGCTCGCTTCCTGCAGTCAGAGATCGTGGCAGGACGTGTCTGTTTTCACGGTGTGCGAATAAACCTCATGTGGCTGCTGATCCCCTGGTGGAGTCATTCTTTTCTCTTTCTGTCTTCGATTACAGAACCAGACACGCACCACTTCTTTTTCCAACTGGAGGCTGTCTGCCAACGAGGAAATCTCCTGCGCCGCAGGCTTGGGACATTTGAGGAAATGCGTCTCCAGTACGCCCTTGACACTCACCTCGATGGAGGTTCGCTTCTTGCGCTTGCGGCCCTGCGCAGCGATCTTGTCAATGCTGGTCGGGCTCCCTGTGGACGAATCAGCCTCCTCCAGCCACTTGTTCAGCAGCGGCTTCAGCTTGCACATGTTCTTGAAGCTCAGTTGCAAGGCCTCGAACCTGCAGATGGTGGTCTGCGAGAACACGTTGCCGTACAGTGTGCCCAGCGCCAGCCCCACGTCCGCCTGCGTGAAGCCCAACTTGATTCTTCTTTGTTTGAACTGTTTGGCGAACTGTTCCAACTCATCCGAGGTTGGTGTCTCCTCGTCCGAGTGGTCCTGGCAGTGGTGCGAGCCTAGGTCGCTGTGGTCTGGGGGCTCCCGGAGCACCGAGTGTAGGCTTTGTGCGGAGGCAGAGGCTGGCGGTGGGGTGAGCCCCCCGTGTTCCAGCATGCCGCTCACGGTGAAGCCCGGCTGCGAGTACACGTTAAGGGGTTGGCCGCTCGACGTGATGGACGGGTTTGGAGCCGGGCTTGTCCCCCAGGCATTCGGGTGGTTAGTGTGCGGAGAGTGGTGGGCGACGTGAGGCGAGCGGTGATGGATGATCGCGCCCAGCTGTAGGTCTTCTCGCCCAGGCTTCACGTCTTGCTGGTCCAGGGGGCTGGTGGCCAGTGTAGAGGACCATGGTCCTCCGTCGCTCAGACTGGTCACCCAATGATGCCCGAGTGGATGCCCATTGCTAGGAACTCCCTGCAAGTAATCACTTTGGAGAAGTTTCTGAGGGTTTCGGAAAGGACTCCCCTGCTGCATGCCCGCAGAGTCCGCATGGACCAGGGAGCTGGAACTGAGAATGCTGTAGGGATTTGAGGCAGCTGTGGCCATGGTCGGTGAGGATCCCCTACTAGTTCTAATGTGGCAAAGGGAGCGGCTTCAGCCTTTGACATCTATGGTGCGGGGGAGCCAAAGCCGCGAGAGCGAGTTACCGGCACCCGCTGTGGCCAATCGCAGCGAGTCTCGGCCTGGCCAGCCGAGGGTTCGGCCAATGGCGGTGCGGGAGGCTGAACTAGCTTTCCAAATTAGGCTGGCGAAGCTCGAGAGTTTCAGAGAGACCCAAGCAGGAAGTGAATCACATCTTTAGGCTCCATTGGCTGCCTCGCGCTGAGTGGCGGCGGCAGCTTACTTGGTTAACCCCCACCACCACCACCTATTACTTCACGGTGTTTATAGTGGATGGGAAAGGATGAGAGGGATGTGTGTTTTTGTGTGTATTTGGAGGCGGGTAGGGAGTGAGGAGGAAAACTGGTTTTAGAAGTCCTCTTAGAATATTTAGATTAACCCAAATTGAGAAAGAAAAAAATATTTAGAAAATTATATAACCAGTTTAAATGTCATCTAGATCTTGGCGAATATGGATTTTTCTCAGATTTATTTGGCGTTCTAGGTAAGTTGTGTGTGGGGGACTGCAAAACAAAACCTTGCTACAAACTTTGAGCAAAGGAACGTCTTCGATATGACCCTAAATTTGTAAGACTAACGTTCATGGTTCCAATAAGAGCTATTTCGACTTATTTATTTCGTTTTATCATTTATATGAAACTCGATACCAAGGTCAGAAAACATCTAAGAAAGACGTGCCCAGTTTCTTCTGAAATTTTTGATTTAGGGCATGAAAAACTGAAAGATTCTGGGAAAGTAAAATATAATGTGTTACTGGCAAAATTCAGTTACTTTGAAGTTCTCCTTCCAATCCAGGCGGTCAGTTGGAAGACTTGGTTTTTATTATGGCTCCATATTAGCTCCCACCAGCGGTCCCAAAACTTCTGTCAGAGGCAATTCTTGCTGAAGCGGGAAGCCCTCCCTCACACTCACCCCAGACTTTAAGCAGACCCGTTCTCAGTAGGTACACAGGAAAACGTTCCGGGTACCGCACCCGACGCTGTCCTTTGGGGAAATTGTTTTTAACATGTATTCCTCCATTCTCCACCACAGACAAGTTGAAGTAAATGGGAATCATTGAGAGAGAGAGAGAGAGAGAGAGAGAGAGAGAGAGAGAGAGAGAGAGAGAGAGAGGAAACTGTTTGACATTAAGTACCGCTCCCCCCATCCCCATCAAGCTTGAATTTGCGTTCAGCTTGAGAAGACAGGATTGCTTTTACAGTTCGGTTAGAGAAAAAGAGAGGAAAGACTGGTACTCCTCCTAAGTTTTTATAGGTTAGGGAAGGACAAGTTCATGTGCTCCACAGCCGCATGCAAAGGTTTTGCTTGTAAGCAGAGTGGGGTGAAATACAAAGAGTTGCTCTAGCTGGGAAAACGCAACACTGGATACCCACCGCGGTCTCTGAAGTTAAAAAATGACCTTTCATTGCATAATTTTGGAGGTAACCTAGCTGCGTAATTATATTTGCACTTACAGAAGACAGCATTAGAGTTCCCTTATTGGTTTGAAATTCCATTAAATATATTGCAAGAGCTCCTAGGTTAAGCTTGATTTAAATTTGCATACATTTTCATATATTTAGGAGAAATAAAAGAAGGCTTGCAGCTACCAGAAAGTCATTAAGGCATTAGTTTCTCTAAGAAGACAGATCTGAAGAAAATGGAAGAAAATGAGAAAAAATAGAAACAAGGTGAGCGTATTCTGCCATTCCTTTATATAGCTAAAGAGCATCTATTTCCTGTGAAATAAGTAATTTCTTATGAGAGCACAGAGCAATAGGAGCTTATGTTGGTAAATGTAAACTGTCTATTAGGCAGAAAAACCTGGCATCTGGTTGAGATATATTTCTTTTTATCTTTCTTAAAAAAGGATAAGCACATAGTAATGGTTGGCAGAGAGGATCTTTGCCGTCTTCCCCCTCCTCCTTCTCCCTCAAGCTGAAATTGTGGTTTCATTTGCCGGTGTCCTGTTGTAAAGGTTTTATCTGTTTTTAACCTAGAATTCTCCCTCCCCCCCCGTTCTTTTTCTGCCAAGGAACATCATTTCTTTACTGCCAACCGTGTGTATTTTCCTTTGCAAGAATGCAGTCTAATTTGTGCTTGAACTCTTGCTTCCTGAAGAAGAAAAGAACTTGTTAAAATCAAACAAAAATAAAAGTTTTCAGGTGTTCTGTTAGGCTGCCTGTTCAAGAATCCATTTGCCAGTCTGTCTGTGTTGGGACAGTTTAGAGGTCAGAAGGAAGCACATTGAAGAAAACATATTAGCAAAAAGATCATGATCATTGCCATGTTGTTGTTGGCAGTGGGTTCCCCACCCCCACAGTGGCAGCTGCGTTTGGGTGAAAGAGTTGCTAATCTTATTCTGACCAATCAGGGGTTAAGGCAATTATCAATTGATAAGACTTTTGCATGAAGAAGGGGGTCCTTTTCTAATTCTGATTTCCCCAAATTTTTACAATCAACCTTCCTCTGGCCCTCAGCCTCTGCTCTGGACAACTGCTTTTACCAGAAGCGAAAAATGGTTCAGACTATTTATCCTGAGGCTCGGTCAAGAGGAATATCGAGTATGGGGGGTATCTGCGCTCAGGGACAGGTTTTTTTACACCTTTGTTTTGCATTCTTTTAATGAGAGAATACCTTCTGTCACGAGCAAATCCCAACATAGTTGCTTTTCTTTTTCTTTTTCTCTCCTTCCTTTCTTCCCCCTCCCTCCTTTTCTCCCTCTCTTTCTTTTTTGTCTTTCTTTTTGTTTTAAAAAATTATTCCCGTGAACATAGATGAAACCTATTAAATTCAGGTGCAAGCACATCCTGGAGCAGCTGTGATAGAATCTTATCTTGCACTTAAGGTGTTTTTTGTTTTGTTTTGTGTGGTTTTTTTAAAAGAAAAGATCTGCATATAGTCAAATCTTCTTGCTGTTCTAACTAATCTACTGGAGAGGTTTCCTTTGCCTACTCCTGTCAGTCTAACTTCCCAAGTGTAACAGATGCCGCTCTCAAGCGCTCCTTTCTGTGGCTTCTCTTTATTCAGCCTTGCATATTTCTCCCCATGATCTGGGTTTCCATAGCGAGAGGAATAAAAGGGGGGACCATGTTCACAAATCCCCTGCCCCATGCAAAATGAAAGAGCCTTATTCAATAGAAACGACCCCATTTGGACATGGGAGAAAAATAAGTCCGTGTGAGGCTACTGTTGCAAAGAGCTGGTAACTTATTTTTTATAGACTGCATTTTGCCTTAAACTCAAAGTTACCACTGGTAAACTGTCTCTCTTGGGTAGCTGGGCTGTATACACAGCTTGGTGTTCTCACTGTGATCTTGAAGTCCACTGCTGGGTCTTCAGATCTGATTTACCCCATTCCCTTTAGAGGTATGGTTTGAGTTTAATAATAACTATCCAACCCTACCAGAGTGGAGCAGCTAAAAGTTGCCCTGGAGAGGAGCCGCATTTACAAGTTGATGAACTATAATTTTAGCAAGTCTACACACCTGTCTCCCACAAGGTAGCATAGGTTTCGATTCCCTTGTGAGGCCAGTACAAAGCACCAACTTTATTCCTTCTTGGGTTGTCCTCACACACCAAATTTCCACCTCACCCTACCCATCACTTTGCTTGGTTTCTAAGAGGGCAATTCAGTTAATTAAAAAAGCAATTCAGATTGGTTTGATTTACTTGTATGTTCATTCAATTTGTAACCTGGGGATTCACAGTGGGTCTCCTCCCTCACAAAATTTAAGGATATATAACAACTCCTGAGAGTCCTCACAGACCCCCCCCCTTTAAAGCAAGGAAGGACTCACAAAAGAAATTAAGCAGATTAATGTGGTTCAGGTCGAGCTCTTGTGGAAGCACGCGAGCATGGTTGCAGCTGGGCAGCCTGTACCCAGGCTCTTTCAGAAAACGCCCCAGCCATGGGGGTTATTCCTCTTGTAGATTTCATATATGGGTGTAGATTACGAATCCTTCTCATTACCCGTACAAATTGGAGTAAGGAGAGGCAGTTTGGGGCTGGCGCTGGGGCTGGTAGGAGTTAGAGAAGGGGTTCAAGAAAGAAATCCAAAAGGCCAGAATGTGTATAATACAGCAAGTAGCTCCAGACGGTAGGACGTGGCACATAGGCGTCACCTCAAGATTCAAAACTTCACCTTCAACACAAATTCACTTTGGAAACAGGAGGAGATTGGGCTTTCTAGCGACAAGTACATAGTTTCTTTTTATAATGGGGGCGCTCATAAGGGAAGGGAAACAATTGAATAGTTTCTGAAAGCCGCAGAAAAAGAAGCCTTTTTCCTGGTGTTTGTACATTGAGTTCATGAGACTCTCAATATGCAACAGAGCTGCCCTTCAGAGCACCAGCCCACTGTAGCTCCTCTTACAGTTAGTTGTCCTGTTGTTGTTGTTTTTCTTCTTCTCCTCCTCCTCCTCCTTCTCCCCCCCTTTTAATTCTAATTCTTGGCAAACTTCGTGGAGGAAGGTAAAGGGCTCATAATATTCTGGGGAAGAATTTTTTAAAATTAGATGGCATTAGCAGACATTAGCCTGTACGGATTCAAGCTCAATTGGTTCATTTTTTAGATCTCTTTTGGCTTTCCTTTAAAGTGAGGAAAAGAATATTTAGAGGAAAGGGGAGAGGGAGGGAGAGGAGTGATGGCATACAGCAGGGAATGCTGCAGCAGACACAGGGTAATTTAAAAAATAAAATATTCATTATGAAACATTTAATACAAATGCCTCAATTTTAAAGAACACTAGTCATTTGCTAGCAAAATCGAATGTCAGTGGGGAAATGCTGAGACATTGTGTAACTGGGGCGGCTGACAGGATGGCTAGAGGATAGACAGGGACAATAGAGACCCTCACTTCAGAGGGAAAGGATGCTGGCTCCTACCGGTGCGTTGGCAAGGTGGTGTTGATCCAGTCTCAGTTTCTCTTCTGAGGTCACCTTTCTTGCTATTGCCACTGCCAGCCGGTAAACTTTGCTCTCACGGGGTCCCAGGGAATGAGCTATGTGGAGACAGACCTATTGTGCAGTACTCCGTGTTTATCATTTTCCAGGCACCAGGATTTGGGGTGTCTAGGAATTACTTTGGGCATTTGCCAGTCACTTGTTTTGCACTGCAGACAGAGCCTTAGTTTTGAGGAATCCAGTTGACGGTTGTACAAAATACAAACTCCATGTGAAGTTGCCTTTTTTTTAATGGAGTGGCAGAATGTTTCCAAATTTAAACCGCGATGGTGGTTATTATTTGTATCTTGACTTTTTTCTTAAGGTCAGAAATGATGGGAGTATTTAAAGACTAGAAAAAAAAGCTCCAGCTGCATGATGGATCAGAGGGCATGCAGAAATGATCTATTACTTTAAATTCTGCGGGTCGGTATTCGAAACATCAATAAGTCATCTAGCTGAGTATTAGACGCTTTTTATAAGTCACTTAGGTAGTTACTACAGCTGCCCCAAATTGCAATGCACTTCCTTCTTCATGGACGGATTAACGTTTTAACGTGCAAAATTGTAAGAACGCTCTGGCTTCATTCATAACGGAGATCGGTATTCCCTGCACTCGCAGCTCCCCCGTCCCCGCCCTTCTTTAGTAAATAGTATTTATTGAAATGGCAGGCATTCTGCATCCCCGTGTGGTGATGGGACTATGGGAAACGTGATTACATATATAAATATAGGGTCCTTCTAGGAAAAGACGTTTAGTAAGTAATCTCTTGAGTGTCTGGGGCACACGTTACTATTTCTAGACCCCACAGTGGATAAGAACCTATATCATATTTGAAAATAGCAGGCAACAAGATTTAACCTGCTATTATTATTCAGAAATTTCGATTATTTTGAGGGGTTAGGTAGGGAAGAGGGCTAATAATTCTGAGAAAAATTGATTAAATATATATAGATGTAAAATACATATTTTATATCTATCTATTTATCTTTCTGTTGAGAGAGAGAGAGAGAGAGAGAGAGAGAGAGAGAGAGAGAGAGAGGGAAATGTATTTGGGGAAAAGTCCACTTTGCAAGGATATTTTGGAAACCCATTTTTTACAAGAATATTAATGCTTCCAATATTAGTCGTGATTGTTGTGTTAGTTCTTGGGGGAGGGGTGTTGGTTTCCTGAGTGCTCTTAAAATCTCCATCTCCTGTAACTTTTCTTTGGGCACAGAACTCTTGCATTTTGCCCCATTCCCTACTGAGGGAATCAATTTGGCTCCTCTGCTGGGAGAAGAGATCTACTTGATCTGATATTTCATTTTCCAGCTTCCTGCAGATGCTTGCCAGTGTGTGTGTGTGTGTGTGTGTGTGTGTGTGTGTGTGTGTGTGTGTTATAGCCAAGAACTATTTGGTGTCTCTTTTCAAGTTACAAGTGCTCAGGCGGCCAGCAAAAGAATCCAGCCCTTCACCAGATCTCCCCTTGGTGGGTTTGCTGTCCTGGCCACAACTCCTGGCTAGCCTGGTCTCAATTCTGATGTTGCCCGTAACCCAAATCCCATAGCTCCAATCTGTAGAGAGTCAGAGCCAGAGAGAATCTAAAAGCTGCCCTACAGCTCAGTGCACGGCCTGAGTGGCAGGGGCTGGCGCTACCTGGGCAACAGCTGGATCCCTCACCCCGGGGGTTACTTGGCTAAAATTCTGGGAGGAAGCCCAGTGGCTGGAGCTGCGCTTAACCTGTAAGATGTATCCTAAAAAGAGGTGGGTGGGCCAGAACTAGGGTGGGGTGTTAAACTGAGATATCCTTTCTTAAGATAACTTGGTGGATGACAATTCTTTGGGCCAAATGGGTCCTATTTCGACAACTGGGCACCCCGTATAAGGGGCTTATTTTGCCAGCCTCCTGGCCCTCACTTCCCTGCCCTCCCCAGGTTCTTGTCCTCTATTTGGAGCAGTATCCCTAGGGTAGAGGTGAAGCTCAATTTCCCTGTTTGGAAGTGGAGGGAGGGTGTGACGACCTAGAAGAGCTGGCACCAAGGCAGCTATATGAGCTCTGTGAACCTAGGGGCCAGCCAGCAGTGAGACTCTCCAAATCCCTTGGGACTGACCAGCCTGGCCAAGGATTCTTGACCCTGGGCAGCCGCTGCCCCTTGCCCTATGGGCCCCTTCACCATTCCTAAGCCCAATGTGTCCCTCTCTAGGCCAGCACAAAGGTAAGGTGCTCAAGGCGGCTCTTTTCCAGGATACAAGGCTCAGGTCCTTCACTGCCAAATGCTGTATGTTACTACAACTCTGCCTCAGTGACACCCTCCATTCGGTTGTGCTTAGAAGGGCAGCAGCACCAGAGCTTTTCTTGTGTGTGTTGGTTGTGATAGTCACTCTAAAATATTTTGTCCAGGCACTAAGATGTTTACTCAGATCACATTGAGGGCAGCATGATTTAAACCTGCCTAATCTTCCTTAAAAAGAACAAATTTCCCGTTTTTAACATTTAACAGAGGCAAGAGAAACATTAGGGTGCTAAGGAAATTCTGGACAATCTAAATATCAACACTAAAATTTCTTTTGTACATCCTAAATTTTCCTTTTATCTTACTCAAATGATAGTGAGAATGAAGCTCTCTCCTTTCCCCCACCTACCCTTTTTACTACTACTTTTGGAGAGAGATTGGGGTTCCTGTTTTCAGTTAAACTATAATTCAATTACATCCACTCTTATCTTTACCTTTATTTTTAAAACTTTATTAAATTCATTAGGGTGACATTGATTAATAAAATTATATAGGTTTCAAGTGTACATTTCTATAATACATCATTTGTAGGTTTGTCTGGCAAAGGGTGTAAGTCAGTGGTAAAGTGTGAGCTTATCATCTTTACCTTTAAATACACTATTTCCCCAGGTATTTGATGTAAACATTAGATATGCCCTCCCTCCTTAAACAAACAGATCAAGAACACCCATGTGTGTGTGTGTGTGTGTGTGTGTGTGTGTGTGTGTGTTGTGTGTGTGTGTGTGTGTGTGTGTGTGTGTGAGAGAGAGAGAGAGAGAGAGAGAGGGAGAGAGAGTGTGTGTTTATGTGGCTGAACCTTTGCATATTGAAGAACAGATTCATTTGAGTGTAAATTGCTTTAAAAAATGATCTGAACTCTAAGAATGGATTTCAGCTTGCAGAAACTGAGTCTTACAGCTGTGAAAGTTTGGTTTTCTTTTAAGCTAGTTGACAGCTTTGTAAAGAACTGAGATTTGTCCTATACAAACACCCACATTAGTAAAAGATAGAAGCATTTGAGTCCTCCTCCCTTCCCTTACCCCTCAAAGTAAAATAACTGCATTTCAAACATATTCTGTATGTTTTCAATATTATCAGGGAGTCTGCAAAGTTTTCTAAAAAGGAAGAAAATAATTCACGACACGCAAATAGAAACACTTAGGGAAAGATAGGAAATGTTTTTTCCTGAGATTTTACTACTAGACATGGAAAGAGACCAAGATTTCTAAAAACACTTCTAGTGAGATGATGACTCACATTATAAATACTCGTATATTTACTCTTCTCTTTTTATCTCTTTGGAGAAAGCCTCATCCCAGACAACTGGATTTAAAACTCAATTTTATAGTCTATTCTACCTACCACATTTTAAAAGGTGTGATATCTGTTTATGTTATTAAAGGAAACCAGAATATAGTTATTGAAAGGTATGGGGGATGTTGGGGAACAATATAATGAAATTTAGAGTAAAAAAAAAATCAATTAACTTTCACTAGCCTTTAAGCATTCTTTATTAATGCTTCCAAATACTTGTTTGGAAATAAAAATCATCTCTGCCATGTACAACATATCAGAAAGCATTGTATCTTCATGGGATGATACTTATTTTTGGAGTTCATTGTTGAAAGTAACTAATGATAATTGAATAAGCTAGTTCTAATGAATGTTGGAGATTTGTTGAGAAAAATATGTTAAAGTGTTCCTAGCTTACGTACTTATAGCTGGACACTGTTTTCGGATGCGTTGGAGTATTTCTGATTTAGTGGATCTACAAACTGCTTTGAAATGACTAGTAGCATATAAGTAGATTGCAAGTAAACCTAGTGAATTGAGATGATTCTGTATCAGTTTAATTTATGTTTTATAGTTAGTTTAGCATTCTGATTTGATTGCCTTAGTAATGTGAATTGCCTACAGCTGCTGATGATACAGCTTTAATTCTGTTTTAAAGGTCATGTAAACATGTGCCTGTAGCATAAGGAATGCAAATTCAATTCCCTTTTAATGTTTCCTCACATTCACTTCACAGCCTTCACCTAGAAAATTAGCCGGATTTAATATAAAACTATTTTAATGTTATGATTTCATTAAAATCCTTTTTCAATGTTTTACTTTTCCTTTTGCAGGGTAAAGAAGTCTTCTTCCGCTTTGCAGTGCATAGCTCATACAACATACATCACTCATACTGGAGGCAAAAAAAAATTCTGTTAAGATCTATTTACTTTTCCAATGCTTTTTCCTAATCAAGAGCTGAGAACTTAATTTCAGTCTCCCTATAGCTGCAGGTAAAAAGACACAAACCAAACTAGATAATCTAACCACATTTTAAATTGCAGTAAAGAGAGTCAGAATATTTTGCACGTGTGTAGGAGTTAGTTTCTAGTCAAGCAGTTTTACAATATGAACCATGATCGAAAATGAACTGTGGAAAACATATATCAAGAGGAAAAAAATATTTAAAATAGAATTGGCATAGAGAAGAAAGCTTTAGTTGTTCCAAATTTTAATATAAAAGGCATACAAATTATAGCTTCAAGGTTTAATGACTTAAATATTGGGTGTTTTGTGGAGTTATTTTTAAAATATATTATGATCTTGAGACTAATGCAAGATTATGCCACTAGGTTACATTAAAAGTTTTTTAAATGTACTTTAAGAAACTGAATAAGTCTTTTCAAAATATGCAATTGTTACTAGCAAAGACAGTCATGTGGGGTGAGGGAAGGGGAGATATAAACACATAGGTTGAAATAAAGTGGAAAGCTTAACCTAATGCTTGTGAAGACATCATTGTGATGTTTTAATTTATATCTCTGTCGTTTATATATCTGTAAGCTAAAATTTGTTTGCACTGAAATTTAGCTGGAGATAATATTTTCAAATATCTTTTTCCTTAAATTGGATTCACCAAGTAATAGATTTGCTAAAAATATTGAATAGAAAAACATTTAAATAAATTGAATTGTTTACATATTGCTAATATAACAAAAATAAAAAAATAAAGGCACATTGTAAATGAAGGCTGAACATGATCAGTCTCAAATGTAGTTTCATTTGGTATTGAGGGACAATAATTCAAAAGTTTGGACTTCATCTGGAAGATAGCTGCAGTTCTATTGTAGGAAATATGTTTTGCTCTGTTTGTGTTTTAAAATTGAGTGTTACCCACAACACGAATATAATCATGAAAGTCCATAGAAGAAAAGAGCTATGGCCATCTTAGGTGCTGACCTAAGTGCTTGATTTCTTTAAAAATTAAATTTATTGGGGTGACAATTGTTAGTAAAATTACATAGGTTTCAAGTGTACAATTCTATAATATATCATCTATATATCACATTGTGTGCTCACCACCCAGAGTCAGTTCTCCTTCCGTCACCATATATTTGACCCCCTTTATTCTCTTCTACCATCCGCCCTCTCCCTTTACCCTCTGGTAAGCACTAAACTATTGTCTGTATCTATGAGTTTTTGTTTCTTTATTTGTTTGTCTTGTTCCTTTGTTGCCTTCAGTTTTATATTCTACATATGAGTGAAGTCATATGGTTCTCGACTTTTTCTGTCTGACTGTTTTGCTTAGCATAATAATTTCGAGGCCCATCCATGTTGTCACAAATGGCAGTATTTCATCTTTTCTTATGGCAGAGTGGTGCTTGATTTTTTTTTCTTAAATTGCCTCTGGTTTGCTGCTTACACTTTACAAGCACTTCCCCCCCCCCCCAATTTCTTAGTAACAGGGAACTCAACATACAAAATCTATATGTAAAGCCTGGAAAAATTGCTACATTTTCATTAACACTTTGGACTCTAGCAATATAATACTGCAGAGATAGTTGGTTGGTGATAAAATCAGTATGAAAGTAGTCGCTACTCTCTGTGATTTGGCCCTCCTGACTTATGTCAGTATAAGTCAGACTCAAAAGTGCATGGAGATGGATTTGGTTTTTGTGGTTATTTTTACATAATATAAGTGTTGATGTATATGTTCTTAGAATGAAAACCTTGACTGGGAAAGCTGTATTACACCCAAACTGTAAAAATCCTCATTGTGCTTTGACTTTGATAGAAGACCTTTAGTTACATGATTATTTCCCTGCTTAAGGAAATTTAAATTTTACAGTGATACAAGCCCTACTTTTTTTGGAATTTGCATTTTGAGCAATAGATTCTATTGAGAAAATTTCTGCTTTTTCATCCTGACTTAAAAGTTTAAGGACTCTACTCACAAAAGTGCCCCTTTAAATAGAAATGCAAAGTAAATAAAATAGAACTCCAAAGCCAGATTACTGCATGGAGGTCTATGAGTTGTGTCTGAGCCAAATGATCATCACTCACTCATTTGGTTGTATGCATTTTATGTCACCTTAGTCAGATGATACTTCATCCACAGGTGTCAGTTTCAACATATATACACATTTTCCTTTCATGGCACTTTCATTTCCTGGTCAAAAAGATACAAAAATACTTCTCACAGTTGAAAGTCAGCTATTTCATGACTACATGCTTTTGCACTAAAAGAATCTTATTCATGTGTGAATAGCATGTATCTCAGGAAATAGCTTTGCCTAGAGTAGCTGGACTAAAAATAACATTTAAAATGGAAAAAACAAACAAACTTCAGCATTACATCTAATCCAGACAAGCTGTAATCCACTTGCTAAATAGTAAATGACATACTTCTTTAACTTGTGTGCATTTACACACATATCCTGAAAATAGACCAGGGTATTTTTTAGTGCAGTTATCCCTACCATCATTTATTTTCAGATTTCTTTCAACTGCAGCCTGTTTCCACAATTGTCCAATATCCCTATAGCTTCCCCACTGAACAATGGCACCTTCTATTTGTGTTCTGATAATGAGTGATTTGAACACAAACAGGTTATGTAGAGGCAGTTTGTGGCTGATTCCATTATTGTTGCCCTTATCAGTAAGGCTTCAACTATGAAGAAGTTTAAATGACTATAATGAATTAAATATGGCATTACAAAACACCTGTCTCCTATCAAATCACTGGTTTATATAGTAATGGAAATTACTATGTTATATGTATTCAGAGAAAGTTTACATATTTACTTAAATCAACTTCATTAGAAAAACTGAGAGAAACAGTGTGCCTGAAACAATGATCCACAATTTGACATTTCCTAATAATGTATGTTCTTGTATGTTCTACTGTGTGTTTTTCTTCGTTATCTTCTTATATCTGAAGTTCTATTCCCACCCCCTTCCCTTTACCCCATGTATTTGATCATTTCTCTAAGTCCCTTGGCTGAACCAATCTCTTTTCATGCAGAGGATAAAAAGAGAAGAACTTCAAAGTAGGTTCAGGTAATTAACAGCTGAGGGGAATATAATCTAAACCATAGGCCCTGCTTTGCACCCAGACTGGCTCTCTGAGCCAGCCGGCAAGGGAGTGCCTATTCCCTATAGCATCTAAATCTGCTTCCTCTGAACAGCACTGCCAGGCCTCCAGTTATCACATCTGCATTTCAAACACCATGGCTCTGGCATTAATTATTAATTAGCCTACAGTCACCCTAGAGGATTCAAGTTCCAGTCTGCACATACTTATTCATTGACCTCTATCTTAGTTTTTGTTTGGGGAAAAAAACTCAGTAGAATGCTTAATAATTTCCTTTCTCTAAAAACTTCTGTTCTATTTCATGGAAGGGAAACAGCATATTTTCCAAGTGGGAATAATCACACAGTGGCCCCCCAAAATTGTTTACAGTAAAATGCTTTGTCAAAGGTTAGGGGCATAGAAGAAGTGAAATGATTTATAGAGAGAATTGTGTTGAAATACACTTTTTAATATTCAACACATCGAGTAGCTGTAGTTTCCCCCCAATTGGGAGACATAGTCATAGGACAAAGCCAAATATTCTTTAGTTCTCAGTGAGAGCAACTGCAGAACTTGTAAACTAAATTTTATCCTTGGAAAATACATGTGCATGGTCAATGAAACTAGTGGTAGGTGCATCTGAAGGCAGGAATGTCCAACAAAACTATAAATACAAAAATGATTTTTTAAAAAGATAGTCTAGCTTTTGATTTATTTCAAATAGAGATCTAAAGGTGCTCCTTTCTTACCAGTAAATATTTTAATGTGAAAATTAAATTATTTTGCTGTTTGTGACAAACTATTGGGCCTACATGTGGAAGACTTTACAGACTAGCATAGAGTTTAATTGAGATGAGCCAAGAGTTAGACAGACCCAGGTTTCTATCTCAGCTCTGCCACTTAATAAGTGACCTTAAGTCATGTACTGTTTATGAGAATATGACTTACCTTTAGGATAATGAGGATTGTATTAGAACCTATTTCATGGTTTGTTATAAGAATTAAATGTCACATTGTATATAAAATGCTCATCATGCTTCCTGACATATAGTAATGCTCAATGAGTGTTAATGATTTTAATCGTTATTTGTTCCATTATTTTATTGTGAGATTTCTATAGTTAATCTTAATTTGGTTTTACTTAAATGTCAGTTCCACATTGTATGTCTTTCTCAATATAGGTTTTTTTTTAATAACCATGTATAAGCATGGCCCCTGCTGTCCTACTCAGAAACTACTATCACTAATGTCCCTACTACCACTCACTTGTCATTGTAATTGCCCTCTTCCTCACCCCAAATTTTGGGGGGTTTTTTTGCTTTGTATTCTGGCATTTATTCTGGAATCTAGTCATCACTGCTGAAAATCTCTCCCTTTAATACAAGAGCCCCTGTGGGGCTTTCCCAAACTTTTCAACTTTTATCCTTGGCATGTGGAGCCTCCTTTGGAACCACAGTCCCTGTAAGATGTTTCTTTTCCCTGGAATTCATCCAGGAACCTTTTCCAGAGAAAATGTGACAAAAGTGGGATTGGGGCACAGATTTTGCTACTTCTGTCAAGACTGAGAGTCTGCTTCTAATACTGAAGTAGAAGGAGATGTTGTCCTGTTGCCCTGAGTTTAAATTCAGAAATACTGTCCCATACAAATGAAGTTATAAATGATAGTTAAGGCTTGATACTTAGAACAATATGCAGTGTTTTGGCTGTTTTGGTTTTGTTGTGTAGGGAAAATAATTGTTTTTCTCAGATTTATACATTTTAAAATTCTTATTTTACTATGGCTTTCATTGTCACTATTTACATTGGCAGAAGTTAGGTTTTAGTCAAGTAAATGGATCAGCTGAAGTGAAAAATGTTAATTTTTCTGAGCATAAAATAATGTCAAAGTGGATTTTAAACAAATAACCCAAGTACAGGTATATAGAACCAACAAAAATAGTCACCTAAAGAATAGCTGTATTATGGAAATGATTAATGGCTAGTGAATCAGGGTTCTCTAGGAGTGTAGGGTAAGGCTTTATATCAGGCCTTGCTCCATTCTTAATTTTTAAGGATAGATGGAAATGAAAGCATCAAAACCATACTTAGAGAATTTTTAGGGATGATTAATATATTGTATGGGAATTAAAATTTTGAAAGATTTCAACAATGTGGAATGTTAGGATGAAACATGAGACAGAGAAAGTTAGAATTAGATGGGTCTTCAAAATCATCTAAATTAATGCAGACATATCCTCTACAGTATTCCTGAGCAATGGTTCTCTAGTCTTTACTGGGACACATCTACTTATAAGGAGCTCACCACATCCAAAAGCAGTTCATTTCATTTAGGCACAGCTTTGTTAGAAAGCTGTTCCTTACATTGAACACAAGTCTTTCAACCTTCTAGTTTAGCAAACTCCTTCTGTTCCCACATGAAATGTATTTAAATATCTGAAAACAATTTGTCTTCCCCACCATGCTCCTTCCCCCCCCCCCATTCTTAATATACTCAGTTACTCTACCCATTCATCACTGAAGTGGTTTTAAGATCACTCTCTATTAGTCTGCTCAGGTTGTTATAACAAAAACCATAGACTAGATGCCTTAAACAAACAGAATTCTTTTTTCTCACAGTTGTGAGTTGGAAGTCCGAGATCAGGGTGCCAGCATGGTCCAGTGCTAATGAAAGCTCTCTTGACTTGCAGATGGCCTCCTTCTGTATCCTTCCATGGGGTGGAGAGGTGTGTGTGTGTGGGAGAGACAGGGAGGGGGGAGAGAAAGAGAGAGAGATCTTCTTCATAAATCCTGTAGGATTAGTCCCACTCTTGTGACCTCATTTAATTGCCTCCTAAAGACCATACCCCCAGACATGGTCACATTGAGGGCTTGGGCTTCAACATATGATTGGAGGGGGCACAATTCAGTCCATAGCACTTACTACCCTGGATTCCATACACTTTACACTTAGGTATAGTCAAAGTTACTCTTATACTGTGGTGAACTAAAGTAGTCTAGGTGAGATCTGAGCAGTGCGAAGCACGAGACTGTTGCTCTTTTTGAACAGTAAACCATATTTTGCTAATATGACCTATGACTGCATTCAGTTTTTTAGTACCTATTTACATAAGATACATAAATGTCCTAATGAAGAAAATAATAATCCCACCACTCACATTTAAACTTTTGGTGACTTTTCTCCATTTTTTTTTGCTTTTAAATATCTGTGAACGTACAAACAAGACAAACACACACACAAACAAATAAAAACTCATAGACACAGACAATAGTTTAGTGGTTACCAGAGGGTAAGAGGGGGAGGGAGGTGGTAGAAGAGGGTTAAGGAGGTCAAATATGTGGTGATGGAAGGAGAACTGACTCTGGGTGGTGAACACACAATGCAATATATAGATGATGTATTATAGAATTGTACACTTGGAACCTATGTAATTTTACTAACTAATGTCACCCAATAATTTTTTTTTTTAGCTGAGCCATCCTGCCACCTGTTGGCAGCTCAGTGGCTGCTCAGCTTGGGCCGGACTCGAACTGCTGTTGCTCAGAGCTCAAACTCTTGAGCGAGCTCTTAACCAACTGAGCCACTCGGCTGGTCCAGTCACCCAATAAATTTAATAAAAATTTAAAAACATCTGTAAACATACTTGTGATAATACTTTATAAGCAATTTTATGTGCAGATTTTTTTTCAACTTAGCATTATATGAATTCCCTATGTTATTAAAACCCTTCCTAAATATTTTTTAAAGATTTATACTAATTCATCTTAAGGATGTGTCATAATTTACATAAGCATTCTTTTTTGTCGACTTTTCAAATAGTACATGCGGTATATAGTGTGATTTATACTTGAACCCAGATTTATTTGTAAAATGTTTTATGATTATTTTGTTCTTAATTTCAGCCTATGGAAACACAGACAGACACAATCTCACACACACACACACACACATCATGATTTTGTTATCGCAACTATTAGCTATCCTTCTAAGGATTCTGGCATGTACAAATTAAAGATCCTTCTATATCTTGATCTACAGTGAAAACATTATTGAAAAGGGTAAGATCAAACACAGAACCAAGTTTTACCACTTGAGATTTCTGTTCAGGTTTACTAAGATCCATTAATCAGCACTTTTAAGAAAACTTATATATCAAATTATGAATCCATTATCATCCAGCAAAAATTTATTTTATTATTTTATGCCTACCAGGTGAAACACATGTTTTGTTTGTTTTTTTTTTAAGCTGAGCCATCCTGCCACGTGTTGGCAGCTCAGCGGCTGCTCAGCTAGGGCTGGTAATCGAACCGCTGTTCCAGTAATTGAACTGCTGTTGCTCAGAGCTCAAACTCTTGAGCGAGCTCTTAACCAACTGAGCCACTCGGCTGGCCCCCACATGTGGTTTTAAAGCCAAAAGAGATCTTAGATAATCATATAGTCATGGCTCCTAACATGAATATTTGAATGATTTATTCAAAGGCCACTGGGTGTGGCAGTTTCATCTAGTAATCCTATCAGAAGAAGAAATGGGGTTGATTCAATGTAATGAGTTTTTGGTGAATCCATGATGACTACTAATGATCACCCGTGAATTTTTTCAAGTTCTCACAAAAGTTTTTAAAAATCTATTTGAGAATTTTCTTTTTTTTTCTTTTCTTTTTTTTTTTTAGCTGAGCCATCCTGCCACCTATTGGCAACTCAGCTAAGGCTGGCATTGAACCGCTGTTGCTCAGAGCTTGCACTCTTGAGCGAGCTCTTAAGCAACTGAGCCACTCGGCTGGCCCCTATTTGAGAATTTTATTGGACAGAAATTTTAAGCTTATTTATCTATAGTTTCTAGAATATATAATGTCATTGGGCATCAATATTAAGCTTATTAGTCTATAGTTTCTAGAATCTGCCTTTTCTCTGTAGTAAGACTCAGTTGTTACCTGCCAGTTGGCTGTCTCTTACTTAAAAGAATAATATGCTTAAATCATAGAATTATAATTTTATATTGCCAAACAGCGACAATGTTTTGGGGCAGAAAAAAATTACATAGCTAGCATTGAAGAGTAAATCTACAAGAAGCACTGCCTCCTTCAATTGAGATACTATAATAGTCGGTGTGTAAAGCATGAACAGAAATAGGGGAGGGTGGACTGAGATTAGACCAGATGACTTCTAAGACCTTTAATGCACTGATTCTCTGAAAATTGTTTGCTGAAATTATTCTCAAATTGACATGTTATTCAACCCATTATAATAGTTAAAAAATGAACTTTATAAAGATTTTGGTTTTTTTTATCTTTTTAAAGTGACAAATTAATGTTTCATCAAAAAATAAATTATTTTTCTTAACATAATAATTTCAAGATCCATCCAAGTTGTCGCAAATGGCACTATTTCATCTTTTCTTATGGCATAATAGTATTCCATCGTGTATATATACCACATCTTCTTTATCTAATCAATACAACTGAAAACAACAAAGGAACAAGACAAGCAAATAAAGAAACAAAAACTCAGACACAGACGACAGTTTAGTGGTTGCCAAAGGGTAAGGGGGGAGCAGGTACCTATGGAGATGATGAACTGGGATTCTAAATTTCCTGAAGAAAATGCCCTGTGTGGCTGACTTAAAATGATAATGCTAGATTTACAAGTAAGAAAAGGATGAATAGTTTAAGAAGTGAAGACTTTAAGATGATTAATAAAAAACGTGTGTGCTCACATTGATGTATATAGTTAAATGAATATATGAAAGCACCTGGCTTTCTGATTGGCCAAAACAAACAAACAAGCAAACAAACAAACAAAACTTGTTTCACCATATTTCTCCACCATCTTTAAGTAGCAAAAAGGTACTTTTATGACAGTAGAAGGAACTGAGCATTTGGTATGAATCATATTTGTGTTCAAATCTCAACTCTGTCCCTCCTTAGATGTATAACAAGACAACTGAAATTCTCTAAGCCTCAATTTCCTCATTTGTAAAATGGAGATAACAAACTGACCTAGCTTTCAGGGTTATCTTAAGAATTAAATAAAGTAACATCTGAGTACTTTCCGGCATAGATAGATCTGTGCCTGGCACATGGTAAAGCAGTCGTTAAAAGGTAGCTATTTGTATTATATAACTTTTTCCATATAAGTGTATTTGCTAAATAGTTTTACATCTAAATGGTAAAAAAAAACTTTAAAAATGTATCCATTTTGGATGAAAGCATTTATATGATATTCTCTGATTCATTCATTAGGCTATACTGAATGTAACTGATATGTTTCTTAGTGGTACTGGGAATCACAAGGAATTCTCATCTTCTTGCTCTGCTCTCATGTGGTGATGCCCTTGGACTACTGATATGTTAAGAGTTGTGTTTGTCCCATATTCTAAATTGTTCCAAGCTGTACTTTTTCAGATCTTACCTGATATTTTTAGGGTTTCTGTTTGTTTATTTGTTTGTATGTTTATTTTCATGGTTAAGGGATGCTGTGAATATACCTACTTGTAGTAGCCTGGACCTCATTTTCTTTCCCCTTGTTCTCTAACTGGCTTTAGGCTCAGAAAACAGAGAATAATAGCAGCTGATCCACACTGTGCTTCACAGTCTACAGTGCACTTTCATATCCAAGATCTCATTTATCAGTTTGGAGTAAATAGATATAACTATCCTAAGTTTACAGATGGGAAAATGGAGGCTCAGAAAAGTTAAGAGATGTGCCCAAGGTTTTACAGTACAGATTCAAGCCTATCTGTTTTAACTACAGACTGTAAAATGTATTTTGACTAATCAGAGAACTTTTATTGTGAATTATAACTTGCATACTATATATAAAATATGAATATACAACTTTAAAATAATTGTAAAGCAATTCCCTGTGTAATTACCCAGGTCAATAAAGAAAATATTGTCAATACCCTAGAGGACCCTTGTGTACCCTTTCTTGAATATAGTCGGCTTCCTAATTTTGGAGATTACTGTTCTTCTGACTTCCTTGGTTTCCTTTGTAGCTTTACCACCAAAGCCTACTTCCTAAAGGACATAGTTTCATTTTGACTGTTTTTGAAAACTGTGTAAAGGGAATCACACAATATGTGCTATTTTGTGTCTGGTTGCTTTTGCTCAAAAGAATATTGGTGAGATTCATCCACACTGTTGTATTAGTTATAAAATATTCATTAACATTGATGTATAGCATGCCATTGTGTGACTATACTAAAATGTATTTATCTCTTTGTATTGTTGTTGAACGTTTGTTTCTAGTTTTGTCTATGAGCAATGATGTAATGGGAATTCTTGTATATGCATTCTGGTGCAAATAAACTCATATTTCTGCAATATATATAGGACTGAAATTGTTGAGTTGTAAGATAACTCCAATTTTACTTGATTATTTCTATTTTCCAAAATGATTGTACAAATTAACAACCCCTACTCCAAACTATATTCAGGGTAAGAGATTTCTCATTGTTCTATATTATTGACAAATTTTGATTTTTTCAGATTTATAGTTTAGACTATCTGGTGTATGTGCAGGGGTATTTGATTATTTTATTTTGCATTTACCTAATTATTAATAAAGTAAAAAGAATTTCAATATAATTATTAGCTAAATGGATTTCTTTTTTTGTAAAATTTCTGTTAAGTCATTTGCACACATTTATTAAGTTGCCTGACTATTTCTATGGCTATGGAAAACAATTCTGTGTTCTGAAAAAGATTCCTTTGCTAGCTATATATTTTTAAAAATTATCTTCTCCCATTCTGTGCCTTTCCTTTTCACACTTTTAATGTGTCTTTTAGTGAATGTAAATTCTTAATTTTAGAAGTCAAGTTTACTCAACTTTCCTCTTATAGATTGTGTTTTTTATGTATAAAGACATATTTTCTTATCCTGAGGGCATAACAACATTCTTTTATATTATCATCTGAAAGCTTTATTCGTTATGTTTCACATTTAGGCCTATAATCTACCTGGAATTAATTTTGTGATGGTTTTAGGGCTCCAATTTCTATTTTTTCCTATATGTATATTTGGTTGTCTCATTATTGTTGAAAAGACTACTTTACAGTGCAAACATTGCATAAATGAAAGGGTCCTATAAGCATTGTTCTTTTTCAAAATTCTCTATTCTGTCTCTTTGGTCTGTTTGTATACTTTTGTCCAAATACCATATTATTTTTATTACTATAACTTTATCAATCTTGTTAACAATCTTGTTCCAATTTATTCTTCTTCATAAAGGATGTCTTACCTATACTGAGCCTTTTGTGTTTCAATATAAATTTTAGAGTAGTATTGTCAATTTTCACAAAAAACTCATTGGCATATTGATTGGGATATCACTGAATTTATACATGTTTTTATCATATTGGGGTCTTCCAATCCATAACCATGTTATCTCTATATATTTTTAGGTCTTTAATTTCTGTCAATAATGTCATATATTTCCATATAGATTTTTCTTATTATTTGTTGACTTTTTTGTATAAGACATTCTTTTTTTAAGACATTCTTTTATAAAAATTCTTTTATAAACATTTGTTAATATTGTATAGAAATCCAATTGATTTTTTTCAATTTGTTGTTTTATTTCCATCAACTCTTTAATGAACTTTAATATTTTATGTATAGATTCTGTTAAATTTTTTAGGAACATGATCATATAACCTAAAAATATTGGGTTTTTTTACTTCTTTAGAATATGTAGAATACTGCATTATTTTATCCAGCTACTCACTATACAATAGGATTATACAACCCAGACCATTGTCATGTGACTTGTTTGTATATCCCTTTCCATCCATTAATACCCATGGGAGGGCTGTACTTCTCACATCAATGACTTGGGTATTGGACATATGACATGCTTTGGTCAATGGCATGTAAATTAATGTTTGCCATGTTTGAACCAAAGTTTTAAATGACACCTTATAGATTGGCTTAGGCTCTCTTGCACTAGTGTGATTTCTGTCTAAAGAAGAGTATATCCCAGATAGGGGCTGGTGCTTAACCTGGGACTAAGAATAAGAAGATATGTGAAGCCAAGCAGAGCTGAGTAGAACCCACAAACCTCAAGTAATGAGAGCAAGAAATAAATGTTGCTGAAATATTAAAGTTGTTACCATAGTAAAAACAGAAATAAAATATAATCTTTATACCTTTCACTTTTGTGTCAATTATTAAGTTATTTTCCCTCTGCTCCAAACTCACCCTTTTATACTCTGCTCTGTGGTGTTGAGACTGAAGCACAGTCAATTTTTCTTTGCAAACTGCTGAAACATTAGATGTTTTCAACAGTAGTCATTAGATAAGGATTTTAAGGTTAGAGAAGGGGAAGAGGATTTTCTCTTTCTTCACTGCTTCCTGTTCCTGTGAACATCACTCCACCAATGTTCCCTTACCCCAGAAGTGTCATTTGGTTTCAGTAGCAGTTGACTCCAGTGTTTTGTAGTTTTCCATACTCCCAGAACCTGCCTCATTGTGCTTACTCAAAGGTATTAAGGAAAATTGGAGATATTAGCAGTACCCCTCATCAAAAGTCTGAATCCTAACTCCACAAGGTCCCTCTACAAGCATCTGAGTACCATCACTAGCCATGCAGCACAACTCATACAGTATTGGGTACTAGCTTCTCAGGACTTATCCTCCAAGCTTCTAAGTTCTGATAACCCTTAACTTATTCCTTTGTCTCTCCAGCCCTAGCGGTGGTATCTGTTCCTGTAGTTACCCTCTCGTTACCTCACTGTTTGTAATTTGGTTTTCAGTCTTCTAAAACATATTTAATCAGTTCACATTCTTAAGTTATCTCTGTTAACCATTTTCTTCAGTTACTGTGCTGGCTAGAACCTCTAGTTTAAGGCTTCATTGTCTTTTTCCCTATCTCAAATTAAAAGCTTTCAACATGTCATCATTAAGTGTGGTTTTGCAATAGATTTTGATATTTCCTTTTCAAAAAAACATTAAAATACTTACCTGGCAGGGGAGATACCATGATCACGAAGGTGGTTTTCCCAGGGCGAGGCTTATCCATTGCACTCCAATGTGCTGACCGCTGTGATTTCCCCAAATGTGGGAAACTCGACTGCATAATTTGTGGTAGTGGGGGAGAAAAAAAGGAGAAGAAATAAAAGGGAAAAAAACATTAAAGAAATTTCTTTTTACTCCTGGTTTACTGAAAGTTTTTATCATTAAGGGAAGTCAAATTTTTACCAAATAAATTTTCTCCATATATTGAAATGATCACATTATTTTTCTTCATTAGTCTAATGTTGTAGGTTTCTGAGTGTTAAACCAATATTTGGGGATGGTTCAAGATGACAGCATAGGAAGTTCCCGAGATTACCTCCTCCCACAGACACACCAAAATTACAAGTACATATAAAACAATTCTCTGAAAAATACCAGAATACAAGCAGAACAACTATTCCATAACTAAGGACAAAAAGAAGCTGCATAAAGATGGGTAGGAGAAGCAGATACATAGTTTTGTCAGGACCCAGACCCCCAGCATAGCAATGCAGGAGGGGAAGGGATATCGCAATCATGGAGTTTCTCCCTGAGGAGCAAGGGGTTTTAGCGCCACTTCAGGCCTCCCAGCCCTTGGGACCTACACCTGAAAGTTGAGCCTCCATAACATCTGGTTTTGAAAAACAGTGGGGCTTATGTCCAGGAGAACAAAGTCTCTAGGAAGCTGATAATTTGCTCTTTCAGGGCTCATGCACAGACACACTCACTCTGAGTGCCAGCACAGGGGCAGCAGGTTGAAAAGTGCTTAGGCCATATGTGAAAGATATTCATTGACTAATCTTAGGGCATGTGCAGTAGGGTCAGGGATCTGTTTGAGCTCTCCCCAGGGATGCAGGCAGTGGCAGGTGCCTTTTTTTGTGTGTGTGCTCTTTCTAATGTGCTATCCCAGTGCTGGTGGGCACCATTTTCAGTACTCTCCATCTGTCTTGCTAGTGCCTTTTGCCTGACCCCAGTGTTCCCCTGCAGCCCTGCCTGACCCAACTTGCATGTGCCAAACCAGCACCCTTCCATGTTTGTGCCCATTCCGACAATCCCCATACTGTCCCATACCCCACTAGACCCAATGGACGGACTCTTCCCAGCCTGGCTATCCTCCACCATGGTCCCTGCCCTGCCACACCTGGTAGGTGGGCTCTGCCCAACCTGGAGCTCTTCCATCACAACCCCTGCCCTGACAGACCTGGAGGGTGCACACACTCTACACAGGGCATGCACCTTGAATACATGGTGCTGGTGGACGGGGGCTTGAGTTTCTGGGATTCACGGGACTGAAACTATCAGGGAGAGAGTTCTTGGCAAGCTACCACTCCCAAAGCATTGGACAGACAATAGGCTAAAACACAAGCCCAGCCTTCCTGTGACCACTCTCTTAAGACTGGGAGAGACAACTTTTTCACCTAATATGTAGAAATAAGCACAGAATCAAGCAAGATATGAAAACAAAGGGATTGTTCCAAAGGAAAAAAGAAGATAAAACCCCAGGAAAAAAACCTTAATGAAATGGAGATAAGTCATCTATCTGTTTAAGAGTTTAAAGTAATGGTCATATATATGTTCACTGATCTTAGGAAAAGCCTGGATGAACACATAGAGGACTTCAACAAGGAGATAGAAAATGTAAGAAAGTCCCCAAAAGAAGTCACAAAGCTGAAGAATACAATATTAAACCAAAAAATACACTGGAAGGATACAACAGTAGATTGGGTGAAACAGGAGGAAGCATCAATGGCCTGGAAGACAGGGCAGTGGAACTCACCCAAATAAATCAACAGAATGAAAAAAAATAATAAAAAAAGTGAAGACAGCTTAAGACATTTATGGAACAACATTAAGCAAAATTAAATTCACATTATTTGGGCCCCCAAAGGAAAAGACTGTGAGAAAAAGACAGAAACTTATTTAGAGAAATAATGGTTGAAAACTTCTTTAACTTGAGGAAGGAAACAGAAATCCAGATCCAGGGAGCTCAGAGAATTTCAAATAAAGTGAACCCAAAGGGACTCACATCAAGACATGATATAATCAAAATGGCAAGAGTTAAAAGAGAAAAACATTAAAAACAACAGGAGAAAAACAACATGTTACATAAAAGGGAACCCCCTAAGCCTATACACAGATTTTTCATCAAATCCATAGCAGGCCAGAAGTGAATGGTGTGATATAGCCAAAGTGCTAAAAGTTAAACATTTCCAACCAAGAATACTCTACCAACAATGTCATCAATTGAATCAATAGAGAGATAGAGTTTTCCAGACAAGCAAAAACTAAGGTAGGGCCGGCTGAGTGGCGCGATGGTTAAGAACTGGCTTGGGACACCAGATGACCCCGGTTCGGATCCCACATATGAGGGCCAGTGACACTGCCCTC
>NW_017731759.1:1475782-1479549 GCF_001890085.2 Hipposideros armiger | reverse complement strand
CACTGGCCCTCATATGTGGGATCCGAACTGGGGCCCTCTGGCATCCCAAGCGAGTTCTTAACCATCGCGCCACTCGGCCGGCCCTCTATAATTACTTTAAATATAAATAGAATAAATTCTCCAATTAAAAGATATAAACTGGTTGAATTGATATAAAAAAAACAAAGCTCATCTATGTGCTGCTTACAAGAGACTTTCCTCAGATTCATGGATACACACAGACTGAAAGTAAAGTGATGGAAAGAGATGTTTCATTTACATGGAAACCAAAAGAAAGCTGAAGTAGCTATACTTACATTGGACAAAATAGACTAAAATAAAGGCTGTAATAAACGACAAATATGGATACTACTTAATGATAAAGGTGTCAATCCAACAAGAAGATATAGCATCGATATAAATGCACCCCACATAAGAACACCTAAATATATTAGGAAATATTAACAGACCTAAAGGGAGAAATTGACAGCAATACAATAATAGTAGGGGACTTTAATATACCGATTATTTTAATGAATACATCATCTACATAGAAAATTGATAAGGACACATCAGACTTAAATGACATATTAGACAAAATGGAATATATATATATGTACACACGTACATATATGTATAAATATATGTATATATACACACATATTTAAATATATATATTTAAAAGCAGCAGGATACATTCTCTTCTCAAGTGCACATGGATCATTTTCCAAGATAGATCATATTAGGCCACAAAAATGTTTCAATAAATTTAAGAAAATTGAAATCAAATCAAGTATCTTCTCAGATGACAATGATATGAAACTGAAAATCAATCAAAAAGAAAAGTCACAAATATGTCAGGATCAAAAAAACCCAAAAAACTCCACTGAACAACCAATGGATCAATGAAGATATGAAAGAGAATATAAAAAATACATTGAAAAAAATAAAACAGCATTTCAAAATCTATAGGATGCAGCAGAAGCAGTTTTAAGAGAAATGTTCATAGCAACACAGGACGACCTCAAGAAAAAGTAAAATTTCACATAAACAATCTAGCATTGCACCTAAGGGAACTAGAAAAATAGAACAAACAAAGCTCAAGTTAGTAGACAGAAAGACATAATAAAAATCAGAGCGGAAGTAAATAAAATAGATTAAAAACAATACAAAAGATAAAAGAAACTGAGAGCTGGTTCTTTGAAAAATTAAATGAAATGTACAAACCTTTTCTATACTCATAAGAAAAAAGAGGGCTCAAATAATTAAAATCAGAAATAAAATCAAAGTTAAAACTGATACCATAGAAATACAAAAAATCATGAGACTGCTATGAACAGTTAAACACAAGCAAATTGGACTACCCAGAAGAAATGTATGATGTCCTAGAAACATGAAGTATGAAACATGAAGAAATAGACTAATTTTTCAGTCTATTTCTATTTCAGAAATAGAAAATCTGAATAGACCGATTAATAGTATGGAGATTGAGTGTATAATAATAATATAATAATAATAATAATAACAACAACAATCAATTCCAAGCAGACAGAAGTCCAGGGCCAGACAGCTTCACTGGTGAACTCTAGCAAACATTCAAAGGATACTTAATACTTACACATCCAAAATTTTCATTAAAATTGAAAAATAGGGGAAGCTTCCAAACTAATTTTATGGTCTTCATTGCCCTGATACTAAAACTGGAAAAGGATCACACACACACACACACACACACACACACACACACACACACACACACACACTACAGGCCAATATCCCTGATGAATACAGATGAAAAAATTCTCAACAAAGTATTAGCAAACCAATTTCAACAATACATTAAAAGGGTCATACACCATGATCAAGTGCGATTTATTCCAGAGATGCAAGGATGGTTCACATTCACAAATCAATCAATATAATATACCACATTAACAGAATTGAGAATAAAACTCATATGATTATCTCAATAGATGCTGAAAGAACATTTGACAAAATTCAACATTCATTTAAAATAAAAATTCTGAACAAAGGGAACATAACATAATAAAGGTCATACATGACAAACCCACAGCTATCATTATATTCAATAGTGAAAATGTTAAAAGCTTTTCCTCTAAAATTAGGAACAAGACAAGAACGGTCAATCTCACCATTTTTATTAACTTAGTGTTGGAAGTCCTAGTCACAGCAATTAGGCTAGAAAAAAATGCATCTAAATTGGAAAAGAAAAGGTAAAGCTGTCACTATTTGCAGAAGACATGATGTTATATATAGAAAATCCTATACTCCACCTAAAAAAAGTGTTACAGCTAATAAAAGAATTCAGTAAATTTGCAGGATACAAAATCATTATACAGAAAACTGGCATTTGTATACACTAGTAATAAACTATCAGAAAGAGAAATTAAGAAAACAATCCATTTGCAATTGCATCAAAAAGAATAAAATAGCTAGGAATAAATTTATTCAAGAAGGTCAAAGACCTGTACACTGAAAACTATGAGATATTACTAAGAAATAGAAGACACAGATATATGAAAAGCTATTCCATTTTCATGATTGGAAATATTAATATTGTTAAAATGTCTATACTACCCAAATAAATCTACAGACTAAAAGAAATCCCTACTAAAATTCCATGTAAATCCTCACAGAATTATAGCAAATAGTTCTAAAATTTGTATAGAACCACGAAAAGTTTCTAATACCCAAAGCAATCTTGAGAAAGAACAAAACTGGAGGTATCATGCTCCCTGATTCAAGCTACACTACAAATCTATACTAATAAAAACTGTATGGTATTGGCATAAAAACAAACATACAGATTAATGAAACAGAATAGGGAGCTTTGAAATAACTAGGCACATATATAGATTATTAATTTATGAGAAAGAAGCCAATAACATACAATGGGAAAAGAATAGTCTCTTCAATAAATCGTGTTGGGAAAACGACTGCCACATGGAAAATAATGGAACTAGTTGACTATCTTACAACACAAAGTAAGAATAACTAAAAATGGATTAAAGCTTTGAATGTAAAACCTGAAACAATGAAACCCAAGAAGAAAACATAGATGGGAAATTTCTTTTCTTTCCTTCTTTTTCTTTTTGTTATCGTTCTTAGCAATTTTTTGTTGTTGAAGTTCTTGTTATGACTCCAAAGACAAGGGAAACAATAGGAAAAATAAATGAATGGGAGTACATCAAATTAAAAAGTTTCTGCACAATGAAGGATACCATTAAAAAAAAAAAGGTAACCTGGGCCGGCCTGGTGGCTCAGTTATTTAAAAGTCGGCTTGGGAGTGTGAGATCTGAGCAGCAGGGCCACCTGTTTGGTTTCCACATTAGCCAGTGACACTGCACCCCTTACAGCTAAGATGGTGAACAACAACTTGACCAGGAGCTGGGCTGCCGTGAACCACCGTAAGTGGCTGACAGCCAGTGTGAGCAGCCAGCAGCCAGTGAGAGCTGCCGTGAGCCACCGTTAGCAGCCATCCAATGGCCAGCGACCAACTGTCTCAGCCGGGAAGAGCACAATGATCATAATACCAACATGGACCAGTGAAACGGCATCCTCCACAACTAGACTGAAGAACAAAGGGACAGTAACATGTCTGTTCCCCTTCCCGGATTCCCCAACGCTGTTCCCCTCCCCCAATTCCCCAATAAAATCTTTTTTTTTTAAAGATTTTTTATTGGGTAATTGGGGGGATGGGAACAGTGCTGGGGAATTAGGGGAAGGGGAACAGACAAGTTGCTGTCGTTTTGTTCTTCAATCTAGTT
>NW_017731759.1:1467592-1474082 GCF_001890085.2 Hipposideros armiger | reverse complement strand
ACTATTTCTGTTTACTTTGCTCATTTATTCAGTTCTTTAGATTCCACATATAAGTGAGATCATATGGTATTTGTCTTTCTCCAACTGACTTATTTCACTTAGCGTAATGTTCTCTAGGTCCATCCATATTGTTGCAAATGGTAAGATTTCATTCTCTTTAAAGCTGAGTAATACTCCATTGTATAAATGTACCAGTTTCTTAATCCAGTTGTCTGCTGATGGGCATTTCAGTTGTTTCCAAGTCTTGGCTATTGTAAATAGCACTGCAATATACATAGGGGTGCATATATTTTTTAAAATTAGCATCTTCGTTTTCTCTGGATCGATACCAAAGAATGGAATTGCTGGGTCATTAGGTAGTCCCATTTCCAGTTTTTTTAGATACCTCCATACTGATTTCCATAGTGGATGCACCAATCTGCACTCCCACTACCAGTGCACCAGGGTTCCCTTTTCTCCACAACCTCACCAGCACTTGTTGTTTGTTGATTTATTGATGATAGCTATTCTGAGCAGAGTGAGGTGGCACCTCATTGTGGTTTTTATTTGTATTTCTCTAGTAATTAGTGAGGTTGAGCATTTTTTCATATACCTGTTGGCCATCTGTATGTCCTCTTTAGAGAAATGTTTCTTCACATCCTCTGCCCATTTTTTAATTGGGTTGATTGTTTTTTTAGTTGAGCCAAATGAATGTTTTTATAAATTTTGGATATTAACCCCTAATCAGGTATATCATTGGCAAATATCTTCTCCCATTTAGTAGGCTGCTTTCTTGTTTTATTGATGGTTTCCTTTGCTGTGAAAAAACTTTTAAGTTTGATGTAATCCCATATGTTAATTTTTTCTTTTATTTCTCTTGCCCGAGGGGATATCTCAGTAAAAATATTACTGAGGGTAATGTCTGCAAATTTACTCCCTATTTTTTCTTCAGGAGTTTTATGGTTTCAGGTCTTACATTTAATTCTTTAATCCATTTTGAATTTATTCTTGTATATGGCTTAAGGAGGTGGTCCAGTTTCATTTTTTTGCATGTGTCAGTTCAATTTTCCCAGCATCATTTATTAAATATTTACCCCAATGTAATTTGTTGCTTCCATTGTCATAGATTACATGACCATATATGAATGGATTTATTTCTGGGCTCTTTATTCTGTTCCATTGATCTATGTGCACTTTTGAGTATTTATTTGAAGAATAGAAAAACACTAATTAAAAAATATATATGCACCTCTATTTTTCTTTCTTTCTTTTTTTCCCTCACTATCAACGGGTTTTACTTCTATTTTTTTATTCCTATCTCCCACCCTTGCCACTTTGGCAACCATCAGCTTCTTCTCTGTATCTATGGGTCAGTTTTGGTTTTGTTTATTCATTAATTTTGTTGTTTAGATTCCACATATAAGTGAGATCATCCAGTACTTTTCTTTCTTTATCTAATTTATTTTACTTAGCATAATAACCTCTGGGTCTGTCCATGTTTTTGCAAATGGCAAGATTCATTATTTTACTGCATAATAACATGCCATTGTATATTTACATACCACATCATCTTTATCTATTCATCTATTGATGGAAATCTAGGTTGCTTCCATATTTTGACTATTACTAATAATGGTGCAATGAACATAGGGGTGCATATATCTTTTCAAATTAGTGTTTTTGTTTTTCAGATAAGTACCCAGAAGTGGAATTAATGAGTCATATGGCGGCTCTATTTTTAATTTTTTGAGAAATCTCCATAATGTTTTCTACAATGTCTACAGTAATTTACAATCCTACCAGCAGTGCATGAATGTTTCCCTTTCTCTACATCCTTGCCAGCATTTTTTATTTGTTGATTTATTGAATATAGCCATTCTGAATGGCATGAGGAGATATCTCATTGCAGTTTTAGTTTGCATTTTCCTGATGATTAGTGATATTGAGCATCTTTTAATTTCTGTAGGTCATCTCTGTGAGTATGTCCTCGAGAGAAACATCTATTTGGGTCCTCTGCCCCACTTTTAATTGTTGGCATTAAGGTATATTTCTTTATATATTTTGGTATTTAGTCATTTATTGGATGTATCATTTGTGAAAGTCATCAGTAGGTTGTCTTTTTGTTTTGTTGATGGTTTTCTTTGAGGTGCAAAAACACTTTAGTTTGATGTAGCCCCATTTGTTTATTTCTTTCTTTGTTTCCCTTGCTCGAGGAGTTATATCCAAAAGATATTGCTAAGAGCACATCAAAGTGTTTACTGTGCGTGTTTTCTTCTAGGAATTTTATGGTTTCAGGTCTAACATTTAAGTCTTTGGTTTATATTATTTTTGTATATGGATATTATAAAGTGGTCTGATTTTACTTTTTTTTTTGCAGGTATCTGTCCAGTTTTCCAACACCAGTTATTGATCAGACACTTTTTACCCCATTGTATAGCATTGCCTCCTTTGTTGAAGATTAATTGATCATACAATTGAGGATTTATTTCTGGGGTCTCTCTTCTGTGGCATTGACCTATGTGTCTGTTTTTATGCCAGTACCATATTGTTTTGATTATTTCAGCTTTTCAATATGGTTTAATGTAAGAGAGCATAATGTCTTATACTTTGTTCTTTTTCAAGATTTCTTTGTCTATTCAGGATTTTTTTGTGGTTCCATATAGATTTTAGAATTTTTGTTCTAATTCTGAAATGAGTGCCATTGGTATTTTAATAGGAATTGCATTGAATTGGAATATTACTTAAGGTAGTGAGGACATTTTAACAATATTAACCTTTCCAATCTATGAGCAAGGTGCATCTTTCCATTTATTTGTATCTTGTTCAGTTTCTTCAGTGTCTTATAGTTTTCTGAGTACTGGTCTTTCATCTCTTTGGTAAAATTTATTCCTAGGAATTTTATACTTTTGATACAATTACAAATGGGATTGGTTTCTTCATTTTTTCTTGTGATCATTTTTATTGGTGTATAGAAACAAAACAGATTTTTGTATACTTATTCTGTATCCTACAACTTTACTGAAGTCATTTATTAGTTCTAATTATTTTGTGGAGTCTTTAGACATTTCTAAATATAGTACATGTCATCTGCAAATAATGACAGTTTTACTTCTTCCTTTCAATTTGTATGTATTTTATTTCTTTGTCTTGTCTAACTGCTGTGGCTAGTATTTCCAATATTATGTTGAATAAAAGTAGTGATAGTGGGCATCCTTGTTTTGCTTCTGATCTTAGAAGAAAGACTTTCAGCTTTTAACCATTGCGTATGATATTAGCTGTGGAATTGTCATATATAGCCTTTATTATGTTGAGGTATGTTTCTTCTATACCCATGTTGCTGAGAGTTTTTATCATAAAAGGATGCTGAACTTTGTTAAATGCTTTTCCCACACTTTTTGTGGTGATCATATGGTTTTTATCCTTTATTTGGTTAATGTGATGTATCATATTAATTGATTTATGGATGTTGAACTATCCTTAAATTCTTGGGATGAATCCCACTTGGCCATGTTGTATAATCCTTTTACTGTATTGTTGAATCTGGTTGACTAATATTTTGTTGAGAATTTTTGCATCTATGTTCATCAAGGATATTGGCCTGTAATTTTCTTTTTTGTAATATTGTTATCTGGTTTTGGTAACAGGGTAATTCTGGCTTCATACAATGAGTTTGGAAGCATTCCTTCCTCCCACCTCAAAGTTTTGCAATAGTTTAAGAAGTATAGTGTTAATTCCTCTTGAAAAGTTTGACAAAATTGACTTGTAAAATCATCTGTTTCTGTAATTTTATTTTGGGGGATTTTATTATTATTACTATTACTGCTTGAATTGCTAGGAACTGGTCTACTAAAATTTTGTATTTCTTCCCAGTTCAATCTTGGCAGGTTATGTATTTGTAGAAATTTTTCATTCCTTTAAATTGTCAAATTTGCTGGCATATAACTGTTCATAATATTTTTTGTATTTCTGCGGTATCAGTTATAACTTTTCCTCTTTCATTTATGATTTCATTTATTTGGTTTCTCCCTTTGTCTTGATGAGTTTGTCTAGAGGTTTGTCCATTTTGCTCATCATTTCAAAGAACCACTCTTAGTTGTATTGATCTTTTCTATTGTTTATTTTATTTCCTGTTTCATTTATTTCAGATCTGATCTTAATTATTTCCTTACTTTTGTTTACTTTGGGTTTGATTTGTTCTATTTTATTTCCTTTAGGTGTAGAGTTAAAACGTTTTTTGGGGGCTGTTGTCGTTTCTTATAGTATGCCTGTATAGCTAGAACCATCCCTCTTAGAACTGCTTTTGCTGTACCCCATACATTTTGAAAATTTTTGTCTTAATTTTCATTTGTTTCAAGATAGTTTTTTATTTCTTCTTTGATTTCCTCTGTGATCCATTGGTTGTTTAGTAGCACGTTGTCTCAACACATTTGTGTTTTTCCAGTTTTCTTCCTGTAGTTGATTTCTTGTTTCATGCCATTCTAGTAAAAAAAAAGACGCTTGTTATGATTTCAGTCTTTTAAAATTTATTTAGGCTTGTTTTGTGGCTTAATATGTGATGTATCCTGGAGAATATTTCATATACACTTGAAAAATGTGTATTCTGCAGTTTTTTGAATGAAATTTTCTAAAAATGTCTATTAAGTCAATCTCATCTAGTGCAAAATTAAAGGCCATTGTTTCATTATTAATTTTGTGTCTTTTTTGTGTAATTTTTGTGTAATTTTGTGATAAATTTGTATCATCTATCCATTTATGTGAGTGAGTTATTGAAATGCCCTACTATTATTGCATTACTGTGGATTTCTCCCTTTATGTCCACTAATACTTGTTTTACATTTTTAGGTGTTCCTATGTTGAATATATATATATATATATATATATATATATATATATATATATATATGATTGTTATATTCTCTTTTTGAATTCATGTCTTTATAATTAAGTAATGTCCTTCTTTGACTTTTTAAATGTTTTTTGTTTAAAAATCTATTTNCCGAACCGGGGCCCTCTGGCATCCCAAGCGAGTTCTTAACCATCGCGCCACTCGGCCGGCCCTCCCCAATAAAATCTTAATTAAAAAAAAGGAATCCTGCTAAATGGAAGAAGATACTTGCAAATCATATACTGATGAGGGTTAATATTCAAAATATATAAGAAATTCACACAATTCAATAAAATAAACAACAACCTAATTAAAAAATGGGCAGAAGTTCCCAATAGACATTTTTCCAGAGAAGACATACATATGGCCATAAAGCACATGAAAATATGTTCTACAACCAATTATAAGGGAAATGCAAATCAAAGCCACAATGGTATACCATCTCGCAACTGTCAGAATGGCAATTATCTAAAAGACAACAATAACAAGTGTTGAGGAGGATGTGGAAAAAAGGGAACCTCCTTGCAGTGTTGGGGATATTTTAAACTGGTGCAGCCGGTTTAGAAAACAGTATGGAGATTCAAAAAAATAATGGTATTACTTGGCCATAAGAAAATATGAAATACTGCCATTTGCGACCACATGGATGGATCTTGAGATTATCATGCTAAGTGAAATAAATCAGAAAAAGTTGAGAACCATATGACTTCACCCATATGTGGGATGTAAGCTGAAAGCAACAAATGAACAAGACAAGCAAACAAAGAAATAAAAACTCATAGACACATAGTGTTTACCAGAGGGTAAAAGGGGAGGGAGGTGGTATAAAAGGAAGAAGGTCAAATACATGGATCTCATGGAAGAACTGACTGTGGGTGGTAAACACACAATGCAATATATTGATGATGTATTATAGAAATGTACACTTGAAACCTATATAATTTTACTAACCAATGTTACTCCAATAAATTTAACAAAAAGATTTATTGTGTAAGTATTAAAAAATTTAAAGAAACAAAAATAAAAAATAATTAAAAGTAGAACTACCATATGAACCAGCTATCCCACTTTTTTTTTTATTAGTTTCAGGTGTACAAAACAATGCACTAGTTATACTTTTAACCCCTCACAAAGTGACAACCCCCATCCCCCAACCCACTGACCCCCAATATTACACATATCTATTACAATTACATTGACTCCACACCCCACACTATACTCCACATCCCGTGACTATATATAAGTATCAAATTATAGTTGTCAAACAATATTATTCAACTTCAGCTTCAGATGTACAGTGCGGTGGTCAAGCCTCTGCACTGTCCATGAAATGGTCTCCCTAACAAGACATGTGTCCATCTGACACCCTACAAAATATTTACAACATTATTGACTGTATTTTCCAAACTCTTTCATATCCCTGCAGCAATATTGTAGTTACCAATTCATGCTGTCTAATCCCTTCCCCTTCTTCCTCATCCCCACCCCCCTCCCATCTAGCAACCATCAGTTTTTCCTCTGTATCTCTGATACTATTTCTGTTTACTTTGCTCATTTATTCAGTTCTTTAGATTCCACATATAAGTGAGATCATATGGTATTTGTCTTTCTCCAACTGACTTATTT
>NW_017731759.1:1436891-1461757 GCF_001890085.2 Hipposideros armiger | reverse complement strand
GAGTTATTGAAATGCCCTACTATTATTGCATTACTGTGGATTTCTCCCTTTATGTCCACTAATACTTGTTTTACATTTTTAGGTGTTCCTATGTTATATATATATATATATATATATATATATATATATATATATATATTTATGATTGTTATATTCTCTTTTTGAATTCATGTCTTTATAATTAAGTAATGTCCTTCTTTGACTTTTTAAATGTTTTTTGTTTAAAAATCTATTTTACTTGACATAGATACTGCTACTCCAGCTTTTTTTTTGTTTCTATTTGCGTAGAATGTCTTTTTCCATCTTTTCACTTTCAGTCTATATGTGTCCTTTTATTTGAAGTAAGTCTCTTGGAAGGAGCTTATAGGTGGGTCATGTTTTTAAATCCATTCAGCCACCCCATGTCTTTTTATTGAGACATTAATCCATTTACATTTAAATAATTATTGATAAGTATGTACATATCACCATTCTTAATTAAAAGTTGTTTTTATAGTTGTTTTCTGATTCTTTCTTCTTTATTATTATTTTTATTAATATTATATTAGTTTCAGGTGTACAGCATAGTGATTACACATTTATATAATTGACAAAGTGATTTCCTTGGTAAGACTAACACCAACCTGTCTCTATACATAGTTATTACAATATTATTGACTATATTCCCTATACTGTGCTTTACATTCCCATGACTGTTTTGTAACTGCCAATTTGTACTTTTTAATCTCTTCATCTTTTTCATCCAGCCCACTAAAACCCCTCCCTTCAACAATGATCAGTTTCTTCTCTGTTTTTATGAGTCTGTTTCTGTTTTGCTTGTTCATTTATTTTGGTTTTTAGATTCCACATGTAAGTGAAATCATATGGTATTTGTCTTTCTCAGTCTGACTTATTTCACTTAGCACAATACCCTCTAGGTTCATTCATGTTGCCACAAATGGTAAGATTTCATTCTTTTTTATGGCAGAGTAATATTCCATTGTATATTCATTCCAAAATGTCTTTATCCAGTCGTGTATTGATGGACATTTCAGTTGTTTCCATACTTTGGCTAGTGTAAATATCACTGCAGTGAACATAGGGGTGCATATGTCTTTTCAAATTAGTGTTTTGTGTTTCTTCAGATCAATACCCAGAAGAGAAATTGCTTGGTGATAAGGGACTTCTATTTTTAATTTTTTGAGGCACCTCCATACTGTTTTCCATAGTGGCTGCACCAAGTTGCAATCCTACTAATCTTGCATGAGGATTCCCTTTTCTCCACAACCTCATTAAAACTTGTTGTTTGTTGATTTATTCATGATGACCATTCTGACAGGTGTGAGCTAATATCTCATTGTGGTTTCATTTGCATTTTTGTGATGATTAGCGACATTGAGCATCTTCCCATATGTCTGTAGGTCATCTCTATGTCCTCTTTGGAGAAATGTCTATTCAGGTCCTCTGTCAATTTTTTAAAATGGGATTATTCAAGTTTTTGATGTTAAGTTGTATGAGTTTTTTTTATTTTTATTTTTATTTTTTACTGCTCTGAAAGTTACAACTTTAGGCACATAACTGTCACCCACTTTCTAGGACAAGCACAAACCCAGGCTTTGAAACCATAGGGCAGTACTTGGTCAACAAGACTGTCACCAAATTAAAAGCAGGAAATGCAAATATTCCCTTAGAGAATTCAAAGACACAGGAGACTTCATCTACAGACCCAGTTGCCAGCAATGCCCCACACCCCCCAGCCTGTCACCTGTGAGTAGGAGATGACAGCTGGGAAGTGGGGACTGAGGTGGGGTCTCCCTCCCCCAGCTGGGGACCCTCTGACTGAGGTGCCCTGAGGAGGCTCCATGCAGGGACCGAGGTAAGAACAGGTGAGACTGAAGGAGGAGCCAGAGCCCAGCCAGAGTCAGGTGGCCCAGGGACCAATGCCAGGCCCCTTCTCCTGGGTTGTACAGACTCCCACCTGAGGGTGGTGATATAGAAGGTCTCTAAAATATTATTCTACTTCAGCTATCTGGAATGAAAAAATAGAAACACATCAAAATATTAATGGAATTATTAGTAGAATAATTTGGAGAAGAAACATAAACTACTTTTGTTATCAGAAAAAATTGTTAAAAACAAAATTAAAACTGGCTTCCAGTTCAAGCTGGTGGGTCAGGCACCCAAGTTTCTCCCCTGTCCCTCCAACTGACATCCGATGGCACTCGGGGTAAAGACACAGCCAGGGCCAGAACACGAGGGTTCATTCTTGTGAACCACCCCATTATAAGAACCTAAGAAGAAACTCTGTAAAGCGAGATCCCGTCAAGCAGTCCTCATGGAGGTGATTTTCCCCCCAGGGGATATCTGGCAATGTCTGGACACATTTTGGGGGCATGCTACTGGCACCCGGTGAGTAGAGCCTGGGTGATGCTAGGAGTCCTACAGTGCACAGAATGGCCCCCAGGACAAAGGACATCTAGTCCACATGCCTGCAGAGGCCTGTGCCAGGCCACCCACTGAAAATCAGGTGCCAGTGAGGAGGGGCCAGGGGCAGAAGTGCTGTCAGGTACCTAGGAGCCCCACCAGCTGCGAATCCTTCAAACAGTGAGGACTCCCAACCTGTTGAAGAAAGCAGCGGGGATGCAGGCCAGGCCCAACACAGGACAATGTGCTCTTGGACTAGAAGCACAGGAGGCATCTTCCAGAACCCCAGCCACTCAGTCCGCACTCCCTTTGCCCTGATGTCTACACTGCACCCCACCCTGCTCTAGATTGCACAGCACAGCTCCTGCGTCATCAGCTCTCCCATGTTCTGCTTATTGCTGTATCAGCAAACACTTCTAAGCCAAGGACCCTAGCTTCCCTGTGAAACCTCCTCATTATCCACTAGGAATTATCCTGAAAACTTCCAGGAAAAAATGTTAACTCAGCAGTGACACGTGTTAACAGAACAAAGGAATCATTATATGGGACCTAAACAATCTGGCAGGTCAAATCAAATGGTGGAGGGAGCTTCTCTGATCACAAAAAGTTCTGCTTTTAAAATCATTCTAGAAAAGAAGGAAAACTTTTTAAATCCGGCAGGCTCACTTGAAATGACACTATAATATTTCTTTATCTGTGTGAGTATCTGCATGACTATTTTAATCAAAAGCTATTTAATAGCTCTGGCACTCAGACTACACTCATGATTATCGAACTACAGTGGAATTCGAAGGAGAATCCCTTCCTGTCTGATGTTTTCCACAGTCACCAGCCAGGACCAAAAATGGCCAACCACCACAGTTCTGACCTTTGAACCTTGTCTGTCAGTTCATGTGACAAGCATGATTGTGGACTGAGTGAGACAAAAGGCCAGCTCTCTCACTCAGGCCTCCTCTTCTGAAGGGAGGGGGTCAACATCAGCCCCAGTGATGTGTACTTGGGGACCTCTCTGAGCACAGGGTATCCACGGAACTGAGTTTGGAAACACTGACCACCTACATCTTTTAGGGGTCCCACAAACAGGTGCCTGGTACACCAGGTCCCTTCCTTCATCAAATGAGGTGGCGAGGGAGAGTGCTGCTCAACCACAGGTTAAGGAGGAGCAGCTACTTGGCTTCTGGTTTCCTGGGATACACCCACAGCCAGGTGGTCTAACTTCAGTCTGTATCTTCTACTATGTAGTCCCCCATTTCACACTCAGGTGATTTCGGTACATTGCCTACGTTTGAGAGGAGTAAAAGATCTCAGAGCATTTAAGGACCCTGCCTGAGGGCTCCCAGGTAGTGGTGAAGGGGTGGGGCGGAGACTCAAACCCCAGCAGGCTGGCTCAGAGCTCATCGCAATCCGGCCACATTGCACTCACCACCATGGATCACCACTGAGGTGGACAGGGACACTGGGGCCTTACAGGAGGAGAGAAAAGTACACGGCCACCGAAGAAAGGAATCCAGAATCACTAATGCTCAGTCACAGCTCTCCAGAGAATGTTATGACTTTGACCTTTTAAGGAATTTATTCCCAGGTGCTTCATTTTAGTCAATCAGCATCAAATCCTCTGCTAACTATGTAAGGAGCAAGTACAGGCCCTTCTACTAGGAACACAAACTTCATCCTAATGGAATTTGACTTGGCTAAGTGATCATCCAAGTTCACCCAACCAGCAACCAAGTGGCAAGGGCTGTATTTCAGGTTTGGTGACGACCAGCAAACTGGGTTCCCATTAGATCGTTAGGGCTCTCCTCAGAACTTCCCTAAGTAGTGACTCGGAGGCAACACATCAACACCTCCTGAGATTAAGGTTCAGGAGAGCAGCTGGACACCAACCAAGAGTCATGTCGGGCATTGTGGCTGGGTGCGCATGACCCCAGCCTCAACCTCAGCCCCAAAGTCACTGGCCTGCTTATCGCCAGGACTGTCACTGGTGCACTTCATGCTCTTTAAGACAAAGTGGCCAAAATGTGGCTCTGGAGGGCGAAGTAGGGCGCCAAGCAGATGCACACCCTGCCCCACCAAGAAGCCCTCCCAAGCCGGCCAGGGGCAGCAACGGCCAGATGCCACACCAGCTAGGCTGGCCTGGGAGAGCCAGCCTGGCAGACCCGCAGCTCACAGACCTCACAGCCCCGGGGAGCCCGACCCCCCAGACCTTGCAGACCCAGTCTTGCAGACTCCACACCCACAGGACCCCAGACCCCAGGAACCGGCCCCAAAGATCCCACCCCATAGAGCCTCCCACACCTGCAGATCCTGCTGCCCCTGGGGAGCCAGCCCTTGTACACCCTGTAGACCCTCCAGACCCCACCCAGTGCCCCAGGCCACACCCCTACCCACTTCCCTGGCCACTGGAACCCACAGGCACAGTTGCCCCACCCTGAGGCCCACCTTGAGGGTCCAGAATTCCTGTGCTCTCAGGGTCATGGACAGCTGAGTAGCAAACTCCTGCATCCCCACCTTCATATGAGTTCTTTTTAAATTTGGATATTAACCTCTTATAGAATGTATCATTGGCAAATATCTTCTCCCATTTGGTCACTTGTCTTTTCATTTTGTTCATAGTTTCCTATGCTGTGCAAAAATGTTTGGTTTGATGTGGTCCCCTTGCTTGTATTTTCTTTTGTTTCCCTTGCCCTAGGAGATATATCTGATAAAATATCACTAAGAGCAATGTCAGAGAGTTTACTGGCTATGTATTCTTCTAGGAGTTTTATGGTTTTGAGTTTTCCCAATACCATCTATTGAATAGTCTGTCTTTACCTCACTGTGTCAGTTTTCCCAATACCATCTATTGAATAGTCTGTCTTTACCTCACTGTGTATTCATGTTTCTTTTGTCATAGATTAAATAAGCATATAAGTATGGGTTTATTTCTGAAATCTTTATTCTGCTCCATTGATCTGTGTCTGTTTTTGTGCCAGTGCCATGCTGTTTTGATTACTATAGACTTGTAGTATAGTTTGATATCAGATAGCATGATACTTCCAACTTTGTTCTTTTTCTTAAGATTGCTGTGGCTATTCGTTTTTGTTTTTGTTTTTTGTGGTTCTATATAAAGTTGAGGACTATTTTTTCTAGTTCTGTGAAAAATGTCATTGGTATTTTAATAGAGATTGCATTGAATCTATAAATTGCTTTATGTAGTATGGACATTTCAATGATATTAATTCTTCCTGTCCATGAGCACAATATATGCTTCCATTTATTTTTTCTTTTTCAATTTCTTTCCTCAGTGTCTTATAATTTTCCAAGCAGAGACTTTTTTTTACCTCCTTGGCACTTATTCTTATGTAATTTTTTTATGCAATTGTAAATGGGATTTAAAAAAAATTTCTTTCTCATAGTTCATTATTGAGGTATAAAAATTCCATCGATTTCTGAATATTAATTTTGTATCCTGCTATTTTACTGAATTCATTTATCAGTTCTAATAGTTTTTTTGAATCCTTAGGGTTCTCTCTGTATAGTACATCATCTGCAAATAATGACAGTTTTACTTCTTCCTTTCCAATTTTGATGCTTTTTATTTTTTTTCTTGTCTTATTGCTGTGGCTAGGACTTCCAATACTATGTTGAATAACAGTGGTAAAAGTGGACAGCCTTCTCTTTTTCCTAATACTAAGGAAAATCCTTTTAGGTTTTCCACATTGTGTACGATGATAGCTTTGGGTATGTCATATATGGCCTTTGTTATGTTCAGGAATGTTCCCTCTATTTCCACATTGTTGAGAGTTTTTATCATAAATGGACGCTAGATTTTGTTGAATGCTTTTCTGCATCTATTGATACAATCATATGATTTTTATTTTTCATTTTGTTTATCGGTTATATCACATTAATTGATTTGTGGATATTGGACCAACCTTTTCATCCCAGGAATAAATCCCCCTTGATCGTGCTATATGATATTTTTAATATATTGCTGAATTTGGTTTGTTAATATTTTGTTGAGGATTTTTGCTTCTATATTCCTCAGGGATTTTGGCTCATCATTTCTTTTTGTAATATTTTTGTGTGGCTTTGGAATCAAGGTAATACAGTCTTTGAAAAATGAGCTTGGTGGCCTTCCCTCTTCTTGGATGTTTTGGGATAATTTGAGAAGGGTAGATATTAATTCTTCTATGAATGTTTGGTAGAATTGACCTGTGAAGCCATCAGGTCTAGAACTTTGGTTTGTTGGGAATTTTTTGATTACCAATTTGATTTCATTAGTAGTAATCCATCTGTTAACATATTCTGTTTCTTCTTCACTCAGTCTTGGAAGATTTCATGTTTCTAGGCGTTTATCCATTTCTTCCAGATTGTTCAATTTGTTGGCATATAATTGTTTGTACTATTTTCTTATAATCCTTTGTATTTCTGTGATGTCAGTTGTCACATCTCCTTTTTCATTTCTGATTTTATTTATCCCATTCCTTTCTTTTTCTTGATGAGTCAGTTTAAAGTTTTATCAATTTTGTTTATCTTTTCAAAGAACCAGCTCTTGGTTCCATTGTATTGTGATTTTAGACACTATTTCATTTATTGCCTCTCTTATATTTATTATTTCCTTCCTTCTACTCACTCTGCACTTCATTTGTTCTTCTTTTTCTAGTTTCTGTAGGAGTAAAATTACATTGCTTATTTCAGATTTTTCTTGTTTCTTGAGGTTGACCTGTATTGCTATGGATTTCCCTCTTAAAACTGCTTTTGCTGTGTCTGATAAATTTTAGGTCATTGTGTTTTCATTTTCATTTCTCAAGGTATATTTTGATTTGTTCATTTTTCTCACTGTTAACCTACTTATTGTTTAGTAGCATGTTATTTATCCTCCATGTATTTGTGTTTTCCAGTTTTTCTTCTTGCAATTGATTTCTAGTTTCATACCATTGTGGTCAGAGAAGATTCTTGATATGATTTCAAACTTCTTAAATTTATCGAGACTTGTTTTATGGCCTAACATGTGGTCTATCCAGTAAAATGTTATATGTATGCTTGAAATGAATGTATAGTCTGCTTTTTTTGTGGCGAAATGATCTAAAAAATATCAATTAAATCCATATGGTCTAATGTGTCACTTAAGGCCATTGTTTTCTTATTGTTTTGATGTCTAGATGGTCTTTACATTGATATCAATGGAGTGTTAAACTCCTATATAATTACTCTATTACTGTTGAACTTTCCCTTTACATCCGACTATATTTGCTTTTATATATTTAGGTGCTCCTACATTGGGTGTGTATATATTTACAAAGATTATATCCTCTTGTTGGATTGATCCCTTTATCATTATGAAATGTCCTTCTTGATCTCTTATGACATTTTTATTTGAAGTCTGTTTTGACTGATATAAGTATTGCTATCTCAGCTATTTTTTTGTTTTAATTTGCATGAAATATATTTTTCCATTTTTTTAGTGTCAGCCTGTGTGTATCTTTTGAACTGAAATGGTTTTCTTGCAGATAGCATATGTATGGGTCTTGTTTTATTGTCCATTGAGCCACCCTACATCTTTTGATTTGAACATTAATCCATTTACATTTAACATGATTATTCATTGGTATTTAGTTATTGCCATTTTACTATTCATATTTATGTTCTTTTTCTCTCCTTCTTCATAATGAAGTCCCTTTAACATTTCTTGTAATATTGTTTTTGTGGTGATGAACTCTTTTACTTGTTTCTTGTCTGGGAAGCTCTTTAACCCTCCTTCAATTGTAAATGATAGCCTTGCTGGGTAGCATAGTCTTGGTTGTAGGCCCTTGTTTTTCATTACTTTGCCTATTTTCTGTCAATCCATTCTGGCCTGCAAAGTTTCTGTTGAGAAATCAGCTGATAGTCTTATGGGACCTCCCTTATAAGTAACTAGTTTTCTTTCTCATGCTACTTTTAGGATTCTCTCTTTGTCTTTAACTTTTGCCATTTTAATTATAATGTGTCTTGGTGCTGGCCTGACTGTGTTAACCTTGTTTGGGACTCTGTCCTTCATGGACTTGTATGTCAATTTCCTTCGCCAGGTTAGGGATGTTTTCAATTATTATTTGTTCAGTTTTTCAATCCCTTGCTCTCTCTCATCTGCTTCTGGTGACCCTATGATGCAAATGTTGTTACTCTTGATGTTGTCCCAGTGTTCTCTTAAACTATCCTCAATTTTTTAAAATTATTTTTTCTCTTTGCTATCTTGATTTACTGTGTCCTGCTGCCTTGTCTTCTGAATTACTGATTCAATCCTCTGCTTCATCTGATTTGCTTTTGATTTCTTCTAGTGTACATACTTTATTTCAGTTACTGTATTCCCCATTTCATAGTTTTTTTGTTTAAGATTTTAGAGTTAATTTATTCTTTCCCTAAGTTTCTTGAACATCCTTATAACCAGTGTTTTGAACTCTGTATCTAGTAAATTACTTGCCTCCATTTTGTTTATTTCTTTTCCTTGGGTTTCCTCTTGTTCTTTAATTTGGGATTTTTTTTTGTTTCCTCATTTTGGCTGCCCCTCTGTGTTTGTTTCTATGTGTTAGGTAGATCTGCTCTTTCTCCCAGGCTTGTCCAGGTGGCCTTATGTAGTAGGTGTCATGTGCGGCCCAGGGGTGCAGTTTCCCTGATCACCTGTGCCATATGGTCCAGAAGTTTCCCGTGTGTATGTGTGTGTGTGTGTGTGTGTGTGTGTGTGCCATTTTGTTGTGGTTGAGCCTTGATTGCTGTTGGCACATCAGTAGGTGGGATTGACCCACTGGCTGACTGTATATGAGCATTGACTATGACCACATGTGTTGCTGTGTGGTGTCTGACCCAACAGCAGAATTCACCCCAATACGTTTCTGGTGTCTGCCAAGACCACCCTTTGGGTGTGCCATTTGTGGAGATAATTGAGGCATGCTCTGTTTTGTTCTGAAGCTGGCCACCAGTTGTGTTGGTTCTGGGTTCTTTTGAGAAGGACTCTGGTATAGACCAATGTCAAGCCTTTCCTTTTCTGGCCTGGAGCCACCCGGTAGGAGCTACAGAGTGATCCATGGTTGGTAATTGTCTGTGCTGTGCCTGGAGGCATGTGGGAAAGACCATACTGGGATCCAAGGCTGGCTGCCACCAGTACTGGGCCTGGGACCACTCAGCAAGAGTCACAGGGCACGCCAAGGCCAGCCACCCCCTGCTTGGTGCATGTGGCCCATTGAGAGTTTTAAAGAAAATCTAGATATGGACAGGGTCAGCTGACTGCTACTGAAAGGGTCTTAGGTGTTGGGTAAGTTGGTTGGGGAGGGGTCTTAGGGAGTAATTAGGGTGGGCAAGATGTGTTCACCAGATTAATGTGATTCTGTTTTTGAGCCTGTGCCACACCTGGCGCTGTTCAGCAAGAGGTACAGGTTACACCAAGGCCAGCTGTTGCCTGTCTGGGGACTTTGGGTCTTTGATTTTTAAAGAAAGTCTGCAGCACCATGGAGGCATGCTGCCTGCTTTTAAAAATAGCTCAGGCAGTGAGCAATGTATGTGTTGCGGTGTTTCAGGGAGTCATTAGGGTGGGGTGGGTGGTGTTCACTAGGCAAATGCAAATTCAGATTTGGCATCCACCTGTGATGGAAAGCCAGTTACAGGGAGGCCTCAACACAGGAAAAATGGCACTTGCCAATCAGCCATGTGAGAGAAGGGCTTAACACAAGAACAAAGATGGTTTTCCCTCCAGCTCTTTCCCTGTTGCCACACAATTCAGTCTTGCTCCATATGTCTTTGGCACTTTTCAAACATCAGTCCTTTTGCTGGAGGTTAGGGTGAGTGTTTGTGAGCTAGTGAGTCTGTACATGGGCCCATTAAGAAGATACTTGAGTTTCCAGCATCCTTTCATCTTACCCATACCAAATAACCACTGATTGTCTCAGCCAGATGGTTGGGGACCCCTCTTCCCAGTACTGGTGCTCTGGGTTGTGAAGCCTGGTGTGTGACTGGAAATCCTTGTTCCAGGGGAACCTCTCCCACCAAGACATTTCTCTTGATTCTCAGCCACCACATGTGTTTGTGGGACTAGTCCATTTTATGTCTCTGCCTTTACTTCCAGTCTCAAGGTGGCTTCTTTATATCCTTAGTTATAGGAGTTCTGTTCAGCTTATTTTCAGGTCATTTTTTTCGTTACTTATTCTATAATTTAGTTGTAATTTTCATGTGGACATGGGAGGCAATGAACACAGCTTTTACCTACTCTGCCATCTTGATCGGAATTCTGTTCCTTTCTTTTTCACTTGATCTCTTCCTTTGGGATTTACTGTTTTTCTTTAGTGTTTTGTTTAGATTCCTTTATCTTTGCTCTTTATACATCTTTTGTAGGTTTTTGATTTGCAGTTAAACATAAGGTTTATATATATATTTCTTTATCTATAAGAGCCTATTTTAAGTTGATAGTTATTTAATTTCAATTGTATTCTATAAGGACTACATTTTCCCTCACTCTCCATGCTTTATGTTATTGATGTCATATTTTAGATCTTTTTGTGTAGTGTATCTCCTAACTACTTATTGTAGTTTAAGTTGAATATGACACTTTTAAAATTTTAAACCTTCATGGTAGTTTTTTAAATGTCTCATTTGCTGTATTTATTGAATATTTAGCTTTACCTTTGAGGTGTTTCTCATTCTTGTATTTTCTTTATTTTTATTATTATTTTTTTGCTTACAACAGCATTTATTTTCACACAAATTGCTGGTCAACTCTGATTTGATTGATAGGTTGGACTGGCCTGGTGACTACATATAAATATAATACATTATATATGTGTGTACATACATACATGTGTTTATATATGTATGTGTATATGTTATATACATGGGTGTATATATCATATAGATCATAATATATATGTGTGTGAAAAAATATGTACTATATATATATATATATATATACATATATCATAGAAAGAGAGAGATCCAACTAAGAAGGCTGCAACAACTTATACTCTTATCATCAATACAAGAAATGCTATTTCACCTTTCATTTAACCTTATTTAGAATGTTTCCAAATTTGACAGATATAAATAGTACTCAATTTATTTCATTTTTCTTTATCATAGTTTTAAATATAACATTGAAAAGTACAAAAGAATACATGGAACATGTATGTATGTTATCAAACAAAACAACATACGCAAACCCATAGCCCATCCAACAACCTGCATCCATCAGCAAACAACTCCCCTGTCACACTCCCCAACCTCAAAGTATATTGACTCTGGAGCCTCTTGCAAGGGGATCCTGTGTAAGCCCTGGTTAGTCACTGCCTATGACTTGTCAGGGACTAAATGGTAAGACCTACAAAGCAATGCATGATTATTTGCTGCCTGTGGTAACACTGGTGGTACATGGGAGAAGCCATGCTGCAAACTGAGAATGTCTGCCAACAGTAGTGGGTCTGGGGTAGCTCCACAAAATGCCGGGACACCCTGAGGATTGTTGCCATCTGCTAGCTCCTTTAAGATTCAGCCACTGATAAAGCCCCAAGTGGTATGGAAATTGGGTGTGGCAGGGTCTCAGGGAGTCACCAGAGTGGGAAGAGTTGTGGTCACCAGGTTAATGTAAAGTCCAGTTTGGTGCTAGTGCAGAGCATGAAGCTATACTGCAAAAGTCTCAGAGCACACTTAGGCCATTTGGCACCTGCCTGGACTCTGTCAGACTCTGACAGTTTTCCAAGAAAGAGTGCAATTTTGGTGGGTCTGGCTGCTTTTGGAGAAAGTGCCTCTGGCATTGGGGAAGTTGGGTTGGTTGGGGCCTCAGTGATCAGTAGGTCGGAGCTGCAGAGCTAACAAGACCAATCAGGTTCATAGTTGGCCATAAGCATAGGGGGAGGGCTCAACACAGGAAAGATGGCACCAGCCTGCTGGCTGCATGGGAGGAGGACATCTTACAGGGAAAATTACGACTCCTCCAGAGCTCGTCTTGAAGCCACACAACTCAGTCTACTCCTCATATGTCTCTGATGTCTCTGACACTCTCTGAGTCACTGTCCCTTTGCTGGAGCCCAAGGTGAGTGCCTGGGAGTGAGAGAGTTTTTGTGCAAGCCCTTTAAGAGGACACCTGGTTTCCCACCACCTTACATTTCAGTCAGATTGTCAGAATCCCCGCTGTTTTTCACAGCCAGATGTTGTGGGGTCTCCTCTTCCTAGTACCAGTAATCTGTTGTGGGGCTGAGTTCCCTTGCTCCTCTGGGGGGAGAAACTTTGCTGCAAAGATATCCCCCTCAATTCTCAACTTCCACTCAGAGGTTTGGGGCAAGCCAGTTCTGCATCTCCACCCCTACTACCAATCTCGATGTGGCTTCTTTATATGCTTAGCTATAAAACTTTTTTTCAGCCAGATTTCAGATGGTCCTCTGGGCTCATTGTGCTATAATTTAGTTGTAATTTTAATTTGTTCATGCAAGTGTTTATTTACTCCGCCATCTGGGATATCCTTGGTAATCCTATTCTTAGTTTTGTGAGGAGACTCTATACTGTTTTCCATAGTGGATATACCAATTTACATTCCCACCAGCTGTATATGAGTGTTCCTTTTTCTCCACAGCCTCTCCAACACTTGTTTCTACTTTTTTTGTTGATGATAGCCATTCTAACAGGTGTGAGGTGGTATTTCATTGTAGTTGTGATTTGCATTTTCCTAACAGCTAGTGAAGTTAAGCATTGTTTCATATATCTATTGGCCATTTGTAAGTCTTTGAGGAATTGCCTGTTCAAGTCCTCTGCCCATTTTTCAATTGGATTTTTTTTAGTTGTCTGAGTTATTTACATATTTTAGATATTAAACCCTTATTGGAGGTGTTGTTTGCAAATATCTTCTTCCATTTGGCTAGTTGTCTCTTTGTTTTATTGATGATTTATTTTGCTGTGCACAAGCTTCTTAGTTTGATATAGTCCCATTCATTTATTTTTGCTTTTGCTTTCCTTTCCTTTGAGGTCAAATTAATAAAAGCTTCTCTGAACCCAAGGTCCATTACCTATGCTTTCTTCTATGCAATTTATTATTTCAGGTCTTATGTTTAGATCTTTGATCCACTTTGAGTTAATTTTGGTATATGGTGACTGATAGTAGTCTAGTTTCATTCTTTTGCACATGGCTTTCCAATTTCTCTAGCACCACTTATTGAAGAGGCTTTCTATTCTCCATTGGATATTTTTGCTCTGTTTGTTGAAAATTATTTGCCCATATATATATATATATATATATATATATATATATATATACAGAAGGTGCAAAAATATATATACACATTTAAAGAAGGGAAAAGGCTATATTAAAATTACACTGATGGCGGGGCCGGCTGAGTGGCTCAGTTGGTTAAGAGCGTGAGCTCTGAGCAACAGGGTCACAGTTTCGATTCCCACATGGGCCAATGAGCTGTTCCCGAGCTGAGTTGCCACTGAGCTGCCAACAGGTGGCAGGATGGCTCAGCTGGTGAAAGTATGTGCTCCTAACAACAAGGTTGCTGGTTCAACTCCCACACGGGATGGTGGGCTACACCCACCCGCAACTAAGATTGAACATGGCAATTTGAGTAGAGCTTTCCTGAGCTGCCGACGGGTGGTCAGATGGTTCAGTGGTTGAGCGTGCGCTCTTAGCAACAACGTTTCCCATTGGAGTTCCACACGGGATGGTGGGCTATGCCCATCCGCAACTAAGATTGAACACGAACACGGCACCATGAGCTGAGCCGCCGCAAGCTGCCGATGGGCGGCTGGATGGCGACTTGGAGCTTAGCTAGCTGCGCCCTCCACAACTAAGATTGAAGGACAACAACTTGGCTGTTCTCCTTCCCCAATTCCCCAACACTGTTCCCCTTCCCCAATTCCCCAATAAAATCTTGATGAAAAATATTACGCTGATGGTAACCACTTTGAGTACCTCTTGAAATTGCAGAAATCAAACGTGACTTGTATTCTTCATTTGTTATTGGTATATATTGAGTATTACAATTTTAATGCAGTTTTTTCCTTTCTTAAAATGTGTTTACATTTTTATGGCACCCACTGTATGTGAGTTCATTTCTGAGTTTTCAATTCTACTCCATTCGTCTCTATGTCTGTTTTTCTGCCAATACTCTGCTGTTTTGATTAGCATCGCTTCATACTATAAAGTCAGGGAGTGTCATGCCTGTGGCTTTCTTTTTATTTTCAAGATTGATTTGAGTGTTCAGTGTGTTTTGCAGTTCCACAAATAATCCGATTTTTTGTTCTATTTCTTTTAACAATGTCATTGTGATTTTGATGGAGATTACATTAAATCTGTATATTGCTTTGGGTAATGTGGCCATTTTAAGTATATTGATTCTTCTAATTCATGAACAGCGAATATCTATTTTTCATGTCTTCTTCAACTTCTTTTAATAATGTCTTATAGTTTTCAGTGTATAGGTCCTTCACATGCTTTGTTAAGTTCATTCCTAGGTATTTTATTCTTTTTGTTGCAATTACAAATGAAATTGTTTTTCATATTTCTTTTTCTGAAATCTCATTGTTATTATATAGGAATGCAATAGATTTTTAAACATTGATTTTGTATCCTGCAAATTTACTGTATTTGTTTATTGTTTCTAATAGTTTTACTGTGGAGTTTTAAGAGTTGTCTATATAAAGAATCATGTCATCTGTAAAAAGTGACAGTTTGACTTCTTCATTCTTAATTTGAGTGCCTTTTATTTCTTACTGTTGCCTGACTGCTCTGGCTAGGACTTCCAATACTATGTTGAATAACAGTGGGCATCCTCTTCCTGTTCCTGATAGGGGGTAAGCTTTCAGTTTTTCACCTTTCAGTATGACATTAGCTGACAGTTTGTTGTATATGGCCTTTATTATTTTGAGGTACTTTCCTTCTATACCCATTTTGTTAGATGTTTTAATTACAGATATATGATATATCTTGTGACATTCTTTTTCTGCATCTATTGATATCATCATATGATTTTAATTCTTTATTGTGTTTATGTAGTGTATCACATTGATTGATTTGAGTATGTTGAATGATCCTTGCACCTCTGGAATGAACCCCAGTTGATCGTGATGTATAATCTTATTAATGTATTGTTGTATTCGATTTGCTAGTATTTTGTTTAGGGTTTTTGCATCTGTATTTATTGGAGATATTGGTCTGTAGTTTTCTTTTTGTGAGTTATCTATACCAGATTTAATATCAGGGTAATGTTGACCTCAGAATATGAGTTGGGAAGTATTTCCTCTCCTTCAGTTTTTGCAGAGTTTGAGAAGAACAAGTATTAAATATTTTTTGAATGTTTGGTAGAGTTCACTAGTGAAGCCATCTATTCCTGAACTTTTGCTTTTGGGGCAGTGTTGAGTGATTGTTTTAATTTCCTTACTGTTAATCATTCTATTAAATTTTCCAGTTCTCAGTGATTCAGTCTAGGAAGGCTATATTTTTCTAAGAACTTGTCCATTGCTTCTAGGATATTGCATCTGGTAGAATATTGTCATTTATATTATTCTTGTATGATCCTTTGTATTTCTGTGGTATCAGTCATAACTTCTCTTTCATTTCTGATTTTGTTTATTTGTGTCTTTTCTGTTTTTTCCATATTTTGTCTAGCCAGGAGGTTGTCAATTATATTAATCTTTTCAAAGAACCAGATCTTTGTTGCATTAATTTGTCTATTGTCTTTTTGTTCTCTATTTCATTTCATTTCATTTTGCTCTAATTGTAATTATTTCCTCCCTCCTGCTCACTGTTGTTTTCTGATAGCTCAGCCTCTCCATTGTTTTTTTGCCTTTGGGTTTCTGTCTGTTATATCAGTTTGATGTTATTCTATAACTATTTCCTCTATTTTTTTTAATGGTATGTGTCTCAGCTGTGGATTTTTTTTAGTGGTTACTATTAAGTTTATCTAAAAGTAAGTTTCATATATACAGTAGTCCTTTTTCTTCAACATGCATCTTATCTCCATTCCCCTTTGCAAATTCAGACCTTTACACTCTCCCCTTTCATATTTTTGCTGTCACAAATTATCTCTAGTTATGCTGTGAGTTTCTTTCTAAGTTTCAGTAGCAAAATGTATTTTTCTCCTCCTCTTTTATTTATGTTATTATCTCCTTAACCTTATTGTTATATTTAAACATATAATGCCCTGTTCTGAGAAGGGGTTGTCATTCCTTGCTTCTGTTTATCTGTTAGTCATCTTATTGATTGTTTTCTATCCTTTTGTCCTTTTGTTTCTATTCAAATAGCTTTCTTCAGTATTTCCTGTTACGCAGGCATTGTGGTGGAAAATTCCCTCAGTTTTTGTAAATCTGCAAAGGTCTTTATTACTGCTTCCTATCTGAAAGATAATTTTGTTGGATATATTTTTCTTGGTGGTTATTTCTCTCAATAGTTTGAATATTTTATTGTACTTTCATAGCTTGTAGAGTTTCTGGTGAAAATCTGATGATAATCTAATGGACTTTCCTTTATAGTTTACCATCTTCTTTTCTTTGGTTGCCTTGAAAATTCTTTCTTTGTCACTGAATTTTGACATTTTTATATAATTTGCTCTGGAGAAAGCCTTTTTTGGTCTGAGACAATTAGGTGTTCTGTTTGCTTCTTGGATTTGAGAATCCAGTTCTTTCCACAATTCGGGAAGTTCTCGTGGACTATTTGTTTGAATCGGCTCTCTGCCCCTTCTTTCTTTCTTCTCCTTCTGCTATACTCATTATTCTTAAATTGGTCTTCCTGATGGAGTCAGGTAGTTCTTACAGAGTTCTTTTATTTCTTCATAATGCTCAAGTCTCTATTCTTCCATCTGTGTCATTTGCAGGTTTCTACCTTGATATCACTAATTCTTTCTTCCTTCTGGTCAGCTCTATTTCCTAAGTTGGCTATTTCATTCTTCATCTCTTCTATTGAATTCTTTCATTCCCGAATTTCAATTTGACTCTTTTTAAAAATTTCAGTCTCTTTGGTAAGGCATTAATTTTGTTCACTGATTTTTTTTAAAGATTTTTATTGGGGAATTGGGGGGATGGGAACAGTGCTGGGGAATTGGGGGAAGGGGAACAGACAAGTTGCTGTCATTTTGTTTTTTCAGTCTAGTTGTGGAGGATGTTGCTTCACTGGCCCAAGTTGGCACCATCATTGCGCTCTTCTCTGGCGAGGCAGATCAGTCGCCGGCTTCTGGACGGCCGCTCACTGCGGCTGCTGGCCGCTCACGCTGGCTGCTGGCCACACACGGTAGCCCATGGCAACCCACTGCCACAGGGAGTGCAGCCCACGCCGTCGCCGGCGACTCACGGCAGCCCAGCTCCAGGTTGAGCTGTCGTTCAGCATCTTAGCTGTGGAGGGCAGTGTCACTGGCCCTCATATGTGGGATCCGAACCGGGGCCCTCTGGCGTCCCAAACGAGTTCTTAACCATCGCGCCACTCGGCCGGCCCTTTGTTCACTGATTTTGTTTCCGAGTTCATTAAACCACCTATCTGAGTTTTCTTGTAGCTGTTTGTTTTTCTTCAGAACTCCAATCTTGCATTCTCTGTCATTTAAGTCATATATTTCCATGTCTTTATGTTTATTTTGTGGAGATTTTTTATTTTCTTTCTGAACTGCCTTATTACCTTAGTTGTTTATGGTAATAGATGGATTATTTCTCTTCCTAGGCATCTATGGGAATTAATTCTGCAAAAAGTTAATACGAAGAGTTCTTTTCTTTTGTTTTCCAGTAGGTAGCACTTGAGCATTTCATTTTCTCTTGCTCTGTTCCTTTTTCTCATGTTGGAATTTTCCCTAGGCTGGTGGACATCTCCTTTGTGACCAGGTCACTTCAATTTCAGTGCACTACTCCGTGGGAGAATATGGTGGGTGATGGGGTTCTGAGCCCCTGAAATCCCAGTGCTCTCCCTGCAGCTAGATGCAGGGCTGAGCTGCCTAGAGGCCCTCAGTGCACCCACTGGGATTATCCATGAATGTTGGGGGTGTGGTAGCTGTAAGAGGTAACTAGTGTGTTTGTGTCTTTGTTTTCCTCTGACAATGGCACCTGCTAGGTCACAGCTGCCATGCCCCTGTATCTCCACCCTTATTTCTGGGATAATCACAGTGTGTGTCTGCCAATCCAGAAACTGTCTCTACAGTTCTCAGAGCTGTACATATTCTTCTCTTTAACCTGACACTGCTACTGGTTCTTCTGGGGCTTGCTGCTAGAGCTAGAAGGGTATAGGGAGGTGAGCTCTGGGACAGTGGGGAGATGTGGCCAGGCTTTGTCACTTTGTTTTCTGCCTAGTAGTGACGGCTGCTGTACCACAGCTCTTGCACTTCTGCATTTCATCTCTGTCCTGAGATCTCTGTCCCCATCATTGGGTTTAGCCACATGCTATGGAGATCACTAAGGCAGGTATTCTCATGGCCACAGAGTGCACCTGTGGCCTGAATTCTCCCCTCTCCTGGGACTGACACTGAGCTCCAGGCTGCATTTGTGGCAGTGAGCTCCAGGCTGCATTTGTATCCCCATTTCTGTGCTTCTCCCTTCTCTCCTCTCCTGTTTGCCATGATTCGCCCACCTTCAGATCTTTTGATGTGTAGATCTCTCAGATGTACTTGTGTGTTTTGCAGGAAATTTTTTGTTGAATTATAGGTATTCAACATGTTGTAATTTCAAAGGGAGAGATCAACGAGGGTCCCTCATACCATCGTGTTTCTGACATCACTCCAAAGTGTCCTTATTTAGAAGTAGGATCTTTGTAAACTTTGTGTGCAGGGTGGTTTTGGCAAGCCAGTAGGAGTTGAACCAGTGCCCAATGCATCAAAGACCCTGGTCCACCTAACCTGAGCAGCTCTGAGTGAGAAGGCAAGATGCATGTAATAATGTCTTGTTGATTCTGCTTGTTCCTTTTGTTTAAGCCAAAATGGGCTTAGGCGATGTGTCCAGGAGCACATTGTACTGACCTTGCTGACAGGCCAGTGCTCCTGCCCTGCCCAAACTATGGAGGTGACGGGGGATGTAAACAACAGTAATTGCCAGTCCTTTCAACCCCTGAAAATGCTGCTGTCCCCAGAGAGTTCACATGATTCTCCAGTCTTCCATATTCTGGCTCTCACTTATTTGTTATATCAAAAGCATTCTTGTGTAGAAGGGATATCTGTGTAGGTTTTCTGTGACAGGTAGTTTTGGAATGCTGGTTGGCCTTGAGGAGAAAATTAGGGTGCGTTATGTAGTAGCCTGTTGGGTCTAGGGAGCTTTTGCAGGGAGGCCAGGTGGGTGTTGGTCAGGTGGATGCCCTGTTTTTCCTTCTTAATCCATTTGTTGGGAGGCAAAAGGCTCCAGGCAATGTAGCTGTGAATGTTCTGCTATGATCTTGCAGGTATGCCAAAGCACCAGAATAGAGTTCCTGCCCACTCTGTCAAAGTGGAGGGGAACATGAACTATGGTGCTCACCAGCTCATGAAGCCTTAGAGAGTTCTTGCTGCCCTGGAGTTCTCCCTTGGCTTCCCAGTCTTCTCTATTTGGTCTCTTACTTGTTTGTTGTCCAGAGGCTGTTCATTCAGGGCTTGGCTGTTTCTCAGGAGAAACTTCTATCTATATACATGTATATTTGATTTTGCTTATGGCAGAGGGTGAGTTCAGCACTCTCCTATGCCACCCCCACCTTTCATGATCTTATTTTTTACAATCAGCATTATTTACAATCGCCAAGATAGGGAAATAGCATAAATGCTAATCAATGGATAAAATGATCAAGAAATATATATATATATATATATATATATATATATATATAGTAATACCTTGGTTTGCGAGCATAATTTGTTCTGGAAACTCTACTCATATTGCAAGACATCGCTTGTTTACCAAGTTAAAATGTATTAGAAATGTTTGCTCATCTTCTTGCAGAACACTCACAAACCAAGTTACTCGCAACCCAAGGTTTTATTTATACACACACACACACACACACACACACACACACACACACAGAGATGGTGCCACAAAAATGTATACACATTTTAAGAAAGGAATAAACTGTATTAAAATTATAATGCTCAATATATGCCAATAACAAAAGATGAATGTTTGACTTCTGCAATTACAAGAGGTGCTCAAAGTGGTTATCATTAGCATAATTTTAATACACTTTTTTTCTTTCTTAAAATGTGTATACATTTTTTGGCACCCTCTGTATATATATTACAACTCAGCCATAAAAAAAATTTTCCAATTTGTGAGAATGTGGATTGACCTTGAAGGTATTATGCTAAGTCAAATAATTCAGATGAAGGAAGACAAACACTGAATTAGTTCATTTATATGTGGATTGTGAGAAAAAAGAAATCCAAGAAAAATGAACAAACAAAACAAAAACTAACTCTTAGATACAGAAAGAAGATTATTAGTTACAAGAGGGGAACGGGGTGGGTGTGAGGGCCAAATTGGTGAAGGGGATCAGTTGTATGGATATACATGGTAACCAGACTTACAATGGTGTGTAGTTTACACAAATGTACAATTATAAAGTACACTTGATATATATAATATTGTATAGCTATTTTACCAGGATAAAAAACCCCAAAACATTGCATTCTTTGGATAAAACCAACTCAGTCATGATATAGTACCCTTTGTGTATATTGCTGTAATTGATTTGCAAATGTTTTGTTTAGTATATTTGCATATGCTTTCATAGATGAAATTGGTTGGTGAGTTTTTTTTCTGTCTCTGTGAGTTTTTTTGACATGGTAATAATAACATTACATAAGAGTTACTCTCTCAACAAATTTTTAAGTGTACAATACAGAATTGTTAACTATAAGCACAATGTTGTATAGCAGATCTCTAGAACTTTTCCATCTCTTATGACTGAAACTCTATACCCATTGAAAAACAACTCCCCATTTTACTCTCCTTTTAACCCAACTTTCTACATTCTGTTTCTATGAGTTTGAGTATTTTAGATACTTCATATAAGTGGAATAATAGAGTATATGTCTCTCAGTGATTTGCTTATTTCACTTAGCATAATGTCTTCCAGATTTATCCATGTTGTGGCATATGAGAGGATTTGCTTCTTTTTTATGGCTGAATAACATTCTATTTGTGTATATACCACATGTTATTATCCATTTATCCATTGATGAACATTTGGGTTGTTTCTACCTATGCACTATTGAAAATAATGCAGCAGTGAACATGAGCATGCATGTATCTTCTCGTTTGTGTTTTTGTTTTCTTCAGATAAATATCCAGAAGTGGAATTTCTGGAATATATGCTACTTTCATTTTTAAAAATTTGAGGAAACTTTGCACTGTTTTTCATGGTGGCTACACCAATTTACATGCCCACCAACAGTTTGTAGATGTGTTCCCCTTTCTCCATATGCTCACCAACACTTGTTATTTTCTCTTTTCTTTTACGTTTTAAATAATGGCCAGCCTAACTAGGTGAAGTGATATTTCACCATAGTTTTGATTTACATTTCCCTGATTACTAGAGATATTGAGCATTGTTTCATATATCAGTTGGCCATTATTTATTAGTTTCAGGTAAACAAAACAAACAACATAATGGTTATACATTTCATCCCTCACAAAGTAATAGCTGCCTTCCACCAATTTATTGCCCCTCTGACATCATATATATCTATTACAATTCCATTGACTCTATTCCCTATACTATAATCCATATCCTGTAACTATAAATATGTATATCAAGTTATAGTTGGCATACAATATTATTCAGCTTCAGCTTTAGGTGTACAGTGCGGTGGTCAAGCCTCTACACCATCCATGAAGTGGTCTCCCTAACAAGACGTGTGTCCATCTGACACCCTACAAAATACTTACAACATTATTGATTGTATTTCCCAAACTCATTTATATCCCTGTGGCAATATTGTAGTAACCAATTTAAGATGTCCAATCCCTTCCCCTTCTTCCTCATCCCCACCCCCTCCCATCTAGCAACCATCAGTTTTTCCTCTGTATCTCTGAGACTATTTGTGTTTACTTTGCTCATTTATTCAGTTCTTTAGATTCCACTTGTAAGTGAGATAATATGGTATTTATCTTTCTCTGACTGACATTTCACTAAGTATAATGTTCTCTGGGTCCATCCATATTGTTGCAAATGGTAAGATTTCATTCTTCTTTATAGTTGAGTAATACTCCATTGTATAAATGTACCACAGTTTCTTAATCCAGTCGTCTACTGATGGGCATTTCGGATGTTTCCAAGTCTTGGCTATTGTAAATAGTATAGCAATAAAATTAGGGTGCATATATTTTTTTGAATTAGAATCTTGGATTTCTCTAAATAGATATCTAAGAGTGGAATTGCTGAGTCATAAGGTACTTTCATTTTCAGTTTTTTGAGATGTCTCCATACTGATTTCCATAGTGGCTTCACGAATCTGCAAACCAGGGTTCCCTTTTCTCCACAACCTCGCCAGCACTTGTTTGTTGATTTATTGATGATAGCCATTCTGACTGGAGTGTGGTGGTATCTCATTGTAGTTTTTATTTGCATTTCTCTAATAATTAGTGAGGTTGAGAATTTTTTATATGCCTGTTGGCCAACAGTATGTCCTCTTAAGAGAAATCTCTTCTCATGTCCTCTCCCCATTTTTTAATTGGGGTTTTTTTTTGGTGTTTAGTTGAATGAGTGTTTTATAAATTTTGGATATTAACCCGTTATCATATATATCATTGCCAAATATCTTATTCCATTCAGTAGGCTGCCTTTGCTGTAAAACAATTTTTAAGTTTGATGTAATCCCACATGTTTATTTATTTTTTTTTTTACTTTCCTTGCCTGAGGGGATATGTTAGTAAAAATATTACTCAGGGTAATGTCTGAAAATTTACTTCCTATATTTTCTTCTAGGAGATTTATGCTTTTAGTTCTTATATTTAAGTCTTTAATCCATTTTGAACTTGTTCTCACATATGGATAAGGAGATGGTTCAGTTTCATTTTTTTGCATTTATCAGTCCAATTTTCTGAGCACCATTTTTTTAAATTTATTTTTTATTGTGAAATACACATTTTTTAGAATTAGTTTCAACTGTAAAACACAGTGCAATAGTTATACATTTTACCCCTCGAGGTGACAACCTGCCTCCCCAAACCGCTGCCCCACATTACCCCAATATCATACATATCTATTACAATTCCCTTGACATACAATATTATACAACATCAGAATTATATTCCTCGAATATTGTAGATATGTATTTATGCTGTCTAATGCCTTCCCCTTCTCTCTCATCTCCTCCCCCTCCCAACTAGCAGCCATCAATTTTTCCTCTATATCTCTGAGACCATTTCTGTTTACTTTGCTCATTCATTCTGTTTTTTAGATTCCACATATAAGTGAAATCATATGGTATCTGTCTTTCTCCGACTGACTTATTTCATCAACATAATAGTCTCTAAGTCCATCCATATCATACCAAATGGTACGATTTCATTCTTTATAACAGAGTACTACTCCATTGTATAAATGTACCACAATTTCTTAATCCAGTCATCTACTAATGGGCATTTTGGTTGTTTCCAAGTCTTGGCTATTGTGACTAGTGCTGCAATAAACATAAGGGTACATATATTTTCTCAATTTAGCATCTTGGGTTTCTCTGGATAGATACCCAAGAGTGGAATTGCTGGGTCATATGGTAGTTCCATTTCCAGTTTTTTGAGATATCGCCATACTCATTTCCATAAGGGCTGCACCAATATGCAGTCCCACCAACAGTGCACCAGGGTTCCCTTTTCTCCACAGCCTCACCAGCACTTATTGTTTATTGACTTATTGATGATAGCCATTCTGACTGGAGTGAAGTGGTATCTCATTGTGGTTTTTATTTGCATTTCTCTAATGATGAGTGAGGTTGAACATTTTTTTCATATACCTGTTGGCCATCTGTATGTCCATTTTAGAGAAATGCCTCTTCCTATCCTCTGCCCATTTTTTAATTGGGTTGTTTGTTTTTTTGGTGTTGAGTTGAATGAGTGTTTCATAAATTTTGGATATTAACCCCTTATCAGATATATCATTGACAAATATCTTCTCCCATTCAGTAGGCTGCCTTTGTGTTTTATTGATGATTTCCTTTGCTGCGAAAAAACTTTTAAGTTTGATGTAATCCCATATGTTAATTTTTTCTTTTATTTCTCTTGCGTGAGGGGATATCTCAGTAAAAATATTACTGACGGTGATGTCTGCAAATTTACTCCCTATTTTTCCTTCTAGGAGTTTTATGGTTTCAGGTCTTAGATTTAAGCTTTCAATCCATTTTGAATTTGTTCTTGTATATGGTGTAAGTAGGTGGTCCATTTTCATTTTTTTTGCACGTGTTAGTCCAATTTTCCCAGCACCATTTGTTAAGTAGACTATCTTTACTCCAATGTAAATTCTTGCTTCCAATGTCATAGATTAAATGACCATATATGCATGGGTTTATTTCTGGGCTCTCTATTCTCTTCCATTGATCTATGTG
>NW_017731759.1:1426639-1434166 GCF_001890085.2 Hipposideros armiger | reverse complement strand
ATGGCAGCCCAGCTCCAGGTTGAGCTGTTGTTCAGCATCTTAGCTGTGGAGGGCAGTGTCACTGGCCCTCATATGTGGGATCCGAATCGGGGCCCTTTGGCATCCCAAGCGAGTTCTTAACCATCGCGCCACTCAGCCGGCCCCTGGATGCCTTTTATTTCATTTTCTTGTCTGATTGTGGCTAGAATTTCCAGCGCTATGTTGAATGAAAGTGGTGAACGTGGGCAGCCTTGTCTTATTCCTGATATTAAGGGGAAAGGTTTTAGCCTTTCCCTGTTGAGTGCGGTTTAGCTGTGTGCTTATCATATATGACCTTTATTATGTTGAGATATGATCCCTCTAGTCCCACTTGCTAAGAGTTTTTATCATAAATCGCTGCTGGATTTTGTCAAATGGCTTTTCTACATGTATTTATATGATCATATGATTTTTATTTTTCATTTTGTTAAGGAGTTGTTTCATGTTAATTGATTTGTGGATATTGAACCGACCTTGCATACCAGGAATGAACCCCACTTGATCATGGTGTATGATCTTTTTAATGTGATGCTGAATTCGGTTTGCCAGCATTTTGTTGAGGATTTCTGCATCTATGTTCATTAGGGTTGTCAACCTGTAGCTTTCTTTTTTTGTTATGTCTTTTTCTAATTTTGGGATCAGAGTAATAGTGGCCTTTCAAATGCGCTTGGGAGTCTTCCCTCCTTACGTATTTTTTGGAATAGTTTGAGGAGAATAGGTGTTAATTCTTTTTTGAATGTTTTGTAAATCCACTTGTGAAGCCATGTGGTCTAGGACTTTTCCTTGTTGGGAGCTTGTTGATTACTGATTTAATTTCTTTGGTAGTAATCACTCTGTTTGGAGTTTCTATTTCTCGTTGATTCAGTCTTAAAAGATTGTATGCCTCTAGAAATTAATCCATTTTTCCAGATTGTCTAATTTTTTGGCATATAGTTGTTCATAGTATTTTCTTACAATTTCCTGTATTTTTGTGGCAACTGTTGTTACTACTCCTCTTTCATTTCTGATTTTATTACTTTGGACCTTCTCTCTCTTTTTCTTGGTGATTCTGGTTAAGGCTTTCTCAATCATTTTTCCTGTCAAAAAACGAACTCTTTTTTCATTGATCTTTTGTATTTTGTTTTGGTCTCTAATTTATTTCTTGTCTGATTTTTATTATTTCGCCCTTACACTCCCTTTGGGCTTGTTTTGCTGTTCTTTCCCCAGTTCCCTTAGGTGTAAAGATAGCCTGTTGAGTTGAGATTGTTCTTGTGTCTTTAGATAGGCCTGAATTGCTATGAATTTCTCTCTTAGGAATGCTTTCGCAGCATGCCATAGATTTGGGGTTGTTGTGTTTTTATTTTCATTTGTCCCGAGGTATCCTTTGATTTCTTCCTTGATCTCATTTTTTACCTACTCAGTATTTAGTAGCATGTTATTCAGCCTCCATATAGTTGTGTGTTTTCCAAATTTCTTCTTATAATTGATTTCTAGTTTCATAGCATTGTTGTTGGAGAAGCACCTGATATGATTTCAATCTTCTTAAATTTATTGAGACTTGTTTTGTGGCCTAACATGTGGTCTATCTTGGAAAATGTTCCATGTGCACTTGAGAAGAAAGTATAATCTTTTGTTTTGGGGTGAAATGCTCTGGAAATATTGATTAAATTCACCTGGTCTAAAGTGTTATTTAGGGCCACTGTTTCCGTGTTGATTTGCTGTCTGAACGACCTGTCCATTTAGAAACAATGGGGTGTTGAATTCCCCTACTATGGTAATGCTAGTGTTGATGTCCGACTTTATGTCAGTCATAAACTGTTTTATATATTGGGTTATCAAAAAAGTCATGATGTATTTTTTCTAGGTTTTTTGTTGGAAAAATGCATCATGTCTTTTCCGACAATTGAGGAGCTCCTATGGTGGACGCATAGAAATTTACTAGGATTATGTCCTCTTGTTGGATTGATCCCTTTATTATTATGTAGTGCCCTTCTTTGTCTTTTATTGTAGTCTTCATTTTAAAGTTTATTTGTCTGTAATAAGTATTGCCACTTCAGCTTTTTCTCATTTCATTTTCATGAAATATCTTATTTCATCCCTTCACTTCCAGTCTGTGTGTTTTTTTTATCTGAGATGAGTCTCATATAAACAGCATATGCATGGATTCTGTTTTTTTGATCCACTCAGCCAGTGTATTTCTTTGGTCAGAGCATTTAGCCCATTCACATTTAAAGTGATTGTTGGTAGGTACATGTTTATTGCCATTTTGTTGTTTATATTTCTGGTCTTCCTTTGTTAGCTGGTTTTCCCCTTTATTCTGTTTAAAAAAGCCCTTTTAACATTTCCTGCAATGCTGGCTTGGTGGTAATGAATTCCTGAAGCTTATTCTTTTCTGAGAAGCTCTTTATCTCTCTTTCAATTTTAAGTGATAGCCGTGCTGTGTAGAGCAATCTTGGTTGTAGGCCTTTATTTTGCATCACTTTGAATATTTCCTGCCACTCCCTTCTGGCCTGCAGAGTTTCTGTAGAAAAGTCAGCTGTTAGTCTTATAAGAGTTCCTTTGTATGTAAACTGCTGTCTTTCTCTTGCTGCTTTTAGGATTCTCTCTTTGTCTTTAACCTTTGCCATTTTAACTATGATGTCTCTTGGTGTGGACCTTTTTGGGTTCAGCTTGTTTGGAACTCTCTGCACTTCCTGGGCTTGTATGTCGATTTCCTTCCCCAGGGTAGGGAAGTTTTCAGTCATTATTTCTTCAATTATATTCTCGATCCCTTGCTTTTCCTCCTCTCCCTCTGGTATTCCTATGACGCGAATGTTGTTGCACTTGATGTTGCCCCACAGGTCTCTTAAACTATTTTCAATCTTTTTTCTTTTCATTGTTCCGATTGGTTATTTCTTCTATCTTGTCTTCTAAATTGCTGATCTGATCCTCTGCTTCATCTAATCTACTGGTGATTTCTTCGAGTGTGTTCTTCATTTCACTTATTGTGTTCTTTAGTTCTAACTGGTTGTTCTTTTTATGATTTCTCTATCCTTTTTTATGTCCTCACTAAGTTCCTTAAACATTCTTATCATCAGTGTTCTAAACTCTGTCTCTCAAAGGTTGGATATCTCTGTTTCCTTTAGTTCCATTTCTAGAGGTTTCTTCTGATCATTTACTTGGGACATGTTTCTTTGTTTCTTCATTCTGGCTGTCGCTCTGTGATTGTTTCAATGGAATAGGTAGATCACGTATGTATGTCTGTCATTGCTGGGTAATCTTATGTAGTATGTGTCCTTTATATTTGGATTACACAGTCTCCCTATTTTCCTGTCCCTGTGTTCCATAGGGGTCAATTTTGAAGTTGATATTTAATTGCTTTTGGCTTGCCAGAGCATGGGATTGACCCTCAGACTGATTATCTGGAAGAATTAGTTCTGTTCACAATGTATCAGCTGCTGTGTGTAGGTTGACTTCCTCAGAGGAGGCTTGGCCATTCTGGGCTCTTGTGCCTGTAGAAAATGTCCTTTGAGAGAGCCACTTTTTGGTTCAACCATGTAGTACTGTGGTTTGGTCTAACACTGGCCTCTGGGTGTATTGTTACTGGTGTCTCTTGGATGGGGCTCCCACTCAGAGCCATTTCAGTCCTGTGTGTTACCAGCCCATGGCTACCTGGTTTTGCCTCAAGGCTGTATGTGGTTGGCTGCTTGTCAGATGCTCGTAAGGCCCAACTATTGGAAGATGCTCTTTAAAAGCTTGTGTCTAGCTAGTTGACCCAGTGTTGGGGGTTCCCTTGGCGATGTGGCAGTAGCTTGGCAGGATGGAGTTCAAGTGAATTATGCAATGTGATTGGCGATTTTTAAGATGCTAATGCAGATTCAGGTCTTACACGAATACCTGGCCTGTGACCCCCTTGTATAGCATCCCAAGGGCACTACAGCCAGCCTCCAGCTCATGCTCACAAATTCATGAAAGCTGCTCCTGTGTAGCTGTGCTGCAGGCTTGTGGTCACTGAACACCATCAAGATGACCCCAGGGCTCTGCAGACCACTTTCTGTTGTAAAACCTTTTTCCACAGTTTGTGGGTGGGGCCAGTCACCCAGGCACACCGAGTGCCCCTGGCAATGCAGCTATAGATGGGTGAGGTGGCGTTACATGTGGTAAAGGCTGTAGCTAGTGGTTTCTACAAATTCAGTGTAGTATCAGCTCCTGGACAAGTGCTAGGCCCAAGTCCATTTCATAAAACAAAAACATAACAAGGCAACCCAACAACACCAAAAAACAAATACAACCCCACAAAACTACAATAAACAATGATCAGACAGGAGAAACAAAAACGTATATAAGAGAAAAAATCCAAACGCAAAAACAGCAGAACAAGACAGAAAAACAGTAACCAAAGCAATAACCAAAGAAGCCTGAGAAACAGCAACAAAAAGAAAAGAGATGACAGAAGAAAAAAAGGAAAAGGAACTAAAAGGTGAAAGAGAAAAAAAAGAAAAAAGAATAATAAAAAAAAGGAAAAGGAAAAAGAGAGAAAAAAAGACTCTCTACCCTCCTTAATCTGCAGACAACTTGCTCAGCAATAGAGTCTGTAGGTGACTCAGCACCAGCTGTGTTGGGGGGAAGGGCCCAATGCATCATGCGCCGGCCTCCCTCTCAGGCTTGTAGTGCGCTTCCTACAAGTAGCTGCTATGTGCTCTGTGGCCGTGCTCCACTAAAAATACTGACAGGTTGCTGTGGGCTGTCCACTGCTGCAGAAACCCTTGGTGGCTTGTGGAGGTGGGGGCCAGGCACCAGGGTCTCAGGGTTCCCCTGGCCATGCAGTTCTAGGTAAGTGTGGCAGGCCCCCAGGGCACCACAGGGTGTGGATATTGGCTCCCACCAAGTCAGAGCAGCATGTGCTCCTGCTCCGGCAACCAGCCCACACAAATGCCCATCGAATGCCCCGGCCAGATCATATAGGCACACAGCTCTGAGCCCAACACTCTCAGGAAAACTCCAAGTCTCAGCCTGTCCAAATCAGAAGCCCACAGATCAGGCAGAGCAGCCCGACAGCCAGGTGCCAAAGTGGCAACTTTGTACATGCAGTGCGGAGAGCAGGGACCCAAGGCAGCTTGTGCTCTCCCTTGCTCAACCAGCAGCCTGTTGGAGCTGGCTTGCTCCCGACAGTCAGGCGCTATCCTGGCTATGCAGCACAAGCAGTGTGGAAAGCGGAGACACAAGGCAACATGCCTGCGCACATACGCATGCCTGCACCGATTCCACCAGACCAATGTGGCCCTGGACCTGACCCTCTGTGGGAGGGCCCAGCCCTGAAAAAATGGCGCCCTCCTGTACACTACTCGTGTGCAAGCTCCACACCAGGGGAATAATGGTACCAAAACCTCCAGCTCCCACGCCAAAGGTGCTCATTTCAATCCTGCCCTGCAGGCTCCTGGGCCCCTGGTCACAGTGGCCCTCCCTCCACCAGGGACTGGTTGAGTGTTCACCAGTGAATGAGGCCTTGTGTCGGCTCCACAGGAGGGCAACTGGATCTCTTGCCACCCTCCGCCCCACTGAGTTGAGCAGAGAGTCATCACTAATTTCTACTGCCAGCTACCATGGAACTCCTCTTTCTGGCAAAGTAACTCTGGCCTGGGGAGCTTGGCATGGGGCCAGAGGGTCCCTCCCTCAACAGGAGAAGCCTCTCCACCACTGAGGTGTCCCTCACAGGGTTCACCCTCTCTCCGTAGGCCTGGAGTCAGCCTGTCTCACATCTCTGCCCCTCCTACCAGTCTCAACGTAGCCTCATCTTTAAATCCTGAGTTTAGAGGTTCTGTTCATCTAGTGTTCAGGGGATTTCTGAGGTTGAATGCTGTATAAATTATTTGTAATTTTAGTGTGATCCTGGGAGGCAGTTGGCACAGCACCCATCTATTCTGCCATCTTCCAAAAGTCCTCATAAAAATATCCATTTTTATGTCTTTGAAGAAAGGACTGTTCAAAGCCTTTGCCCATTTATTTTTTTATTGAGTTATTTGTTTCTGCTATTGAGTTGTAAGAGTTCCTTATACATTGTTGATATTAAACCATTGTTAGATATATGGTTTGCAGAAATTTTCACCCATTTCATTGGTTGCTTTTACACTGTGTTGAATGCTTTCTTTACTGTGCAGGTTTTTAGTTTGAAATAGTGCCAGTTGTATATTTTTTACTTTGTTACTTGTGCTGTTGATGTCATATCTAAGGAATCATTGCTAATTCCAAAGTTATAAAAATTTCCCCTCTGCTTTCTTCTAGGAATTTTGTAGTTTCATGTCTTATGTTGGTCTTTAATCCATTTTGGATTGATTTTAGTCTATAGTGTAAGACAATGGTTTGTTCCATTCTTTTGCATGTGGATATCCAGTTTTCCTATCTCCACTTGTTGAGAAGAACATCCTTTCCCCATTACGTTGCCTTTGCTCCCTTATGGAATATCATTATGTCATATATGCATTAGTTTATTTCTGGCCTATCTATTCTGATCCTTGGTCTACATGTCTGTACTTATGCCAATTCCACATTATTTTGATTACTGTAGTTTTGTAATGTTTATAAATGTAAGTTTGTAACCTACAGGTATGTTTATCTTTCTTAATATTATTTTGGTTATTTTGGGTCCTTTGTCATTCTATACAAATTTTAGAACTGTTTTTTTCTCTTTCTGTAAAAATTCCATTTGGGTTTTGATAAGGATTGCATTATATCACTATATCAGTTTCTGTAATATAGACATTTTAAAAATATCAAGTATTCCAAGCCTTAAAAATATCTTTGTATTTATTTGTGTTTTCATATTCTTTTAGCAATATTTTATAGTTATTATTGTGTAAGTCTTTTATCTCCTTGACTAAGTTTATCCCTAAGTTTTTTATTCTTTTTTATGGTATTATGAATGTATTTTTCTTAATTTTCTTTTTTCATTGTTTGTTATATCAGTGTATTAAAACACAACTTATTTTTGTATATTGATTTTGTATTCTTCAACTTCGATAATTTTTTCAGCAGTTTTTTTGTGTGTAACAATTAGAGTTTTCTACATAAAAATAATGTTGTTTCTAAACAGAGATGATTGTACTCATTCTGTTCTAATTTAGATGTCTTTATTTTTATTTTGTAGTTGCTCTGGGTAGTACTTCCAGTACTGTGGTAAATAGAAGTGGTGAGGGTAGGTATTGTCATCTTGTTCTTGATTTTTTTTTACCATTGATTATGATGTTAGCTGTGGGCTTTCCATATATGTCCTTTATTATGTTGAAATGATTTCTTACAGTTCATAGTTTGTTGATTGTTTTGAACATAAAGTGGTGTTGAAATGTTCAAATGCTTTTTCTACACTTGATAAAATGATCATGTGAATTTTATTGTTTACTATGTTAATGTGCTATATAACATTGATTGATTTTCTTTTTCTTTTTTTTTTTTTTAAAAATTTTTATTGGGGAATTGGGGGAAGGGGAACAGACAAGTTGCTGTCCTTTTGTTCTTCAGTCTAGTTGTGGAGGACGTTGCTTCACTGGCCCAAGT
>NW_017731759.1:1415389-1421305 GCF_001890085.2 Hipposideros armiger | reverse complement strand
ATAAATTTAAGAAGATTGAAATCATATCAAGCATCTTCTCTGACCACAATGCTATAAAACTAGAAATCAATTATAAAAAGAAACTTGCAAAGCACACAAACACATGGAGGCTGAATAACACGCTACTAAATAGCGAGTGGGTCAAAACTGAGATCAAGGAAGAAATCAAAACCTATCTCAAGAAAAACGACAATGAAAACACAACAACTCAAAATCTGTGGTGTGCAGCGAAAGCAGTATTAAGAGGAAAATTCATAGCAATGCAAGCCTATCTAAAGAAACAAGAACAATCTCATATCAACAGACTATCTTTACACCTAATGGAACTGGAAAATGAACAGCAAAACAAGCTCAAAGGGAGTACAAGGAAGGAAATAATAAAGACTAGAGTAGAAATAAATAAAATAGAGACCAAAAAAAACAATACAAAAGATCAATGACCAAGAGCTGATTTTTTGAAAAGATAAACGAAATCAATAAACCTTAGCCAGACTCACCAAGAAAAAAAAAGACACGACCCAAATTAATAAAATCAGAAATGAAAGAGGAGTAGTGACAATAGATGCCACAAAAATACAGGAAATTGTAAGAAAATACTACGAGCAAGTATATGCCAACAAATTTGACAATCTGCAAGAAATGTATAAATTTCTAGAAATTACAATCTACGAAGTCTGAACTAAGAAGAAACAGAAACTCTGAACAGACTGATTACTACCAAAGAAATTAAGTCAGTAATCAACAAGCTTCCAACAAACAAAAGTCCTGGACCAGATGGCTTCACAGGCGAATTTTACAAAACATTCAAAAAAGAATTAATACCTATTCTCCTCAAACTATTCCAAAAAATATAGAAGGAGGGAAGGCTCCCGAGCACATTTTATGAGGCCACTATTACTCTGATCCGAAAGTCAGACAAAGATATTACAAAAAAAGAAAACTACAGGCCGATATCCTTAATGAACATAGATGGAAAAATCCTCAACAAAATACTAGCAAACCAAATTCAGTGTCTCATTTAAAAAATCATACACCATGATCAAGTGGGATTCATTCTTGGTATGCAAGGTTGGTTCAATATCCGCAAATCAATTAACGTAATACATCACATTAACAAAAATGAAAAATAAAAATCATATGATCATATCAATAGATGCAGAAAAATCATTTGACAAAATTTATGATAAATTTTGCAACCATTTATGAGAGAAACTCTTAGTAAGTGGGAATAGAGGGATCATATCTCAACATAAAAGCCATATATGATAAGCCCACGTCAAACATTGTACTCAATGGGGAAAGGCTAAAAGCTTTCCCCTTAAAATCAGGAACAAGACAAGGCTGTCCACTTTCACCACTTCTATTAAACATAGTTCTGGAAGTTCTGGCCACAGCAATCAGACAAGAAAATGAAACAAAAGGCATCCAAATTGGAAAGGAGGAAGTAAAATTGTCATTATATGCAGGTGACATGATACTATATATAGAGAATCCCAAAGAGTCCACCAAAAAACTGTTAGAACTCATAAATGAATTTGGTAGGGTAGCAGGATTCAAAATTAACATTCAGAAGTCAGTTGCGTTTGTACACACCAATAATAAACTATCAGAAGAAGAAATCAGGACGTCAATCCCATGTATAATTACTTCAAAAACAATAAAAAGATAGGAATAAGTTTTTTTTAAAGATTTTTATTTGGGAAATGGGGGGATGGGAACAGTGCTGGGGAATTGGTGGAAGAGGAACAGACAAGTTGCTGTCCTTTTGTTCTTCAGTCTAGTTGTGGAGGATGTTGCTTCACTGGCCCAAGTTGGCACCATCATTGNCAGACAAGTTGCTGTCCTTTTGTTCTTCAGTCTAGTTGTGGAGGACGTTGCTTCACTGGCCCAAGTTGGCACCATCATTGTGTTCTTCCCAGGCAAGGAAGATCAGTCACTGGCTTCTGCACAGCCGCTCACAGTGGCTGTTGGCCACTCACGGTGGCTGTTGGCCACTCACACTGGCTGCCGGCCACACACAGTAGCCCATGGCAACCCACTGCAGCAGGGGCTGCAGTTTTTGCCATTGCCAGTGACTCACGGCAGCCCAGCTCCAGGTTGAGCTATTGTTCAGCATCTTAGCTGTAGAGGGCAGTGTCACTGGCCCTCATATGTGGGATCTGAACCAGGGCCCTCTGGCGTCCCAAGCCAGCTCTTAACCAATGCGCCACTCGGCCGGCCCTGATTGGTTTTCATTTATTCAACTATCCTTGCAAAACAAGCATAAATTCCATTTGCTCAAGATGTATGATCCTTCTGATATGCTGTCAAATTTGATTTTCTAGTTTCTTGTTGAGGATTTTATGTCTATGTTCATCATGAATATTGGCCTATAGTTTAATTTTCCTGTAGTGTCTGACTTTGGTATCAGGGTAATGCTGAACTCACAAAATGAGTTTAGGAGTGTTTCCTCTTATTTCATTTTTTGGAATAGTTTGAGAAAAGTTTGGAATGAATTCTTCTTTACATGTTTGCTATAACTCACTAGTGAACTATTATGGTCCTGGGCTTGTCTTCGTTGGGAAAATTATGATTACTGATTTGATATCCTTGTTTATTTTTGGTCTGTTGGAACTTACTATTTCTTCTTAAATCAGTCTTGGTAGGTGGCATGTTTCTCAAAATGTATCTATTTCTTTTCTAAAGATTTTATTAAAAATATAGCTAACATACAATATTATATTAGTTTCAGGGCCACATCATAGTTATTCAACATTCATATACTTAAAAAATTGATCACCACGATAAGTCCAGCTAACCATCTGACACCATACTATGGTATCACAATATTATTGAGTATATTCTCCATGCTGTACATTACATTCCCATGGCTTATTTGTTTTATACCTGAAAATTTTGACCTCTTATTCTCCTTTACCTTTTACCCATTTTTAAAAATTTTCAATTAGAGTTGACATTCAATATTAATTTATATTAATTTCAGGTGTACAGCATAGTGCTTAGACATTTATATAATTGAAGAAGTGATACCTCTGAATAATCTAGAACCCACTTAGCACTATACATAGTTATTACCATACCACTGACTATATTCCCTGTGCTTTACTTTACATCCCATGACTATTTTGTAACTACCAATTTGTACTTTTTAATCCTTTCACATTTTTCACCCTGCCCCAAAACCTCCCATCTATCACCCCAAGAAATCCAGAGCCCATCTGACACCATATATATTTATTACAATATTATTGATTATAATCCTTATGGTATATCCTACATCCCAATGACTACTTTATAACAACCAATTTTTACTTCTTAATTCCTTTGCCTTTTTTCACCCTACCCTGAGCCCCCCTCCCATCTGGCAACCATTAAAATGTTTTCTGTATATATGAATTTCTTTCTGTTTTGTTTGTTAATTTTGTTCTTAGATTCCATATATAAGTGAAATCATGTTGCATCTGTCTTTCTCTGTCTGATATACAGTACTAAGCACAACACTCTCCAGATCCATCCATGCCACCACAAAAAGCAAGAACCCATTCCCTTCCATGGACAAGCAATAATTCATTATGTATATGTACCACCTCTTCTTCATCCATTCCTCCATTGCTGGACACCAAGGCTGCCTCCAAATCTTGGCTATTGTAAACAAAGCAGCAATGGACATATGTATGCACACATCACATCGAAGTAGCATTTTGGGTCTATTTGGATAACACCTGAAGTGGGGTTACTGGGTCTTTCATTGTCTCTTCTTATAGCTTTTGTTTAAGTGTATTTGGTATGATATAGTATTGCTATCTGAGTTTTGTTGATGGAGGTTTTCACTTCCATTTTCATGAAATATCTTTTTCTTTCCCTGTACTTTCTGTCTGTGCTTGTCTTTCTTTTTTTAAATTTTAATTAGAGTTTATTGGGGTGACAATGGTTAGCAAAGTTACATAGATTTCAGTTGTACAATTTTGAAACCTATGTAACTTTACTAACCATTGTCACCCCAATAAACTTTAATTAAAAAAAAGATTGTCGACTTCCGGTAAGATGGTGGACTAGACAGACACTGTGCTGACTGCCTCCCATGATCACACCAAAATTACAAATAATTTATAAGATATTCAATCTCAGCGGTTCCCTCTTCACTAGATGAGCAGAACCTCTAAATGAAGGACTTAAAGAGTAGGCCATGTCAAGACTGGTAGGAGGGGCAGAGACGAGAGAGAGTGAACCCTGTTAGGGATACCTCAGCGGTGGGGAGGCTTCTCCAGTTGGGGGACAGACCCTCTGGCCCCACACCGTGCTCATCACCCCAGAGTTACTTTGCTGGGAAGAAGAGTTCTACAATAGCTGGCAGGAGAAAATAGTGAGGACTCTCTTTGTTCAACTCGGTGAGGCTGAGGGCAGCTGGAGAACCAGTGGAGCTGGCAAACTGACTCGCTCGCTGGTGATATAATACATCGAAGTAATCAGAGTGACAGCCAGAATGAAGAAACAAAGAAATATGTCCTAAGTAAAAGATCAGAAGAAACCTCAAGAAATGGAATGAAATGAAACAGACGTATCCAACCTTTCAGAGACAGAGCTTAGAACACTGATGATAAGAATGTTTCAGGAACTTAGGGAGGACATAAAGAAAGATACATAAATCATAAAAAACAACCAGGTAGAACTAAAGAATACAATAACTGAAAAGAACACACTCGAAGAAATCACAAGTAGATTAGATGAAGCAGAGGATTAGATCAGTGATTTAGAAGACAAAATAGCAGAAATCACCCAGTTGGAACAACAAAAAGAAAAAAGAATAAAAAACAATGAAAATAATTTAAGAGACCTGTGGGACAACATCAAGCGCAACAAAATTCGCATAATAGGAATACCAGAAGGAGAATAGAAGAAGCAAGGGATCGAGAATGCATTTGAAAAAATAATGACTGAGAATTTCCCTACCCTGGGGAAGGAAATCGACATACAAGCCCAGGAAGTGCAGAGAGTTCCAAACAAGCTGAACCCAAACAATTCCACACCAAGACACATCATAGTAAAAATGTCAAAGGTTAAAGACAAAGAGAGAATTATAAAAGCAGCAAGAGAAAGACAGCAGGTTACATACAAAGGAACTCTTATAAGACTAACAGCTGACTTTTCTACAGAAACTCTGCAGGCCAGAAGGGGGTGGCAGGAAATATTCAAAGTGATGCAAAATAAAGGCCTACAACCAAGATTGCTCTACACAGCACGGCTATCACTTAAAATTGAGGGAGAGATAAAGAGCTTCTCAGAAAAGAATAAGCTTCAGGAATTCATTACAACCAAGCCAGCATTGCAGGAAATGTTAAAAGGGCTTTTTTAAAAAGAAGAAAGGGGAAAACAAGCTAACCGAGTAAGATCAGAAATACAAATAACAAAATGGCAATAAATATGCACCTATCAATAATCACTTTAAATGTGAATGGATTAAATGCTCCAATCAAAAGATCTAGAGTGGCTGAGTGGATAAGAAAACAGGACCCATGCATATGTTGTTTATAAGAGGCTCATCTCAGATCAAAAGACACACACAGCCTGAAAGAAAAGGGACGGAATAAGATATTTCACACAACTGGAAAGGAAAAAAAAAGCGGGAGCAACAATACTTATTTCAGACAAAATAGACTTTAAAATGAATACTACAATAAAAGACAAAGAAGGGAGGTACATAATAATAAAGGGATCGATTCAACAAGAGGACATAACCCTAGTAAACAGCTATGCACCCAACATAGGAGCTCCTAGATATATAAAACAGATTTTGACAGACATAAAGACAGAGATCAACAGCAACAATATGTTAGTAGGGGACTTTAACACTCCATTGTCACCAATGGACAGATCCTCCAGACAGAAAATCAACACGGAAACAGTGGCCTTAAATGA
>NW_017731759.1:1395551-1413204 GCF_001890085.2 Hipposideros armiger | reverse complement strand
GGAAATGGGGGGATGGGAACAGTGCTGGGGAATTGGTGGAAGAGGAACAGACAAGTTGCTGTCCTTTTGTTCTTCAGTCTAGTTGTGGAGGATGTGGCTGCTGGCTACACACGGTAGCCCATGGCAACCCACTGCCACAGGGACTGCAGCCTACGCTGTCACCAGTGACTCACGGCAGCCCAGCTCCAGGTTGTGCTGTTGTTGAGCATCTTAGCTGTGGAGGGCAGTGTCACTGGCCCTCATATATGGGATCCGAACCGGGGCTCTCTGGCATCCCAAGCGAGTTCTTAACCATTGCGCCACTCAGCCGGCCCCCTAGGAATAAATTTAACCAAAGAAGTAAAATACGTGAACTCAGAAAATTATAAGACATTGAAGAGAGAAATCAAAGAAGATAGAAATAAATGGAAATACATACCATGTTCATGGATAGGAAGAATTAATATAGTTAAAATGTCCACACTACCTAAGGCAATATATAGATTCAATGCAATTACTATCAAACTACCAGGGACATTTTTCTCAGAAATAGATTATGTAAATCGAAAATTTATATGGAGCCAAAAATGATCCCAAATAGCCACAGCAATCTTGAGAAATAAGAACAAAGTGGGAAGTATCACGCTACCCGACAACAAATAATACTACAAGTCTATAGTAATCAAAACAGTATGGTACTGGCATAAAAACAGACACATAGATCAATGGAACAGAATAGAGAGCCCAGAAATAAACCCATCCATATACGGTCATCTAATCTATGACACTGGAAGCAAGAATTTACATTGGAGTAAACATAGTCTATTTAATAAATGGTGCTGGGAAATTTGGATTGACACATGCAAAAAAAATGAAAATGGACAGCCTACTTACACCATATACAAGAACAAATTCAAAATGGATTAAAGGCTGAAATGTAAGACCTGAAAGCATAAAACTCCTAGCAGAAAAAGTAGGGAGTAAATTTGTAGACATTACCTTGAGTAATATTTTCACTGAGATATCCCGTCGGGCAAGGGAAATAAAAGAACAAATTAACATATGGGATTACATTAAACTTAAGTTTTTTCACAGCAAAGGAAATCATCCATAAAACAAAAATGCAGCCTCCTGAATGGGAGAAGATATTTGCCAATGATATATGTGATAAGTGGTTAATATCCAAAATTTATAAAACAGTCATTCAACTCAACAGCAAATAAACAACCCAATTAAAAAATGGGCAGAGGATATGAAGAGACATTTCTCTAAAGAGGACATACAGATGGCCAAGTAGCATATGGAACAATGTTCAACCTCACTAATCATTAGGGAAATGCAAATAAAAACTACAGTGTGATACCACTTCACTCCAGTCAGAATGGCTATCATCAATAAATCAGCAAACAACACGTGCTAACGAGGCTGTGGAGAAAAGGGAACCCTGGTACGCTGTTGGTGGGACTGCAGTTTGGTGCAGCCATTATGGAAATCAGTATGGAGTAATCTCAAAAAACTGGAAATGGACCTACTGTATGACCCAGCAATTCCACTCTTGGGTATCTATCCAGAGAAACTCAAGATGCTAATTCGAAAAAATATATGTACCCCTATGTTTATTGTAGCGCTATTCACAATAGCCAAGACTTGGAAACAACCGAAATGCCCATCAGTAGATGACTGGATTAAGAAATTGTGGTACATTTATACAATGGAGTATTACTCTGCTATTAAGAAGAATGAAATCGTACCCTTTGGGACGATATGGATGGACCTAGAGACTATTATGTTAAGTGAAATAAGTCAGTCGGAGAAAGACAAATACCATATGATTTCATTTTTATGTGGAATCTAAAAACTGAATGAATGAGCAAAGTAAACAGAAGTGGTCTCAGAGATATAGAGGAACAACTGATGGATGCTAGTTGGGAGGGGGTGGGGATGAGGGAGAAGGGGAAGGGATTAGATAACATAAATACATAACTACAATATTGCCACAGGGATATGAAGACAGTTCGAGGAATATAATTAATAATGTAAATGTTTTGTAGGGTGTCAGATGGTCACACGTCTTCCTAGGGAGACCGCATCATGGATGGGGTAGAGGCTTGATTACTGCACTGTACACCTGAAGCTGATGTTGTATAATATTGTATGTCAAGTATAAGTGAATATATATATATATATATATGGTCATGGGATGTGGTGTATAGTGTGGGAGTGGAGTCAAGGGAATTGTAGTAGATATATATGATATTGGGGGGAAGTGGGGTGGCGGAAATGGGGAGGGGGTTTTTCACCTCAAGGGGTAAAAAGTATAACTATTGCACTGTGTTGTACAGCTGAAACTAATTATAAAAAATGTGTATTTCACAATAAAAAATAATTTAAAATAAAGAATGTCACCTGATTTGTCAACAGAAACTTTGTAGACAAGTGGGATTTGGCACAATATATTCAAAGTGATAAAAAGCAAATACCGAATCCAAGACTAATATATTGAGCAAAGCTATTATTTAAAATTGATGGACAGATAAAGAGCTTTCCAGACAAGAAAAAGCTTAAAAAGTTAATCACCACCAGGCCAGTGTTACAAGGAATGTTAGAGGGACTACTTAAGATGAAAAAAATTTTTAATTATAAATAATAAAATGTCAATAGCTACATATCTATCAACAATTACTTTCAATGTAAATAGATTAAATGCTCCAATCAAAAGAAATAGGAGAGCTGAATAGATAACAAAGCAATACCCTTACATATGCTACCTACAAAAGACTCACTTCATATTGAAAGACAGAAGCACATGGAAAGCAAAGGGATAGACAAAAGGTATTTCATGAAAACGGAATAGACAAAAAACAAAAAAAGCCGGGGCAGTTATACTTATACCAGTCAAAATAGACATTAAAACAAAGGCTATAATGAGACAAGAAAAGGACCTAGTAATCTTAATTTTGGGTATATGTTAGAATAAACCCATAATTCTAATTTGAAGGGATGTGTGCATCCATATATTCATTGCAGCATTGCTTACAATGGCCGTGATGTGCAATCAGCCTGTGTGTTTGTCGATGGATGATTGGATAAAGAGTAGATGATACATACAGACAGTGGAATATTGATTGGCCAAGGAAGAAACTGGGTTCTTGCCATCAACAGTGACATGGATAGTCCTGAAAGGTATTGTGCTGAGTTGAGTGTCAGACAGAGAATGGCAGATGCAATGTGATTTTGCCTACATATGGAATCTAAAGAACAAAATAAATAACCAAAAGAGAAACAAACTCATAGATACAGAGAACATATTAACGGTTGTTGGATGGGAGGGGGCAATGGGAGTGGGTGAAAAAGGAGAAGAGATTAAGTACAAATTGGTAGTTACAGAATAGTTATGGGGATGTAAAGGAAAGCATATAGAATATAGTTACTGATATGGTAATAATTATACATAATTCCAGGTGGGTACTTGACTATATAGGAGGATCACTTCCTAAATTACATAAATGTCTAACCACTATGCTGTACACCTGAAATTAATATAAAGTAATATTGAGTGTCAACTTTAATTGAAAATATAAAAAATGGGTAAAAGATGATGGGGAATAAGAGGTAAAAATTTCCAGTTATAAAACACCTCATGGTGGTGTAGTATACAGCATAGGGGATATAGTGATAATATTGTGATAGCATAGCATGGTGTCAGATAGTTGCTGAACTTATCACGGTGGTCACTTCTTTAGGTATATAAACTTTGAATAACTATGGTGTACCCCTGAAACTAATACAATATTGTATGTTAGCTATATTTTTAATAAAAATCTTAAAAAATAAAATAAAAATTATAATTACAAATGTCTAGTTTAAAAGGCACCCTAGGTTACTAAATACACATTTCATGATTATTGAAAAACAGGCCAAGGCCCCCAAATGACTGCCACAAATTTATGACGTTTACTTATGTTATAATATTTAAAATCATTAATAATTTTATGTTTTACACAACGTGGATAGAATGACCGAGAATTATAAAATCATTTACCCATACCCAATGTTCTCTCTTGTTGTATGGCCAGCAATCCAGCAGAGGGAGCACATGTTAGTAAATGATGACATATTAAGTGGACTAGAGCTCCATGAATATCCACAATAATGTGAGTACATAAATAATAGAGTTAACCTGTGACTTAAATGTTGGGTTATAATTAATGAAGAAATTGTTATGAATACCTATTGCATTTTAAAACAAATTGTGTCTTCTTTTCCTTCTTGCAGTAAAATCTTTCCTATCTGTGCATACTATTTTATTGAAAGGACATTTTCCAGTTTCTTCATTTGAAAAAATTTTTGAGAGGTCTCAGGGAGGAGGAAAAATGGTTTCATGCATTCTTCTTCATTAAGAATGTCAGTGTTTTTTTTCTGATATGTTTGCATTTAAAATTTTGAAGACATTTATCTTTATGAAATATTGTATTTTCTGAGCCTGTCTTCAAACTGGGCAGCTAATATACTAATTACTAAAGGCTCTACATGTTAATCTTGAAGAAGGATGGGAAATTACACACATCTCTTTTTTTATTTGGGAAGAATCATATTTGGTTCTATGGATTCGAGGTACATATTTCGAGTGGGAAATATGATCTCAATTTATGTAGATCAGGCCACATTCACAGTAGAAACAGTTAGGTATTGATTTCTAGCTTCACAAAGCTAAATGAACACAATACAAGTCATATTTGTAAATATGAGACATCTTTGATCTTTAGTTCATTAATGCAAACATGACTGCTTAAGAAAGGAAATACATCACTAATCTTCAAAAGCTATTTATTACTGATTTTTTTAAAATTATAGTTTATTGGGTTGGCCGAGTGGCGCGTTGGTTAAGAGCTGGCTTGGTATGCCAGCTCTGAGCAGCAGGGCCCCAGTTCCGATCCCACATGAGGGCCAGTGACACTGCCCTCTACAACTAAGATGGTGAGCAACAGCTCGACCTGGAGCTGGGCTGCCGTGAGTCGCCGGCGATGGCATACGCTGCAGCCCCTGCTGCAGTGGGCTGCCATAAGCTACCGTGTGTGGCCAGCAGCCAGCGTGAGCGGCCGGCAGCTGGTGTGAGCTGCCAAGAGCCACTGTGAGCGGCCCTCCAGAGGCCGGCGACCGATCTGCCTCATCCGGGAAGAGCACAATGATGGTGCCAACATGGGCCAGTGAAGCAATGTCCTTCGCAACTAGACTGAACAACAAAAGGACAGCAACTTGTCTGTTCTGCTTCCCCATTTCCCAAATAAAATCTTAAAAATAAATAAATAAATAATAAAATTAAAGTTTATTGGGGTGACAATTGTTAGTAAAGTTACATAGGTTTCAAGTGTACAATTCTGTAATACATCATCTATATATCACATTGTGTGTTCACCACCCAGAGTCAGTTCTCCTTCCATCACCATATATTTGATCCCATTTACCCTCATCTGCCACCCACCTAAACCCTTACCTTCTGTTAACCACTAAACTATTGTCTGTGTCTATGAGTTGTTTGTTTGTGTTTTTCCTTTGTTCCTTTCAGTTTTATATACCACATATCAGCGAAATCATGTGGTTCTCGACTTTTTCTGCCTGCCTTATTTTTCTCAGCATTATAATCTTAAGATCCATCCATGTTGTTGCAAATGGCACTATTTCATCTTTTGTGATGGCAGATTAGTATTCCATTGTGTATATACACCACAACTTCTTTATCCAATCATCTATCAAAGGACACTTTTGTTGTTTCCATGTCTTGGCTGCTGCAAATAAAGCTGCATTGACCATCGGAGCACATATATGTTTATGGATAATATTGTCAGAATTTTTGGGTAGATACCAAAGAGAGGGATTCCTGGTCATATGGTAATTGTATTCTTCATTTTTTAGGATCCTCCACACTGACTTCTATAGTGGCTGCATCAGTTTACATTTTCACCAACAGTGTATGCGGGGTCCTTTTTCTCCACAGCCTCTCCAGCATTTATTATTTGTCTTGATGATGATAGCCAGTCTAACTGGTGTGAGGTGATATCTCACTGTGTTTTTTTATTTTTCACTTCTCTGATGATTAGTGATGTTGAGCATGTTTTCATATGTCTATTATCCATCTGTATGTCCTCTTTGGAGAAATGTCTATTCAGGTCTTCTACCCATTTTTTTAATTGGATTGTTTCTTTTTTTGTTGTTGAGCTGTATGAGTTCCTTGCATATTTTGGATATTAGCCCCTTTTCGGAGGCATTGTTTGCAAATAACTTTCCCTTGCCTTTGAAGTTAAATTCATAAAATCCTCTTTGAACACAAGGTCCATAAGTTTAGTACCGATGTTTTCTTCTATGCAGTTTATTTTTTCAGGTCTTATGTTTATGTCTTTGATCTACTTTGAGTTAATTTTGGTAAACGGTAACAGAGCCATCTAGTTTCATTGTTTGTACATGGCACTCCAATTTTCCCAGCACCATTTATTGAAGAGGCTGTCTTTTCTCCTTTGGATGTTTTTGGCTCCTTTGTCGAAAATTATCTGTCCATATTTATGTGGGTTTATTTCTGGGTTCTCAATTCTATTCCATTGGTCTGTGTGTCTGTTTTTCTGCCAATACCATACCGTTTTGATTATTGTAGCCCTGTAGTACAAACTGAAGTTAGGGAGTGTGATATTTTTTTTCTTTAGGATTGCTTTGGCTATTTGGGGTCTTTTGTGGTTCCTTACAAATCTGATGACTTTTTTGTTTTATTTCTTTAAAAAATGCTATTGGGATTTTGATGGGGATTGCATTAAATCTGTACATTCCTTTGAGTAATATGGCCATTTTAACTATGTTGATTCTTCCAATCCATGAACATGGGATGTCTTTCCATTTCTTTGTGTCATCTTGAATTCTTTTTTAAAATGTCTTATAGTTTTCAGTGTATAGATCTTCACATCCTTGGTTAAGTTTGTTCCTAGGTATTTTATTCTGTTTGTTGCAATTGCAAAAAAATTGGCTTTTTAAAATTTCTTTTTCTGAGATTTCATTGAAAACTTATAAGAATGCAATGGACTTTTGTATGTTGATTTTGTAGCTGGCAATTTTTCTGTATTTGTTAATAGTTTTTAATAGCTTTTTGGTGGAGTCTTTAGGATTTTCTATATATAATATTATCATCTACAAAAAGTGACAATTTAACTTCTTCATTCCTTATTTGGATGCTTTTTATCCCTTTCTCCTGCCTGATTGCTCTGGCTAGGACTTCCAATACTATGTTTAAAAGCAGAGGTGATAGGGGACAGCCATGTTGTGTTCCTGAATGTAGAGTGAAGGGCTTCAGGTTTTCACCATTAATTATGATATTAGCTGAGGATTTGTCATATATGGCCTTTATTATGCTAAGGTATTTTCCTTCTATACACATTTTATTAAGTGTTTTAATCATAAATGATGTTGCATGTTGTCAAATGCTTTTTCTGCATCTATTGATATAATCATATGATTTTTGTCCTTTATTTTGTTTATCTGGTGTATCACATTGATCAATTTGCTTATGTTAAACCATCCTCGTGCCTCTGGGATGAACTCCACTTGACTGTGATGTATAATCTTTTTAATGCATTGTTGCATTCGATTTACTAGAAAGTTGTTTAGGATTTTTGCATCTGTATTCATTAGAGATATTGGTCTGTAATTTTGTGTGTGTGTGTGTGTGTGTGTGTGTGTGTGTGTTATCCTTACCAGGTTTTGACCTCATTAACAAGAGGGAGTATTGTCTCTTCAATTTTTTTCAAGACTTTGAATAGGACAGGTATTAGATCCTGTTTGAATGTTTGGTAGAATTCACTAATGAAGCCATCTGGTGCTGGACATTTGCTTTTAGGAAGGTTTTGATTCAATTTCTTTACTGTTGGTTAGTCTATTTAGATTTTCCAATTCGTGATTCAGCCTAGGAAGGCTATATGTTTCCAAGAACATATCCATTTATTCTAGGTAACTGAATTTAGTGGCATATAGCCTTTCATAGTATTCTTGGCTAATCCTTTGTATTTCTGTGGCAACCTTGGTAACGCCCTCTTTCATTTCTAATTTTATTTATTTGTGTCTTTTCTCTTTTTCCTATAATTATATCTTTTGTTTTCTGTTAGGATGATGTCTCCATTGTTTCTTTGTCTTTTTGATGCTGTCTATTATTTCAGTGTGGTGGTATTCTATGATTGTTCCCTGTGTTTCTTGTTTTTTTATGTTATATATTTCAGTTCTGGATTTTTTTTGAGTGGTTACCATTAAGTTTATGTAAAGAAAGTTTCATATTTAGGGTATTCCATTTTCTTCAACATGCTTTGTTTTCCCATTCCCTTGTGCAGGTTCAGACCTTTACTCTCTCCCCTTTTATGTTTTTGTTGTCACAAATTATCTCTTTTTATGCTGTGAGTTGATTTCTGAGTTGCAGTAGCAAGTTGTCTTTTTTCTTTTTATTTAAGGTTTTTTTTCTTTACCCTGTATGTTCTGTTTAAGTTTATAGTATCTTATTTGGTTTAGGGGTTGCCACCTCCTGCTTCTGTCTGTTTGTAGTACTACTCATGGTTTTGTATTCTTTTGCTTTTTTGTTTCAGGTTGAATAGTGTCTTTCAGTATTTTTTGTAGTGTAGGTTGTGTGTTAGAAAATTCCCTCAGGTTCTCCATGTCTGGAAAGGTCTTTACTCCTCCTTCATATCTAATGGATAGCTTTGCTGGATATATTATTCTTTGCTCACAATTTCTCTCTTTCAATAGTTTGAATATTTGATTCTACTCCTTCCTGGCTTGTCAAGTTTCTGCTGAAAAGTCTGATGATAATCTAATGGGCTTTCCTTTGTAGGTAATCATCATCTTTGCCCTGGCTGCCTTGAGGATTCTTTGTTGTCAATTTTTGACAGCTTCAATACAATGTGCCTTGGAGAAGGCCTGTTGGGATTGAGGTAATTAGGTGTTCTATTTGCTTCATGATTTTGAGGATCCAGTTCTTTCCATAAGTTTGGGAAATTCTCATCAACTATTTGTTTGAATATGTTCTCTCTTCCCTTCTCCCTTCTACTTCTGGTATGCCCATTATTCTTGTATTGCACTTTCTGGTGGAGTTATAAAGTTTTTGTAGATTTCTTTCATTTCTTTCAACTCTCAGGTCTCTCTCTTCTTGAATCTGTGTCATTTACAGATTTCTATCTTCAGTGTCACTGATTCTTTCCTCCATCTGGTCAACTTTATTATGTAAGTTGGGTATTTAATTCTTCATTTATTTTGTCAAGTTCTTAATCTCCAGAAATTCTATTTGGTTCTTTTTAAAAATTTCAATCTATTTGGTAAAATGTTAATTTTGTTCTTTGATTGTATTTCTGAGTTCATTAAACTGCCTGTCTGTGTTTTCTTGAATCTCATTGAGTTTTTTCAGAACTGCAATCTTGAATTCTTTGTCATTGAAGTCACATATTTCCAAGTCTTTAAGTTCATTTTCTGGAGACTTTTAATTTTCTTTCTGGGCTGCCTTGTTACCTTGGTTATTCATGGCAATTTGTGAATTATTATTTCTCTTCCTAGGCATCTACAGGAGTGGGTGCTGCAACAGGTTGATAGGAAGAGGTCTTTCTTTTGCTTCCCAGTAGGTGTTGGTGGACTGTTTTATTTATTCTCCTGGTGCTGCCTTTTATTCTCTTTCATGCTGTAGTGTTATATTTTATCTGCACTCCTGTGGCTTCTGACACAATGGGGGGATTCCCTGAAAGGTTCACTTCTCCTCTGTGAGCAGGTCACCTGGGTCTCAGGACACCACCACCGTGGGGGCAATGTGGGAAACTTCTGAAGTTCCAAAGCTCTTCCTGCACCAGATTCAGGTCCTGCGTGTTTCAGAGGCTCTGTTTACCCCTGCAGGGATCCACCCAGGTAGGTGGAGTCAGGGGCAGGGTGGGTTGTGAGAGGTGACTCTGAGCAATGGTGGGGACCATCAGCACAGCCAATCTTGCACCTAAGGCTCTCTCCCCTTCACTGGAACTAATTGGGCCCTGAGTCCGTGGCTGTGGGCTGCAGTTCTCAGAAGTGCAATTATTCTGTTCTTTGATATGACACTTCTACTGTTCTGCTTCTAGCACTGGAAAGGTGGGGGTGGGGTGAACTCTGCAAGGGTATGGAGGGGTCAGCTAGGTTCTGTGCCTATGCATTCCATCCTCTGCTTGGCTCTTAGGGCTTAAACCACTGTTGTCACCCTTCTTCCCTTGGACTTTTCTCCACAGTCTCTGCTGTGAGCATTGAGTTCAACCACGTTATATGCTGATCCCTCAGGCAGGACTATGGGCCATAAGGGGAGTGCTAGTTATCCAAATTCTTTCCTCTCCCATGAGTGCTGTAGCTCCAAAATGCAGGGAGATTGGTGCTCCACCTCTGGACTATGTCTCTGCACTTCCCCCTTCCCTTTTCCCCTGCTCACCCAATTTGCCCAGCTGTAGATGACTTCAATTTTGCATGTCTTAGTCTTGCTTGTCTCCAGTGCATGGAGTCCTTTGTGAAATTATAGCTGTTGAATTTGTTGTAAATTCCAGGGGAGATTTCAAGAGGCTCACCTCATGCTGCCATTTCTATGACATAATCCATTTTAAAAAATAGTATTAGCTTTATCTTTTCAATAACTTGTATAAAAGTTACAAATTCACAAAATTACAAATTGCATAATACATATTCAATGATAACTGCTACTATTATTTTGATGTACAGCCTTTTAGAATCATTCTAGCTATGAATATACATTTATGTATATATCATGTTCATATAAAGGGTCATAGAGGACAATTATTTGCAGCTTATGTTTTTTTAAACTTTTTATTATGTTAATGTATTTTAAAATAGATTTTATTTTTGAACTATTTTAGTTTCACAGAAAAATTTAACAAAAGGTACAGGGAATTTTCATATACTCTTCTACCCCTACACATGAATAGCCTGTCCGATTATCAGTATCTCCCAATAGAGATATATATTTGTTATGCTGATGAACTCACATTGAGATATCATTATCATCTATAGCATATAGTTTAAATTAGAGTTCCCTCTTGATTTTGTACATTCTATGATTTTGGACAAACGTATAATGACATGTAACCACCATTAATTATAGTATTATACAGAATAGTTTTACTGCTCTAAAAATCCCCTGTGCTTTGTCTATTCATGCATCCCTCCTCTCTCACTCCAGGAAATCACTTATTTTTTCACTGTCTCCAGCTTTGCCTTTTCTAGAATGCCATATAATATGTAGGCCTTTTCAGATTGGCTTCTTTCACTTAATAATATACATTTAAGATTTCTCCATGCCTTTTCATGGTGTAATAACTCATTTTTTAAAGCACTGTATACTATGAGTTGTGACAAACAAACAATGAATGTTTAAATTAAAATCATTATAGTTAAAGACACATTGGTTTTAATCTCCCTCAAAATACTTCCCCTCACTTTGAACACACTTATCCCTTCATTCTTGCCACTTTATGAAGCAGTTCTGGAAGTCTTTTTAAGTGAGTGTCTTTAGATGCACTGTTGTGGCTGCCTTGATGTCCTGAATCGATTCAATGTTTCATGGTCATTTTGACTTTGGGGAAGAGCCAGAATAGGTATGGTGCCAGATCTGGTGAATAAGGTGGATGAGGACACCTCATTGCTTCGGGTATGGCAATTTCTGTCCAATAAAAACATGGTGTGTCCTCATCCACGTTATTCACCAGATCTGGCACTATATGACTTCTGGCTCTTCTTCAAAGTCAAAATGATTCAGGACATCGAGGCAGGAATGACAGCTCAACTAAAGACACTCATGAAAGAGGTCTTCCAGAACTACTTCAGAAAGTGGCAAGAACCATGGGATAAGTGTGTTCAAAGTGAGCGGGAGTATTTTGAGGGGGATTAATGGCAATGTGTCTTTTACTGTAATAAATATTTTTTGTTTAAACATTCACCATATTGTTTGATCACACTTTGTATTCCATTGTCTGAATATACCACAGTTTATCCATTCACCTATGGAAGGACATCTTTGCTGCTTCCAAGTTTTGGTAATTATAAATTAAGCTGCTATAAACATCCATGTAGGTTTTTGTGTGGATGTAATTTTTCAAATCCTTTGGGTAGATACAAGGAGAACAATTGCAATATCATATGGAAAGAGTATGTTTAGTTATGTAAGAAACTGCCAAACTGTCTTCTAAAATGGCTGTACCATTTTGCATTCCCACCATAAATGAATGAGAGTTCCTGTTGCTCCATATCTTCACGAGCATTTGGTGTCGGATTAGGCCTTTGTAATTGGTGTGCAGTAGTATCTCAGTGTTTTGACTTACATTTCCCTGATGATGTATAATTTTGAGTATTTTTTTCATATGCTTTTTTGGTATCTATGTATTTTCTTTCATGAGGTATCTGTTAAGCTCTTTTTATTTATTTTTTAACTGGGGAAATTGGGTAGGGGAAGAGTGTTGGGAAATTGGGGAGGGGGAACAGCGTTTTTTTTCCAGGACCCATCAGCTCCAAGTCAAGTTGTCCTTCAATCTTAGTTTTGGAGGGCGCAAGCTCAGCTCCAAGTCCAGCCTCTGCTTTCAGTATAGTTTCAGAAGGCATAGTTCACCATCCCATGTGGGAGTTAAACCAGCAACCTTGTTGCACACTGAGCCATGTGGCCTCCCCTCAACAGCTTGCAGCTGCTCAGCTCAAGGTGCATGTTCAATCTTACTTGTGGGTTGGTACAGCCCACCGTCCCATATGGGAGTTGAACAGGCAACCTTGCTGCTAAGAGCACACGCTCTCACCAGCTCAGTGGCAGTTCAGCTTGGGCGCAGCTCACTGGACCATGTGGGAATCAAACCGGTGACCCTGTTGCTCAGAGCTCGCGCTGTTAACTAACTGAGCCACTCAGCTGGCCCTGTTAAGGTCTTTTTCCCAATTTTTAACTGGGAAGTTTGCTTCTTATTGTTGAGTTTTAATAGTTCTTTGTGTATTATTATTATTTTTTAAATTAAAGTTCTTGGGGTGACAATTGTTAGCAAAGTTACATAGATTTTAGGTGTACAGTTCTGTAATACATCATCTATATATCACATTGTGTGTTCTACACCCAGAGTCAGTTCTCTTTCCATCACCATATATTTGATCTTCTTTAACCCCTTTATCTTCATCTACCACCCATCCCCCCTTACCCTCTGGTAAGACACTCTGTGTCTTTGAGTTTTGTTTCTTCATTTGTTTTTGTTGTTCTCTTGTTGTCTTTGTGTATTATCGATAAGTCATTTTTCCAGATATATCTTTTGCAGATATGATTATTTTCTTCTTGTCTCTAACTGGTCTTGTCATTCTCTTATCAATGTCTTCCATAACACAGAAAATTTTAATTTTAATGAAGTCCAGCTTATCAATTCTTTCTTTTATGGATCATATTTTTAGAGTCATATGTAAAAAGTCATTACAATCCCAAGGTCATTGAAATTTTGTCTTGTGTTATCTTCTAGGGAATTTATAATTTTCGTTTTACATTTATGTCTATGATCCACTTTGAGTTAATTTTGTGAATGATTTCAAGTCTTTTCTAGATTACTCTTTTACATTTGGATGTTCAGTGGTTCTAATACCATTGGTTGAATAGACTATTTTGCTTCAATGTATTGGCCTTCCTTCTTTGTTAAAGGTAAGTTGATTATATCTATGTGCATCTATTTTCAGGCTCTCTATGCTGTTCCATTGATCTGTCTGTCTATTCTTTCACCAATTTCTGTCAAATTATACTAAGCCTTGAAGTCAGAAAGTGTCAGTTCTCCAACTTTTAAAATTCTCCTTCAATATTATATTGACTACTCTGGTCCTTTTGCCTCTATATAAACTTTAGAATCACTGTAAATATTCACAAAATTACTTTCTGGGATTTTGATTGAGATTGTACTAGCCTATAGATCAAGTTGAGAAGAACTGACATATTAACAACACTGAGTTTTCCTCATGACTCATAAACAAGGAATGTCTCTTCATTTAATTAGCTTTTCTTTGATTTCTTTCGTCAGGTTTTAGTGTTTCTCATAAAGTTCTTGCACTTATCTTGTTTGATTTATAACTAATTATTTCATTTTGGGGGTGCTAAGATGTGTCATATTGTGTTTTTAAATTTCAAATTCATCTTGTTCCTTGCTAGTATAAAGGAAAGTATTGACTTGTTTTTCTTTTTCTTATTTCCTTTTTTACCTTTTTTTACATTAAATTTATGGAGGTGACATTGGTTAATAAAGTTATATAGATTACAAGAGATTGGCAGTGTATAGGAACCTTTTATTCTGTAACCTTACTAAAACTACTTAGTAGTTTAAGGAATTTTTTTGTTGGTTCTTTCAGATTTTCTATATAGATGATCTTGTCATCTGGGAACAAAGACAGTTTTATTTCTTCCTTTTCAATTTGTGTATCTTTTCTTTTTCTTATTTCCTTGCATTAGGTAGTACATCCAGTATGATATTGAAAAGCAGTGATAAAATGTGGCATCTTTGGCTTATTCTTGACTTTAGTAGGAAAGTGTCAAGTTTCTCACCTAAAATATGGTGATAACTTTAGGTTTTTGTAGGTATTTTTTATCAAGTTAAGAACATTTTCCTCTATTCATAACTACTAACAGCGTTATCATGGATGGTTGTTGGATTTTGACAAATGTTTTTTCTGCATCTGTTGATATGATCATGCGATTTGTTTTAGCCTGTTGATATAATGGATTACATTAATTGATTTTCAAATGTAGAACCAATCCCACTTGCTTGTATAATTATTTTTACTTATTTTTTTAAAGATTTTTATTGGGGAATTGTGGGGATGGGAACAGCACTGGGGAATTGGGGGAAGGGGAACAGACAAGTTTTGTTCTTCAATCTAGTTGTGGAGGACGTTGCTTCACTGGCCCAAGTTGGCACCATCATTGTGCTCTTCCCGGGCAAGGCAGATCAGTCGCCAGCTTCTGGATGGCCACTCACTGTGGCTGCTGGCCACTCACGCTGGCTGCTGGCTACATACGGTAGCCCATGGCAACCCACGCCACAGGGACTGCAGCCTACACCGTTGCGGGCGACTCACGGCAGCCCAGATCCAGGTTGAGCTGTTGTTCAGCATCTTAGCTGTGGAGGGCAGTGTCACTGGCCCTCATATGTGGGATCCGAACCAGGGTCCTCTGGCATCCCAAGCCAGTTCTTAACCATCGTGCCACTCGGCCAGCCCATTATTTATTTTTTAATGAAAGTTTTTTAAAAAATATTTTATTGGGGAATTGGGGGAGGAGAACAGTGTTGGGGAATTGGGGAAGGGGAACAACCAAGTTGTTGTCCTTCAATCTTAGTTGTAGAGGGCGGAGCAAGCTCAGTTCCAAGTCCAGTCGGCATCCAGCTGCCCATTGGCAACTCACGGCTGCTAAGCTGAAGGTGCTGTGTTCAGTCTTAGTTGTGGGGGGGGGAGGGCAGCCCCCTATCCCATGTGGGAGTTGAACAGGCAACCTTGTTGTCTGGAGCACGTGTTCTTACCAGCTGAGTCATTCTGCTGCCTGTTGGCAGCTCAAAGACAGCTCAGCTTGGACACAGCTCACTGGACCATGTAGTAATCAAACTGGTGACCCTGTTGCTCAGAGCTCGCATTCTTAACCAACTGACCCACTCATCAGGCCCTTATTAAAAGTTATTGGGGTGATAATGGTTAGTAAAATTACATAGGTTTCAAGTGCAAAAGAAACCATCGACAAAATAAAGAGGTAACCAACTGAATGGGAGAAGATATTTGCAAACAATGCTTCTGATAAGGGGCTAATATCCAAAATATATAAGGAACTCACACAACTCAACAACAAAAAAACAAACAATCCTATTGAAAAATGGGCAGAGGACCTGAATAGACATTTCTCCAAAGAGGACATACAGATGGCCAATAGACATATGAAAAGGTGCTCAACATCACTAATCATCAGATAAATGCAAATAAAAACCACAATGAAATATCACCTCACACCAGTTAGAATGGCTATAATCAGGAGGATAATTATTTTTATATATTGTTGGATTAGTTTTGCTAACATATTATTGAGGATTTTGCATCTATGTTCATGAGAGGTATTCTTCTGTAGTTTATTTTTCTTGTCATGTCTCTGTCTGATTTTTTATTATGGTAATTCTGGCTTCAATGAATGGGTTAGAAAACATTTCCTCTGCTTCTATCTTCCAAACAAGTTTGTAGATAATTGATACAATTTCCCCATTAAATATTTGATGGAATTTACCAGTAAAGCCATCTGGGCCTGGCAATTTCTATTTTGGAAGCTTATTTATTTATTTATTTATTTATTTTCTTTGATAGAAAAATACCTATTCAGATTGTCTATTTCTTATTTTAAATTATTTTTTATTATGAAATACACATTTTATAGAATTAGTTTTAGCTGTACAACACAGTGCAATAGTTATACATTTTACCACTTGAAGTGACAACCCCCCTCCCCCAATCCACCGCTCCACTTCCCTCCAATATCATACATATCTATTACAATTCCCTTGACTCCAATCCCACACTATACTCCACGTCCTATGACTATATATATGTGAATATCTATCTACTTATCTATCTATCTATCTATCTATACATATATATTCACTTATAGTTGACATAAAATATTATACAACATCAGCTTCAGGTGTAGAGTGCAGTGATCAAGCCTCTTCCCCATCCATGATGCGGTCTACCTAGCAGCACATGTGACCACCTGACACGCCAAAAAATATTCACAACACCATCAATTACATTTCTCAAACTGTCTTCCACGACCCTGTGGCAACACTGCAGCTATGCATTTATGCTGCCTGACCCCCTCCCGCTCTCCCGCATCCCCACTCTCTCCCAACCAACAGCCATCAGTTGCTCCTCCATATCTCTGAGACCACTTCTGCCCACTTCCCTCGTTCATTCAGTTTTCTACATTCCACATATAAGTGAAATCATATGGTATTTGTCTTTCTCCGGCTGAATTATTTCACTTAACATAATAGTCTCTAAGTCCATCCATATCATCCCAAATATTACGATTTCATTCTTTATGGCAGAGTAATACTCCATTGTATAAATGTACCACAATTTCCTAATCTAGTCATCTACCAAAGGGCATTTTGGTTGTTTAAAAGTCTTGGCTATTGTGAATAGCACCGCAATAAACATAGGGGTACATATATTTTTTGAATAAGCGTCTTGGGTTTCTCTGGGTAGATACCCAAGAGTGGAATTGCTCAGTCATACGGTAGTTCCATTTCCAGTTTTTTGAGATATGTCCATACTGATTTCCATATTGGCTGCACCAATCTGCAGTCCCACCAACAGTGCAGCAGGGTTCCCTTTTCTCCACAGCCTCGCCACCACTTGTTGTTTGTTGATTTGTTGATGATAGCCATTCTGACCGGAGTGAAGTGGTGTCTCTGTGGTTTTTATTTGCATTTCCCTAATGATTAGTGAGGTTGAACATTTTTTCATATGCCTGTTGACCATCTGTATGTCCTTTTTAGAGAAATGCCTCTTCAAATCCTCTGCCTATTTTTTAATTGGGTTGTTTGTTTTTTTTGGTGTTGAGTTGAATGAGTGTTTTATAAATTGTGGATATTAACCCCTTATC
>NW_017731759.1:1393128-1394671 GCF_001890085.2 Hipposideros armiger | reverse complement strand
TGATAGTTTATTATTGGTGTATACAAATGCAACTGATTTCTGAATGTTAAATTTGTATCCTGCTTCCTTACTAAATTCATTTATGAGTTCTAACAGTTTTTTGGTAGAGTCTTTGGGATTCTCTCCATATAGTATCAGGTCATCTGCATATAATGACACTTTTACTTCCTCTTTTCCAATTTGTATGCCTTTAATTTCCATTTCTTGTCTGATTGCTGTAGCCAGAGCTTCCAGAACTATGTTGAACAGAAGTGGTGAAAGTAGGTAGCCTTGTCTTGTTCCTGATTTTAAGGGGAAAGCTTTTAGCCTTTCCCCATTGAGTACAATGTTTGCTGTGGGCTTATCATATATGGCCTTTATTATGTTGAGATATGATTCCACTATTTCCAATTTGCTAAGAGTTTTTATCATAAATAGTTGCTGAATTTTGCCAAATGCTTTTTTCTGCACCTATTGATATGATCATATGATTTTTATTTTTCATTTTGTTAATGTGATGTATTACATTAATTGATTTGTGGATATTGAACCAACCTTGCATACGAGGAATGAATCCCACTTGATCGTGGTGTATGATCTTTTTAATGTGACACTGAATTTGGTCTGCTAGTATTTTGTTGAGGATTTTTACATCTATGTTCATTAGGGTATATCTGCCTGTAGTTTTCTTTTTTTGTAATATCTTTGTCTGACTTTGGGATCAGAGTAATAGTGGCCTTATAAAATGTGCTTGGGAGTCTACCCTCCTTCTATATTTTTTGGAATAGTTTGAGGAGAATAGGTATTAATTCTTTTTTGAATGTTTTGTAAAATTCGCCTGTGAAGCCATCTGGTCCAGGACTTTTGTTTCTTGGAAGCTCGTTGATTACTGACTCAATTACTTTGGTAGTAATCCGTCTGTTCAGAGTTTCTGTTTATTTTTGGTTCAGACTTGGTAGATTGCAAGCTTCTAGAAATTTATCCATTTCTTCCAGATTGTCAAATTTGTTGGCATATAGCTGCTTGTAGTATTTTCTTATAATTTCCTGTATCTCTGTGGGATCTGTTGTCACTTCTTCTCTTCCATTTCTGATTTTATTAATTTGGGTCGTCTCTCTCTTTTTCTTGGTGAGTCTGCCTAAGGGTTTGTCGATTTTGTTTATCTTTTTAAAAAATCAGTTCTTGGTTTCATTGATCTTTTGTATTGTTTTTTGGTCTCTACTTCATTTATTTCTCCTCTGGTCTTTATTATTTCCCTCCTTGTACTCCCTTTGGGCTTGTTTTGCTGTTCTTTCTCCAGTTCCCTTAGGTGTAAAGATAGTCTGTTGATATGAGATTGTTCTTGTTTCTTTAGATAGGCCTGCAATGCTATGAATTTTCCTCTTAGGACTGCCTTCGCTGCATCCCATAGATTTTGAGTTGTTGTGTTTTCATTGTCACTTGTCTTGATATAGATTATGATTTCTTCCTTAATCTCAGTTTTGACCCAGTCGCTATTTAGTAGCATGTTATTCAGCCTCCATGTGTTTGTGTGTTTCCAGGTTTCTTTTTATAATTGATTTCT
>NW_017731759.1:1360123-1391063 GCF_001890085.2 Hipposideros armiger | reverse complement strand
ATCAATTAAATCCAGCTGGTCTAAAGTGTCATTTAAGGCCACTGTTTCCATGTTGATTTTCTGTCTGGAGGATGTGTCCAATGGTGACAATGGAGTGTTGAAATCCCCTACTACGATAGTATTGCTGTTGATCTCTGTCTTTATGTCTGTCAAAATCTGTTTTATATATTTAAGAGCTCCTATGTTGGGTGCATAGATGTTTATTAGGTTTATGTCCTCTTGTTGAATTGATTCTTTTATTATTATGTAGTGTCCTTCTTTGTCTTTTATTGTAGTATTCATTTTAAAGTCTATTTTGTCTAAAATAAGTATTGCTACTCTCACTTTTTTCTCATTTCCAGTGGCGTGAACTATCTTATTCCATCCCTTTACTTTCAGGCTGTGTGTGTCGTTTGATCTCTGATGAGTCTCTTGTAAACAGCATATGCATGGGTCCTGTTTTCTTATCCACTCAGCCACTCTAGGTCTTTTGATTGGAGCATTTAATCCATTCACATTTAAAGTGTTTATTGATAGGTGCATATTTATTGCCATTTTGTTATTTGTATTTCTCATCTTCCTGCGTTAGCTTGTTTTCCCTTTTCTTCTGTTTAAAAAAAGCCCTTTCAGCATTTCCTGCAATGCTGGCTTGGTGGTAATGAATTCCTTAAGTTTATTCTTTTCTGAGAAGCTGTTTATCTCTCCTTCAATTTTAAGTGATAGCCGTGCTGTGTAGAGCAATCTTGGTTGTAGGCCTTTATTTTGTGTCACTTTGAATATTTCCTGCCACTCCCTTCTCGCCTGCAGAGTTTGTGTGAAAAGTCAGTTTTTAGTCTTGTAGGAGTTCCTTTGTATGTAATCTGCTCTCTTTCTCTTGCTGCTTTTAGGATCCTGTCTTTGTCTTTAACCTTTTCCATTTTTACTATGATGTGTCCTGGTTTGTACCTGTTTCGGTTCAGTTTGTTTGGAACTCTCTGCACTTCCTGGGCTTGTATGTTGATTTCCTTCACCAGGGTAGGGGCGTTCTCAGTCATTATTTCTTCAAATACATTCTCGATCCCTTGCTTCTTCTCTTCTCCTTCTGGTATTCCTATGATGCTAATGTTGTTGCACTTGATGTTGTCCCACAGGTCTCTTAAACTATTTTCATTGTTTTTTATTCTTTTTTGTTTTTGTTGTTCCAAGTGGGTAATTTCTGCTATTTTGTCTTCTAAATCACTGATCCGATCCTCTGCTTCATCTAATCTACTGGTGATTCCTTCGAGTGTGTTCTTCATTTCAGTTATTATATTCTTTAGTTCTACCTGGTTGTTTTTTTATGATTTCTGTATCCTTCTTTATGTCCTCCTTAAGTTCCTGAAACATTCTTATCATCAGTGTTCTAAACTCTGTCTCTGAAAGGTTGGATATCTCTGTTTCATTTAGTTCCATTTCTTGAGCTTTCTTCTGATGTTTTACTTGGGACATGTTTCTTTGTTTCTTCATTCTGGCTGTTGCTCTGATTGCTTTGATGTATTAGATCTCCTAGAAAGAAAAAAAAAGAGAAAAATAAAAAAAAAGGAAAAAGACAGAAAAAAAAGGAGGGGCTCTCTGCCCGCTGTAATCTGCTGACCACTTGCTCAGCAATAGAGAGATTCTGGGCGACTCAGCACCAGCTGCTAGGTGGAAGGGCTCAGTGCGTCATGCACCAACCTCCCTCTAGACTTGAAGTAAGCTTCCCACAGTTAGTTGCTGTGTGCTCTGGAACTGTGCCCACCACCAAATATCCTCACAGGTTGTTGCAGGCTGTCTGCTGCTGCAAAAACCCCTCTGTGGCCTGCAGAGGTATGAGCTAGACCAGGGGCTCAGGATGCCCCTGGAAACACAGCTCTAGGTGGGCGGGGCTGGCCCCCAAGGCACCACAGAGTGTGTTCTGTGGCCCCCACCAAGTCAGAGCAGCATGCACCCCTGCATCAGCAGCCAACCCACACAAACTCGCCTGGAAAGTCCCAGCTGAATCATGCAGGAGCACAGGTTGCGGCCCTACACTCCCAGGAAAACTCCCTCTCTCAGCCTGTCCCAATCAGCCAATCAAAGATCAGGCCAAGCAGCCCGACAGCCAATTGCCACCAGGACAATTGTGAACACGCAATGCGGAAATCAGAGGCCTAAGGCGAGTCGCGCTGTTCCGGGTCTCAATAAGCAATCTTTTGTAGTCGGAGCTCACTTGCCCGGCGTTTCCCTGGCTACACAGCTCAAACATTATGGAGGGTGGGGATCCAAAGCCGCATGCGCATGCATGCACACACGCACGTACCCACGCACTCCTGCACCAATTCCAGCAGACTAATGCAGTCCCAGACCTGATTGTCTGTGGGAGGGCCCAGCCCAGAAAAAATGGCGGCCCCCTGTGCACCAGCCGCGCGCAAGCTCCACACCAGGGGAACAACCGGAATACAAACCTCCAGCTCCCGCGCCAAAGGCACTCAGTTCAGTCCTTCCTGGAGGTTCCTGGGCCCCTCTCACAAAGCTACTTCCTCCACCAGGAACCAGGTGAGTGCTCACCAGCGAGCCAGTCAGTTTGCTGGCTCCACTGTTTCTCCAGCCGCCCCCAGCCTCACCTAGCCGAGCAAAGAGAGTCCTCACTATTTTCTCCTTCCAGCTATCATAGAATTCCTCTTCCCAGGAATGTAACTCTGGGGTGGTGAGCGCGGTGTGGGGTTGGAGGGTCTTGCCCCCAACCGGAGAAGCCTCCCCACCACTGAGGTGTCCCTCACGGGGTTCGCCCTCTCTCATCTCTGCCCCTCCTACCGGACTTGACTTGGCCTCCTCTTTAAGTCTTTCGTTTAGAGGTTCTGTTCATCTATGGTCCAGGGAACTTCCGAGGTTGAATATCTTATAAATTATTTGTAATTTTGTTGTGATCCTGGGAGGTAGTTGGCACAGTGTCTGTTTATTCTGCCATCTTATCGGAAGTCCTTGAATGTTTTATCTAATAGAAAATAGCTTGTCATAAACTGTTTGATTCTAATTTTAAGTTGTTTTTTTAAAAGATTTTATTGGGGAATTGGGGAAGGGGAACAGAAGTTGCTGCCCTTTTGTTCTTCAGTCTAGTTATGGAGAATGTTGCTTTACTGGCCCATGTTGATATTGTGATCATTGCTCTCTTCTTGGGTGAGGCAGATTGGTCGCTGGCCATTGGACTGCTGCTCATGGTGGCTCTTGGCCGCCCACACTGGATACAGGCTGCTCACGCTGGCTGCCAGCCACTCACGGTAGCTCATGGCAGCCCACTGCAGCCACACTGCAGCCTACACTGTCACCAGTGACTCATAGCAGCCCAGCTCCAGGTCAAGCTGTTGTTCACAATCTTAGCTGTAGAGGGTGCAGCGTCACTGGCCCTCATGTGGGATCCAAACCGGGGCCCTACTGCTCAGAGCTGGTGCTCCCAAGCCAACTCTTAACCAATGCACCACTCAGCCGGCCCCTAATTTTAAGTTTTGACTGTTGACAACTTTCACGTCTCTTTCCTTTGTCCTCCCTTACTGTCCCACATCTGGACCAGCTGATAAGAAAATATGCACACTACGCCCTTGGCACAAGTGGGAAGTTTAAAGCATACAAACCCTGGTGCAGCCATTGCCTAAACAAAATCAAATTCAAGGACATTCATGTTGTTGTTTTTATTTCTTTCTCAAGCCATTTTTGGGCCTGCTTTGGAGTATTCCCTGCTGTCCTCAGAAACCCTTATGTGGTGGGTCTACCCCATCTCTTTGATTTGCCCATAATACACCTGGATTCTGAATTCTTATGTCTACTTCTACATTTAGTCTTTTGTGATATGATGTTTCAGTTGAAATATTTAAAGAAAATCTCACATTTCACAGATATGTCATTTGAAAAATGAGTATTTTAAAAGTCTTTTTAGATAATTGTGGAAATTCCTCTTTCATACTATACCAAAACTTGATAAGTGTTAGTTGCAATAAATAAGATAGTAGCAATGTGGAATATGAAACCATGTTAATGAACTTGACATTTGAAAAATGTTTATTCACTGAGATATACAAATCTCTAAATATTGATACATTTCCTAATATATCAAAAAGGCATAATCTTTAGTTTCAGCACCCTTGTCATAATAATAATTTTAATATTTGGGAGGTTGCCAAGCTCATGGTGGCAGATGCAAGTTTTCAAAAATATTAATATTTGCTTGAGAGATCAAATTTTATTATTGGCAACAAGTAATGTCAGTTTTGTTTTTTCATTGAGGTAAATGTCTTCCTTTATTAATTTGCAGTCAATATCTGCCAAATACCCAAGTCTAAATAACCATACTTTGTCTATCAGTCATTATTTCAAGTAAAAAATGTGTTTTATTAAAAAAAATTGAATAGCAGATTGTACCTCAAACAACAAGACAACTGTTTTTCTTGGAGACAGCCATCATTCTTCAGTATTCAACAAAGATGTTTTATGTATGATTGCCATTTTATCACAAAAAAGCTATCAAATAATTGTGTATTTAAGGATTAAAATTTAATAAAATCAATAGTCTTCACTACTTCATCAATAATATTTTTATGTGAAATTGGATTTTTTTTACTTGCATGTATGTGGAAATCAAGAATGCAATGACTACTAGCAATTTGGTACCACTGCTTTGATTTTTGCGATAGTGCCAGAACATTTAAACCCCAGTGCTTTTGCACCATCTGTGAAAAGGTCCACACAGTAAAAATGGTAGATGAAGCTTAATATTTTTATAGAAATAATTTAAATGTCATAGACTCCATGAAAGGGTCTTAGAAATCCCAAGGTTTTTTGAACCACTTTTTGAGAGCCACATTAGGGGGCTTAGAAGAGGGGACAATTTGTGTGAGTTGTTGTAGCTGGAGGACTTCATAGAGGAAGTATGATTTGAGATGGAGCTATAAAGATTGAGATTTGGAAAGGTGGCATGACCCAAGATATTCTGGTACATGGGAGAAACAACAAGGGGTCTGGCGTAAGATTTCAGAGTAAAAAAAAAAAGGAGATAAACTACCTGTATAGGATGAGTTATGAGTATAGAATTAGGTCATCTGATAATCTCTCATATGAAGATAAACAAGTGAGAATCTTTGAATAAAATGAAATATTCACAATTAGTGGAACTAAAATGCTCAATGAAATAAAGGCCCCTCATTGTTTATAAATATTATTAATTAACACTTTTCAAAGTTCTTATTATAAATTAAGTGGAAACAAACATGATTTTGTGAAATGGGAAGCATATTTACAGATAGGCAGCAAATCAGCCATACATCAAACATCACTTTAGCAGTTTTAAATCAGTGGCTTTCCTCTTGTTTAATTCAGTCACTCCTTCATTCTTCTAAGAGTCATGTTTGTGAAGAAAATTTTCTGAAATAATTGCTGACTTATTTTTTCTTCTTCACTTGGGAAGGTTTGTTTGTGTTGATGGCTTCAACACTGTGTATAGGCCAATGGAAGGAGCAGTGCTTACTCTCAGCATGGCTATTAGATGGAATGCTGTGAGGACAACCACACCAGTACATATCAGTTTTGCCAGCTTCAATGCTGATTTGGGACAAAACAGAATGTCAGAAGGCATTAGAAAGCACTAAAAGATACTAATCATGTTTGGATACAAGCAAGAGCTTCGATAATTTTCCTGGGTCAAGTGAAGAAGCCCATATGGGTTTTTCTCAATTGGCTTTGTTTTCCCTAAAAAGTTTTAGAGGCAAGCGACATTTGCAAACAAACTACTTAGAGAATAGCGGTTGCTTTATTTTACTAAGGCTGTGTCAGTCAAATAAATTAGACTCGTTCTCCCCACCCCCAATAAAATTGACAAATTGATTGAATTGAATGAATTGGCTGGTTCTTTTAGTTTATTGGTTATTATCATTGGTCTCTTTCCCTTTCCCATTCCACAATTAAACACCCTTAAACATTTCATAGCAGAAAAAAGTAACCCCCAAGAATTTAAGGTTTTCTTTAACATTTGAAGGTTTTTTTTCCCATTGATTTAGCTTAAACTCCCAGTGGGTTTGAATATTTGGAGAGATCTCTACTTTTATTTTTTTTTTAAAGAAAAAGATCATTGTGAATGTCTGTGAGCACATATGTGTGTACATGTGGTTATTATGTGTGTATATCATCCCCGACTTTTTTAAGTCATAAAGTATTTTAACAAAACACTCCAATAAACTTTAATTAATTTAAAAAACAATAAGAAAAATCATTGAATGAGTTTCAGGAACAAATGTAAATGAGCTAAATTAATATTTTAAAATAGGGTTGATATAATTTGTTTGGGGTATGAAAAAGGTCTGTGATCCTTCAATGTTTGGAGAAATAAACATTACTCCAAAAACAAATAAAACCCTTGTATTTATCCAGAAGTATTCAGTTAAATATTTTAAAGTAAAAATCCTTTAATTTTGAAATTAAAAATGGCAGTTCTTAATACAAAAGCAACACCTGTGCATTATGGAAATCTTCGCTCAGTCTCTACTTAGTATTTTGAACCTATTTTTGGAAGGAAGTCATGGTTTTCAGTAATACTAAAGATTTGAGAGTCCTTCTCCATTGTAATGGAGACTGTTTACATATCACTGTCAGTGTTTATTAAAACCTCAGTTCACTGTAACCCAACTAACTTGAATTTCTTACTAACCTAAGGTTACCAGATTTAACAAATAAATATATAGAATTCTCAGCTAAATTAGCTAGTTTTTTAGTATAAATATGTCTCAAATATTGTCTTATATTTTTTAACTTTCAACTCTGTAGCCTGAACTTTAATGTTACTATCTCCTTTTCAGAGAATGAAAGGTGATGATTAAAAATAACAAATAAGTTAAAACGAATGCTTATTAGGGAATTAGTAAAACACAAAACAAACAAACAAATACATTCCAGGCCTTAGCACACATCTAGCCAACTCTCCCATACTTACTAGTGGCTCCAGTCCCAAATGGCAAGAGGCAGATCTTTATTAAAGTGGAGATGTCCAGAACCCAGTGGATTTTATAGTCAGACAGACCTGCCACCAATTCTCAACTTTCAGTTTCTTGTCTGTAAAACTGGGTAGCATCTACATAAAATAATTGTTGTGAAAATTAAATGAGATATGTGTAAAATGTTGTGCATAGAATTATCTGGCTGTTTCTTCAGTCAAGTAAAAGAAGATTAAATTATATTTTCCAAACTCTTCTGGGGCAAAGTCTTGGAACAAGTATATTTCAGACTTTGCTTCTATATTTATTATGAACATTTTCACATATATCTAAAGGTAGAAAGAATAGCAATAATGAAATCTCATTTATGTAATACCCAGCTTCAATCATTATGAACATTTTGCCATTCTCATCTTCCCTCTTTTTTTCCTAGAGAATTCTAAAGTATATCCCAGACAAAACATACTTTTACCCATACACACTTCAATATGTATTGGAATATATTTAATAATGGGGATTAAACCCCTTTTGCAAAAATTAGCTGGAAATTGGAATCACTTCCTCCATTACCAGAACTTTCCTATTAATTGGTGTATCCTATATATTAAATTTCTAAAGGAAGTCAGTATTGAGATACCTAGATTACAGCACTCTAGACTGGAAATGCAAATACCATTGTAAGATTATGTTTTGCATGATAAAAGTACAAAGACAAACCTTCACCACCAAAAAATTCAAAGCAGTTTAACAGAAACAGAAAACAAAATGTTCAGAAAAGGAGAAAATTGTATTTACCACTGCAATTGTATTTTTGCAGCAATGGGATGAAATTATATACTTGGAAATAACTGATGGTTACTAGTGGATATATTTTACACTGAAAGCCTTTAGTTCTTAAGGTGGCTTGAAACCTACATATTAATAAATGTGCTAAACTCCACTGAAAATAATTATGTAGGATTTTTTCTAACAACCGAAGTTTTCATCTTTCCTGTGTAAATATTAAAACTAAATACACGTTACTGACTCACATAACATTGAAAGCAAGAATTTCCATAATACTTGAAAAAGTGAAAAGCCCAAATGAAGAATAGAATATACATACATATAAGCCTTCTACTTGAATGTATATGGACAATTGGGAAAATTTTAACCAATAGTAACACACTGAAAATCTTACAAACTCCAATAAAAATAGGGTGGAAAATGGGAAAAGATGCAGAATTAAAAGATCTGGAATACATTATCAAGTTTTACCATTAACCAACTAGATGGCATATACGAGGATGATGTGAGATGAATGCCCTCCACTATGAAGGTGTTATATACAGCATACAGTTTTTAATTGCTATTTGCATCTATTTTTCTCCTATAAGAAAATGTCATGACAGTATTGAAATAGCGGAGCTGTCAGGTGAATTGGAAATTGCTGTGGTAACTGTTTCCCACCTAACAGTGGAATACACAGACGTAAATATGCATACAAGTTGAAAGTATCAATGCCTGAGGGCAGCATAAAAACCCACTGTCAATTTCAGCATCTATTTTTGGGTTTTGTGCAGTTTTAATCAAATAGGCTTGCAGTCAAATACTTCCTCTTTCCTCCCTTCTTTCATCTAACCCCATGTGGGGTTGTGCACCCTTCTGACCTCCAGAGGTGAGGTGATAATGGAGAAGGGCAGGGGGAGAAAAAGATTGATGAATTTTCTGAATAGACCTAATTGAAAAACAAAGCTAGCTACATTTTATCCTTCCTTGTAAACATTCGTTGAACAGAGTGGAGTTGGAGTTTTCTTTTTAAATTCAATGAGTGCTTTGTACTTTAACTGGGAATTTGTTAGCCTCTAAATTCAATAGATTTGCATCACTAACATGAGCCAAACCATTCCAGTCTGTTCAAATACTTTGGATTTTGGCATCTGAGCAGAACTATGCCGGGATGTGTGTTCTGTACGTGCAGGTATTATTTAACTGGAAACTGGAAAACAGTCCAAATGGGAACGGATGTCTTCACTACTAGTTTCCAGTTTCAAGTTCAATATCGCACATATTAACTACAATAAGCGTTTTATTTAAATATGTAAATTTCTTAAATTTACACCAGTGAATTTTAGGAATGAAGCTTTTATGGGACTTCTTTTCCTACTTGCCTCTCCACTCTGTTTCAAAATTCTCATCTGAAGTGTTTTTCCACTCTCCGCCACAGTGCTTGGATTTTACAAAGTAATTCATGAATGCAGCTAAAAAGAGAAGCCTTTAACAGCTAATCTGCATTTTTGTTTCAGCACAATATCTTTCTGACAGTAACAGTTTTGATAAGGTGTACTTTTTGCCAGGTGGAACAAAGAGCAATAAATTAGTTTTGAACTTTTGTGATCTTGTATTATAAAGAGTCTACAACAGACGCTATATTCAAATCAATTGTCAAAGTGAAGAAGGATTAATAACTGTTGTACTATATAACATTTTACATAACTGCAGCCTGAGGAAGGGTACACTTTAAGATCTGCCATATTTCATTATTGTAATTCTTAATAAAATATTCTTTTAATTATAGAAAAAGGTAACCAAAAGAGAAAAAAAAAACCCTCACAACTACTTAGTTTATAGTATTTATTTTAATAAAAGATCTGCATTTTTTTCCTTGATATGATTGGTAGATGAAGTTAAAAGCAGGCCCAAAGAGGAAAACTATCAGGAATAATTTGGGTTATGAGGTCAAAGGACAGATTAAGTAGCAGAGATGCTGCTTCTCAGTAGACCTCACATTAGGTTGTACTAGTATACCTTTTTGTTGTTTTACCACTGATGGGGTGGGTGGCTTTTGTCTGAAAATCTTGAAAATTTCTACACATGTAGTATTTTCATGGTCCATAGGGTAGGTGACCTCAGAACAAATATTGCTATTTTCCAGAGAAAAAAACTGAGTCAAAGTGGTTTAGTGAGTGCCCCCAAGATAACTACCTAGCTCTGTGATTCTGTTCTATATTTCAGTAGTTGAACGAAGAAGAAGAACCCCAGACTCCTGTGTTAAGCCACCATGCATGATTTCTTTCCCCTTGGTAATTATGGCCCTCTATGAGGAATTCTAAAATAAATTATATCTCCCAGTTGCTAAGAATTTTTGCACAATAAAGGTAAAGGAGATCTCTTTTGATTCCAGAGATCACTAGATTATGATTCAGCACAGCAGAGGTAAGAAGGCTCTCCATTTCAAACTGTTGAAACAGCAGCTTAGTTGTAAGACATTATAAGTATTTTAAATCATGTCAGAATCAGAGAGTTCCCTTAAAACACTTAGGCCTAAAAAAATAAAGTGACAGGACAATAGCCTAAGATGGGCTTTAGGACCAACTTCAGGAAAAGGATAGAGAATTTAGAGTTAGACTTTAACTCCAGACCCTAACCATCTGTGCACCTTTATGCAATTCCCTTCCTCTTGCTGGCCTCAGTTTTCCTGTCTTTAATAGGAGGAAGTTAGACTAAAATTAGTTACTCTCTTTCTGGAGGTGGGGCAGTGGTGGTCACAAAAAGTTTCAAACTCTGATGAAAGCTCAGGACCCCTTCACCAGAAAATGGCAAGTAATCATAGAGACATCCCCACCCCCACATATATTCACACATCATTATTCCAAAAATTTGAGATTTGTGCTCCCCTAAAAACTTATACAGAGACTCCAGTTTAAGAACCTTACAGTAAATACTCTCTTTTGGCACTAACAAAATTTGCTTCTGTTTTTGTAATTCGATTAAATATGAATTATGTATGTATACTGCATACTAATAAAGATAACTGCCCAGACAAAATATATAAAACCTGGGATAGGCAGGGTTAGTCCCCAGGATCAGCTCCCCTATTTGACAGTCTCACATTTTTATGTCCAAGCTAGGGACTTCAAGCTTTTCAAGAATTTATAAACATGTTCAAAACTGAAAAATATTTAGTGGCTTTAAAATATGCAAATAAAATGTCAATATCAAAATTTAAACATATGTTTAAATTTCTAGATAACATAACTCCTCAATTAGTTAACTGTTATTCAGTTTGAAGTAATTACATATAAATATAGTAGACGTTAAGTCACAACAAATTTTTCTTACCAAAACATAAAATTATAATATTAATAAAATTATTTAGACTTTTTAATCAAAAGTGTATTTAATACACAATTAGACATATTTTAATATTTTAATGTGATGTAGGGTAGGGCTTCCAAATCTGAGAGTATCTAAGGCCTAAAAAGGTTTCAGAACAGTTCTGGTCTAAGACCTACCTTCCAGCTTTCTGGAAAGAAGGGCTGTTTGTATCAGAGCCCTAAGACTCACATATACCAGGACCCTAGTCTGAGAACTAATTCTTTTTTAATGAGGACGTAGAAAGCAGTTGCAGGAGCAGAGAAACAGTGAATCTTAGGCTCTGGATCCTGAAATTGGGGGCAGGGGAGAGGGGATTGAATGAAAGTGGAGAGGAGAGAAAACAGGAAGCTAGTGCTGTTTTAGAATTTCAATGTTGGCTAAAGTAGTCTCTGGTTTTTTTTTAAGGTCTTTGGGTGTGTGTGTTTTTTAACTATTATAAAATCTTTTAAACATACAGAAAAGCTGAAAGAATCATATAATGAACTCCATATACTCACTGCTAAGATTTAATGAATCTTAATATTTTGCCATATTTATTTCATCTACTTTTTATGAATTATTTTACAAATAATTTTAGACATCATGATATTTTAAATATACTTTTACCCATATGATTCTCTGAAAATTAAGGTCATGTTCCTATAGCATAAAAATTATCATTATTACACTTATTAATGGAAAATAATTCCATGATTTAATTTAGTTTCTAGTCTATATTCAAACCCTCCTATTGTCCACAAAATGTCTTATATAGCTTACAGAAATCATTATCTAATTAAACATCATGTACACATTTTCTAATCTAACAGACTCCCACCTTTTTTTTTCTTTATAAAATTGAGCTGAATTTAGTAACTTCCTTTCTTGTGGAGCTTAATTTCATTTCTCAAATCCCGTATTTCCTGTAAACTGAAAGTTAGGTCTAAAGGCTAGATAAGATTTTTGGCAAGTATGTTGCATAGGTGCTGCAGCACATTTTTATTTCATTTTATCAAAAGTCATATGCTGTCTGGTTGTTCGACTATTAGTGATGGTGAGTAATTGTCCGTTAGTGGTAACAATTTGGTCCCTGCATTTCAAAGTATTGTTTACTCTCTTGCAACTAGCAAGTCAAATGATACTTTTAGCCATGCAACTTTTGAAGGATGAAAGGGGCGGTAAAGATAAGAAGTGTATGAGAAGAACCCATGATGTGGTTTATTACCTTATTAATTCTTTTCAAAATGTATTTTTCATTTTTGGTGCTTAAGGCTGTCCTTTCTCCTTTCCTATATCCTTGCTTTCTCTATGAAATATTGGCAAGTTGCTGCTGATTTTATTATTTTAGAAATGAACTTATAAATTCATTTTAAATGGTTGCTTTTAAGTATTATAAGTGATAGAAAATTACCTAAAAATCCTTTTTTTTCAGACAACTGTTTTAATAGAAAACGGTGGTTTTCAAGACCATGTTGGACAGAAAATATTTGGGGAGACTTTTTAAAACAAGGTTTTTTGTTTGTTTACCTCTTTTCATTCCACAGTATTCTATTGAATTCTATGAATGCATATATATGTATTTTTCCAGCTCAGTTGCAGCAAAGTACTTTGTATGATCACAATAACGTCCTCTCTGTCTTTATATTTATGTATCGTTTGTGCCGATTTCACTGACTTAGGAAGAATTGCTAAAACTGCAGAGCTGAGTAGTTAGGTTTGTCCTCAGTGAATTGAGTTTCCCTAGCAATGGAATAATCACAACCGGTTGCTATATTTAATGGAAAATAATTTCATTTTTATAACAAACGACTGCAAAAAGATCACAAAAATTACTTTTAAGGTATTCTTTGTAATGACTGATTTTTAATAAATTCACCTGCTTGACTGATCAATTTCAGTGTAGAAACAAAAGAATCTGAAATTGCCTTAGGGAGTGAGGTCAGGTGAAGGTTAATCAAAGGAAGTGACAGTGAAATGACATTCATGGCTTTTGGTAAATTTTTAATCATTACATACACAAACTCACACTCGAGCGTGGGCATATGTGCTTATACACACGGCATTGAAACTTAAACTCTGTAGATACAATTTTATAAAATTAGATGGTTGTTTTATTTTATTCTTATGATTTGACTTTCTGCCTGTATTTCTGATTCAAGCTAGAATTTTTAAATTTGAAAAATAAGATACATTAAAGTAGCTGTGAGATGTAAAGGTATTCAAATTACTTTTGTGGCTTGGAATGAAATGAATTTTAGAAGATTGAAACAGACAATTTTATATATTTAGAATTTGTATGGGACATTAGAAAGAAAACATGAGGAATTATTTTAGTAAAATATTTTGGCCCAGAAAAAAATCTGTAAATAGACAGTGACTGTTTTCTAAAAACTTAACTGGTAATTGAGGATATAGGCAAAAACACCCTTTATTATGAGGCAGCTTATTATACATCAGAATGTTTTATTTCCAAGAAAGGACAATTTCTGGTCAAGAAATCCTTCAAGTAGTGTTATGTATGCTCTCAAATACTGTTGTACTGGTTAAAAATGCCAGATTAAATATTAATTCACCCCCCTTTACTATTTTTTACTAATTTTTTTCTAGATAAAAATTTAAAAATTAACAAATTAAAAAACCAAAAGAAAAGATATTTTAAGATTAATGAGCTCCCTTCTTTAAAGAAAAATTATGTTAACTACTTTTAGCTTTTGCAACAATCGCTTTGGTACTACTTTGACTTAACAGGATGGAATCAACTATTAGTGACTTTATTATTGCCTGAGACAACTGCCTCAAAGTAAGATGGCATTTTTTTCTTTTTATTTGACTGTATACAATTAATATTATTTAGAGATTTTGTAGTTGTGGGACAGGGATTTCTTTCTTTTCCAATTTCCACCAAGAATATTGCCCCCAAAGAAGAAGAGACTAATGTTTCACTTAACTGATAATTACCAACATGAAAATCTGGAAAAATAAGTATTTTTCCCATTGTCTTACAGTGTTAGTTATCATTTGTTTTTTGATGAAATCTTCTGAAGATTTCTTTTTTATGTTAACATGGATAACTGCAATGCTATACATCTGAACACACATTTGAGAACCTTTGCAAACAATCAGAATGGTAACAAGGAACTGTAGTAAGCAGGAAGCCTTTTATATAAAGCAAAACTGATGAACTTTACACTTTGTTGGATCTGACAAATTATGGAAATAAAAATAAGTTGTGTTGCTGCTATAACTTTGCTGAATTTCTTGCTCTAAAAAAATTGGTTTTTCTCTTTTGAATCTTTCTTCCTTTTGGGCAGAAAATAAATCTAGTGAGATATACAAAATAGAAATGACTAGTGTATTTTAACACTTCTAAAATCTGTATTTCCTCACATAAAATCTTTAGGTATGTCACAAGGAAGAAGCTGCTAAAAGTGGAGTGTTATGACAGGATGGGGTTTTAAAAAATTGGGACACCAAAAGAACTGATCATTTATTTGATAATTTAGTTAAACAGTCTATCAAATTAGTAACAATAACAAAAAAATCAAACCACCAATCTTGGAAATACTGTCCAGCTGTTAAACCTGCTCTCATGACTGCACTGTAACTCATTTTTCTTTTATTTTGGTGTGTGAATGTAAATACTTTATTACCCTTAGACAAAGAAAAAAGCTATTACTTAGAATATCTGAACAGTTAGAACTACAGCATTTATAGGAGGGTGGACTAACAAAAAAGGGGGTTAAAAATCTGAGAGTACCTTCTGCTTATTTAGGTAATTGCTTATAATTTAGGCTGGCTCTATGGAATTATGAGTGACTCAAGTTGGAACTAAAAACCAGACAGGCAGGTTTTACTTGATGGTCAATAATTTAACGTTGTCTGAGGACTGGTTTCATTATTTATGGATTTTTAAATGTGTAACTCCTAAATGCAGATGAATATTGTACCTAAAGACAATGGACAAGTCACATAATCTCTGAGTTTGTTTCCTTACCTGTAACAATAGAGCAAATACTATGTACTTCATAAGGTTATTGTGAGTGTTAGAATGGGAAGAAAGAATTTGTAAGCCTTATCTGATTGGGAGCCTTTGTATATGTGTACAAAATGTGGTAAATTGAAGAATTGTTCAGAGAATTTGGGTAGAAATCTCACTTTAGCCTTAGTATTTTTGATGGTTTTATTTTTATTTTATTTATTTTTATATTTTAAAGTTCTTTTTGTATTTTTTTAATTTAAAGTTTATTGGAGTGACAATTGTTAGTAAACTTACATAGGTTTCAGGTGTAAAATTCTGTAATACAGCATCTATATATCACATTGTGTGTTTTTAAATGAGGTGATTTTACAACATGGCTCATGTTGTAACTTGAGCCACCTTTACATTCACCTTTCTTTTTTAATGCAAATTATATAAAAATAAATTTTTACTCCCATATAAAACGTTTCAAAGTTATAAAACGTTTTTCTTTCATTCCTTTTAGTACTTAACGCTGTGAAATTCTCTTTTTCCTTGTAGTACTTAATAGGGCTCATCATAGCCTGAAAAAAGTATAGCAAATGTTCCTTCTCACCGAACTGTTGTGAGAGTCAAGTACCCTAATAAATGTAAATATACTTTACAGGCAAAAATATGTTATACAAATGTTAATTGTTTTCACTTACTATACTGACTTTTTGTACATGGAAAATTTATCAGGAGAGCTTATCCTTTGAAATAATTTCCCTGGTCATGGGCCTGGGTTTGCACTGAGCCGGTCACACTCACCTGATTTCCCCTGTTGCAAAATTAGGTGTTAGCCTTTGGTTCACTACTGTGATGGTTGCAATTTGTTATTGAAAAAAATGTGATGCTAATTGGCCATCCTGGAGATAAAACTTGTCGCCATGGTCTCATTAATGTCATGATTTAGCCAACAAAGCTAACTAGCCACAGACAAAACGATTGAAAGACTAACTTTCCATTATATGCTTTTCCCCTATTCTCTGCCTTTTCATATTTACATTTTCACTACATTAGCAAATAGTGATATATTTATGCCCCCCCAAGATTTTTCATATTATAAGAAGACTGATAGTGAACATTTATTGTACATAAAGTGGTTTGCAAATGTGTTTGAAACTTAACAAAAATGTATAGTTTTAAAGACTTGGCAGTGTTTTAACATATGCACCTCCTAAGTTTTACCCAGCTGGAAAGAGGAAGCCCTGATGAATTTTCATGCCTTCTGGTGAGCTAATGACGATATTTGTTGGTGTGGAGATTTTCTTGGGAATTCTCCAGAAGAAACTCTTCTTGAGCTGGTGAAATTTGAAGAACAACTTCAAACAGCAAGGCTGTTGTCAAAAGAAACAGATGGGGCAATATCAGAGGTCATTTCTTACAGTATCTAAAATTAATTTACAGTAAAATACTTACCTAACTAGGGGCTAATTTCTTTTAAGAATTTCTGAACTGGAAAATGAGCTCACCAGCTTCCTGCTTGAAATTTCTCTTTGTAGAACTGATCAAGCGGAAGGATGAGTATTATCTGAAATGTAGATCTGGAAAAAGAACATTAACAATAATGGTATTTCTTCACGGTGCTCATTTAGAAATATGAGTATAGTAAGAGTGTATAGATAGAAGATGCCTTCACTTACAACCCATCTGTCCTCAATGGGGTCATCAGAAGGTCAGATGTTATGCCACCTTGGGCCATTTAGCAAAAACTAAAGCCTTTTCTCTAACCTCTAGGCCTTCTTTTATTTTCTTGGAGATTGGTTTCCCCTTGGCAACAGTCCAGCGTGCTAATTCTATAGGTTGAAGACCTTTAAAATGGAAAATGAAAATCCTTCTTGACTCCTAGTGACTGATTAATTTGTTACTAGAGGTAGGTGAGGGACAAGAAAAGCTGCCATTGTTTCCCAAAGAAGAAAGGAACAGTGGGGCACCTAGGCTGCAGAACTGATTGCTATTAAAATATGTTTTAAGGAACTTGAGAGAGCACATTAGAGAGAACAATATATGCAGAATATACAATGGGTTGTGTCCCCAAGTTTACAATTTACTTTTCTAACATAAAATAATAGAATTTATCATCATGTTATTCATTGACTCATTTTACAAACACTGGGATCATGCATTTATTTATTTATTTATTTATTTATTTAAAATTTTGCTTTCTGAAGTCCTGAGAGATGTGTTGTGACTAGGAAGAAGTTATTCCCACAAACTAATGGTACATGATATCTCATTAATGCAAACCAAAGTTTTGGCAAATACGTGTGTCTAGGAGTTTTTGGTAGCACCATTTACTATTAAAAACTCTTCCCTGAAATGTTGGTTGTAACAAATGGGTTTAGCACTAGTGAAGAATGTAGCCTAGTCAAAATGCTTGATCAGTAGATGATTTTGTATGACTATGAAAAGACTGACCAATTTTGAACATTTTAAAAATAGTTTTGGTTGCCTATCAACAAATGCATAGGTAAGTGATGCTCCAAGAAGTAAACAATAAGGTGCTATAAAAAATGAAAGGGACCTTAACATTTTTGCTGCAGCATTTATCTATAGTTGAATGATATTTCCATGCTGCTGACTGCGATGCTCAACTTTACCCCATGAACTCAGTGTTCCAGAAAGGAAGTTTAGGAAAGCAGATGTACATTTTTCTATATTTTTGTGTTTTTCAAGAATGAATAACAATAGGAAATTTTTATATTTTAAAGTAATCATTTGTTTTAATAAAACATAGCACCTTAACTTAAATTTTAAGTATTTACTTAAAAATACAAATACTGTAATTATTTTATGTGGGTTTTTGACACATTTTGGAGAACAAACTTGAAATTAACACAGTGAAAAGTTAAAGACCATCTAGTCCAACCCACTTATTTTATGGATAAAAAACTGAGACCTGATATAAGTAGACATCTCATTAAAGACACAGAGGTAATTGATATGTAGTTTTCCTGGATCTGTCTTCCTTCCACTACACTATGCAGATGTGTATAGGGCAACCTCCTGTGTTGTCTTCAGCGACTTGCCACCCTTACTACTTATTGGGCAGTTTGGTTGTTCCCTTTGTGGATAAACAATATAGAATTTGAAAAAATTGTAGTTCAAACTAATAATTTTTTTGCTTCATATGAATACAGTTTCTGTCCTATAGAATCAGAGAATTTAGAGTTGGAAAAGGCCTAGCCTTTCCAGTATAGTAATCTATTTTTCAGCATCCTTAATGAGAAGTCACTTTGACTCTGCTTGGATTCCTTCAAAATGAGGAGCATATTTTTCTTTTTCCAAGGAAGCCAAATTTATTATCTGATAACATTGTTAGAAAATGTTTTAGAATATTAAACTAATATTTGCCCCTTTGTTATTTTTATTATTATTTTTAAAGATTTTTATTGGGGAATTGGGGGGATGGGAACAGTGCTGGGGAATTGGGGAAAGGGGAATAGACAAGTTGCTGTCGTTTTGTTCTTCAATCTAGTTGTGGAGGAAGTTGCTTCACTGGCCCAAGCTGGCACCATCATTGCGCTCTTCCCTGGCGAGGCAGATCAGTCGCCGGCTTCTGGACGGCCGCTCATAGAGGCTGCTGGCCGCTCACGCTGGCTGCTGGCCGCTCACGCTGGCTGCTGGCCACACACGGTAGCCCATGGCAATCCACTGCCACAGGGACTGCAGCCCACGCCATCGCCGGCGACTCATGGCAGCCCAGCTCCAGGTTGAGCTGTTGTTCAGCATCTTAGCTGTGGAGGGCAGTGTCACTGGCCCTCATATGTGGGATCCGAACCGGGGCCCTCTGGCGTCCCTTAACCATCGCGCCACTCGGCCGGCCCGCCCCTTTGTTATTTGCACCTATAGTTCTTCTTTTTGTCCCATATGGGACCATACAGAAAAAAAAAAAAACCTCTTACTTTATATGATGGCTTTTCAACACTTAAGAAAATATAGTCATGGGTGGCCAGTTAGTTCAGGTGGTTAGAGTGCAGGCTCATAACACCGAGGTTGACGGTTTGATTTCCACATGGGCAAAGGAGCTGCTCATTTCACAACTAGATTGAAGACAACTACTTGACTTGGAGCTGATGGGTCCTGGAAAAACACACTGTTCCCAAACAAAATTTCTTAAAAAAAAAGAAAGAAAATATAGTCATGTCCTTCATGCCTTCTAATCTCTCTCAATTCCTTATATGAGAGCATTTCTATATCCTTTAAAATCCTATGGGCTATTGCTGAACAGCCTCCAGTGAGTCAACATTCCTCTTAAAAATAGATCAGAAAAAAAGATACTACAAGATTTATTCTGAGCAGCCCAGATGTAGAACAATAACTTTTGTCCAGAAATACATTTATTTTTTGCCATGGGGTATCATTCTTTTGAGCTTTTAGTATGTGTCAGAAACTCCTATGCACTTTACATGAATTATCTAAGCAATCTTTACCACAATCCTGTGAGGTAGGTACTTTTATTGTTCTCATTTCACAGATGAAGACACTGAGGACCAGAGATGTTGAATAAGATGTCTAAGGATTCAAAGCTAGTAGATGACAGGTTTGAACTGAAACTTTCTTAACCCCAAGCAAGGTGCTGCCTCCCATACCACCAGAGTGACTTATTTGTCTTCCCTTCTACTGTTTACTCATTTTAATCTTGTACATAATCTTGAGGTCCTCTATTTTACACAGATAGTTAAATTTCATCTGTACTTTCACAATTGACTTTAAATCAACCCTCAGTAGAGAACTTACATCTTTTCTCGTCCATTTTCCATTCTGTTAGTTTTGGTCTAACTTTCTAGTTTTTTGAATGCTGCCTTATCTCTTAGATTTTTGTCTTTCATTGAATTGAGCAACAAGCCATTAATGTCTTTGTTTAACTTATCTTTAAATGTTGAATATGATAGGGAATTTCTTCCAGGTTGATATGGATTCATTCACTCATATTCTTTGCATGATTATAAAATCAGGCACAACCTCATCTAATAGTCTTGCCATATAGCTTATATTTTCCATCTAGTTTACAAGGATATTATAGAAAGCTATCAAGGATCTTACTAAAATAAAGCTACATTGTAGCTATAGCATGCTTGCATTTGCATTCATTGGACAATTATTTTTTTAGCATTTTCTAGACAACGATAGGATATAAAGATGACTACTGACCTTTAAAGCACCTACGCTTTAGTAAGAAAAAATACCATAATATAATTAACTGTAATGCACAGTAAACTGTGCAGATAATATACTTTGATGGATCAAGGGAAGAAGGGATTGGTTCCAGTTTGTGAAGAGAAAGGGGGTGATAACTAATCTACAGACCCTTCAAAAAGGGAGATTTGCTTAATTTGGCAGGATTGCCTATTAGTGAACCCATGCTAAATCTTGGCTTTCACTTCAACCTAAGTTAGAAAGCATAAAACTTTAGATGCACTTTTCTATCATAACCACTTGTTGGATATTTTAAGAATTTAAAATAGAGTAAATTCAAGCTAGGGTAAATCAATTTGAGAGATTTTGTGCTTTGAAATTTAGGACACAGATATTTCATGCACTGTTCAAAAATATAAGCCCTCTCCTTAAAGTGGGGAGAGTTAGCTACTTTAGGGCTTCTCTTTTCCAGTAACCTTAAAAACATTATTTTTTTCTCTTTGTAGGTCATTTACATCATAAGGGTTCACTTTAACCAAATTCTACATTTTCCAATCTGGCTTCCTCTCAGAACTCTACTGCTCCTCACAGGGGGCTCCACCCTTTTGTTGTTCTGAATATTTTAAACACTTTAAAACAGACAGAACAGAACAATTTTAAAACACAGCTACACAGTGCCTTCCTGAAGCATGCATAAAATCTTTACAAATTAAGTCTGTGTCTGCATGGTGCTAAAACATCTGCTCAATTCCATCCTACTTGTGTTTTGTTATATAGATATAGTGACCATATGCACTGGATTTTCCAGGACATTTCTAATTTCAAACATTTTGTCCCATTGTCCCCACAATTTCACTCATTTGTAGGAGCATGCATCCTAGTTCAAGGTTGAGAAAGTGTATTAGTTAACTTTATTTTGATGATTGTTTGACTTACTTAAATGAGTCAGGTGTTTTGGTGTCCTATAAGCCTAGATGTCTCTATAATTTGATGCGTTGCTCTTTCTAATCATGTCCCGCTCCTTAACCTAACACATGGTTTGAGAACTCATGAACAAATACAAACTTAAAAATATTAATCTTGGCAACATTAAAGATTATTTGTTTCATTATAAGCAACAGGATGTAAACAAGGATATAAAAATATTGAAATAAGACAATGGCAAAATAAAGTCATTCTTTAAACATTTCTTAAGGCTCCACAAGTGCAGTTCACTATATTGGGGAACACAAAAGTTAATTATTAGACCTGTTCTCTACACTAAAGGTGCAATCACTGATCATCTCTGAGCCTCAATTTTCTGTAAAATGAGAATGACAATAACAAGACTTATACCATAGAAGTATTATCAAGATTAAATAAGATAACTGTAAATTGCTTAGCAATGACTCTGCTATACAGCAAGTGCTCCACGAATATTAGGAAAAATGATCTTTGTCTAATTCAATACTATGGTACATTGAAGTAGAAAGGAGGGTTTAGAATTGAGCCGATAGAGACTAGTCAGCTAGTGAGAGGCAAAGACCCAAGCGGAGGTAGGTCTTGAGCAGTGATTTAAAGAAAGGAAAATACACATTTGGTGGCTGGTAAGGAGGATAGGGGAAGACACATACAGAAAAACAAAATTAACTGTTATGTAAAAACTGAAGTCTGGTTTGTTATAATAAACAAAGCACTCCACATAGTAACTTGGCATATTAGCAATAAAATGTTAAAATTGAGGCTCCTTGTTTTTCTAGGTAGTCTTTTTTAGTCATGTATAGTAGTTTTATTCAAAGGTTAAAACAATCAATATGAATCAACTATTGCTAGGGTCACTTTTATATGGGAGCCTCATATTCTTCCCTTTTAATGTTTTTAACCAATTTCTGTCCTGTATCAGAATTTTACTTACGATTGTGGTCTTCGTCATCTTTGGGCTATAGTGCCAGTCTTTACATGGTTTATTGGTCATTCATCTGGATGAAGAATAATTATGCTAAAAAATCCTTTTTAGCATTTATATACAATGATTTTTGTGCTGAGTGCTTTACTTCAATTACCTAATTTAATCCTTATAACACCCTATGGATAGGTAATATTACCATCCTCATTTTACAGATGAGAAAACAGAGGCACAGAGAGAACAAGTAACTTACCTAAGGCCACACAGCTCTATTAAGTGGTAAAATTGAATTTTGAACTCATGCAGTTTGGCACTAGAGTCCATCATACTATATTGCACTACTTGTTAGAAAGTTTAGTAGCTGAAGACTTACCTGACATACCCAATAAATGCTTGATAAACATTTATTGAATGAGTTAAAATGCATGAATGTGGATATGGGCTAAATTTGTAGGATAACCTGACTATGTTAGTATAGTAATGAAGAAGAAGAAAGCTTGGTAATTATCCATTATACTTAATAAATGCAAATGACCAGGCAAGACTAATAGCTCACTTTGGACTCAGTAATAACCGTATACTGAGGATTTCATAAAACAAAGTAAATGGAAGAAGGGATAATTTCAGATTCATTTGATACCTAACTGAAGATCAATATTTCACATTTCAAATTATTCCACAGACCAGTACAATTTAAATTTATTACTAAAGATGCCAGTATAGCCACTGTCAATGTGGACAGTGTAGAAAGGAATCTTGGAACTAAACATGTTAACTCTCTGAACTAATTCATGAGGTTGCTGTTTGGCAGCAATGCTCTATACTGCATAATTCAAGCTTTACTTCATACTATCTATGGGCATTTCTGTCTATCTATCTGTTTTGCATTTTCTAGTTTGAAAATGGACAGTATTCATTTAGTTGACTAATTTCCAAGTCGTTTTGAAATTTTATAATGGATGCAATTAGCCTCAATTTTGTATTTCACACTGCTGTGTATAGATGAGAAAATCATTCTATTAGAGAAGAAAAATGAACTACCATATAGAAAAAGGATTTCTGGAAGCATTCTCTTAGTTTCTGAGAAGATGGCAAAGCTAACAGTAATGTAATTAGAGTCTCCATCGTACGATAGCCAAATTTAGTCACGGACTTTACTAAGTTACTGCCACCTGGATACTTTGTGTTCAATATGGGATTACCTTAGACAACGGATTCATAAACTATCTCTATATCTATTTATCTATCATCTATCTATCTATCATCTATCTACCTATCATCTATCTATCTATCATCTATCAATCATCATCTATCTATATCACCATCATCACCTATTTATACATAGTAATAGATTCTCAACTTTAAAACAAAGGAAGAGAGGAATCCGAAATTTGATTACTGTATTCCTGTGGTTTTATTTTTAAAAGGGCAGCTAAGCTTTATTTAATCAAATCAGTAAAAGATATAAACAGTTGCATTTTGCTTCCCTTTTTCTCTGGCTCTTTTTCAAAGGTAGCTTAGACAATATGCTATTGAGTCAATGTTTATTTGAAAGAAATAATCAATTTTCAGTTTCACTGCAGAGGAAGATTGAATAATCTCAGTTTGCTGATTATGCTCTCAAAAACAAACTAACAATAAAGTGTCCCTTTTTACTGAATTTGTTTTTGCATCAATGAATATTCTTTGAAAATTTAACAATTAGCCCATCTATGTACATTTTGAAATAATTAATGACCTTCTGAGAGATTTTCATGCTGTGATATTAGTCTTCTATACCTTTCTGTATTTGTGACTCTATGCATAGTGTCTGTAGTAAGTTCAGTGGCTTCAGGTCTGAAACTTGATTTTTCCCAGTATAGTTGCATTAGCATTCAGCTGTGAGTATGTAAGATAATAGTATTAAAAGCTACCTTCCATTCTGTTGTCATGGATGCAGCACAACCCAATACTGGTGGCTCTATGCCACTAGTCTTTGTACAATCTCATTTTTATCTACCAATTCTAATTTAAATGTGAAATTCAATCACCATTAAAAAAAATTCTTGCTATTTATTTGATATTTGAACATTAAAATATTAGAATTCATTGACTATCTTTGAATGTAAATCTTTTTCAAAATATTCTTTTTAAGCACAGTATTTCTGTCAGTATTAGTTATAAAAATCAGAAACAAAAATCATGGAAAATACTGCTTATTATGTTTTTCTTGACTGGGTCAGTGAGTCAGTAGTATACTCTCTTGTGGGTATGTAGTGTGGGGAGAAGTACTAATATTCTATAAATAATTGATATAAATAGCATGTATATTTTCTGAATTTGTAGAGGATTTTACAGTTTCCACATGCTTTTTTTACAATACCTATGTTACCAATTCTGAGGACTTAGTCATAATAAGTACATATTCCTAGTGTAACTAATTTTGGTAGTGAAAAAAATTGGTCACAAGAATGCTTGCCTCAAATCTGATGGCCATATCTAGGACTTTAAAAATAATACACAACTCTCTAGGATGCAGGAATTTTAGTATTTATCAAGAACTCAGTTTTTGTTATGCAATAATACAAAGTATCTCTAAAGACAGAATAAACTGATCGGAAAATAGCAAAATCCATAGTTGGTTGCCTAAATGTATAATACCCAATAGGTCTTCTTCTTATTGGTAAATATACATTTATTTTTTCTTATTTCAAGTGAAACACTGTTTTGTGATTTCTTTTTTGAAAAAAAAAGAGGACTATGTCCTTTTTTCCCCAAAAAGAGACAATGGATGTATTCAACTTCGGAATAACAAATAAAGAAATCCCTATTTGCTAAAAATGTTTTCCTTCTCTGTTAATTTAATTCTGATAATGTGAATTTTTATGGTATGAAAACAAATTTTGATAGTTTAAAAGCCCTCCATAATATTTTTAATGATTTTTTATTTGACAGTTGTTTTTCTGCATACCTTGAAAATGTAAAATAAATTAAAATTTAGAAATTTAAAGCCGTCTCTGATGTTTACTTTTTGTATATTAATAATAAAATAATTTTCTCCTAATAATTAATTTTGCCATCTGGTTTTCAATAATTTGAACTATGCAGGTTGATTTTTTGTTATGATTACACTAAACATTTATTACCTTATATACATAAAGACACCTTAGATTATGTATTGTTTTGGCTGAGGGTAACTAGAAAGGGAGGATTTTATGGGGTGAAAAAAATCTGTGCCTACTCATAATTAAACAATCACAAAGATACATGCATCAGTCAGCAAAAGCAGGCATCAACATTATGGAGTGAAAATTAAAAAGTCAAACACTCAAGTGTCTACTGTATCTGCCTGCTGCTAAACACTGAAGCATGGAGAACAGGATACACCTTTATGGATGGGTAGTTTTCCTTATTAAAAAAACACAGTGTGAAGCACAGTAGGGGAACGTACTAAAACAAAGCTTTGTAGTAATTTCCTTGAAAGAAATTTCCCAAGATAGCAACTTGAAAAGCTTTTAATCTTATGACTAGCTGTAGACTGTGCTTTGCATTAGGTGGTATTTAAAAATTCCATTAGTTTGCAACAGATCGGATCTGGTAGTGTTTCCCAAACTTTCCCTCTTCCTTTATTGTTTTCTTATAAAACATTTGGTATCCAGAATCATTAAAATGCATACATACTTGAGAGTCTAAATCCCTTAGAATATCTCAATGATATATTAACTATTTTCATTTTGGATGAAAATTTGACTTGGAAACTGACATAATGACATCATGGATAAAATGATGATGAACTTTTATGGGTGCATTTTCTGCTTCATTCATTTAATATCTCACATGTTTCATCAGGTGAATACTGATGTGCATCCTTTTACTTCTTATAAACTGCAAGGAAGAAAGACTTAAATGCTATAAACTTATCAAACTCCAGAATATTCATACCTAACGGTCGAAAAGAAATATTTCAAATGCCAATTTTGAATGTCTGTTCACAACTTGAAATAGAGTTCCTATTATATTTTATTATTTTATTTTTTACCTAAGAAAATTCTATTATATTTTTGGAAAAATAATAATTGTTTTTAAACTTGAGTGTGTCTGTCTATTGTCCATTAAATATATATAAACAATTAAGACCTTGAAATATTACTATCTATAACTATCAAAAGAAGGTATTGTGAGGTGATATAGTGCCATTTGCAAAAACATGGATGGATCTTAAGATTATTATGCTAAGCGAAATAAATCAGACAGAAAAAGTTGAGAACCATATGATTGCACTAATATGTAGTATATAAAACTGAAAACAACAAAAGAACAAGACAAATGAAGAAACAAAAACTCATATACACAGACAATAGCTTAGTGGTTACCAGAGGGTAAGGGGGGAGGACGGAGGTAGATGAGGGTAAAAGGGATCAAATATATGGTGAAGGAAAGAAAACTGATTCTGGGTGGTGAACACACAATGTGGTATATAGATGATATATTACAGAATTGTACACCTGAAACCTATGTAACTTTACTGACAATTATCACCCCAAAAAATTTTAATCACAAAAAAAGAAGGTATTGTGATTTTTAACCTATTGACAGAGCATGGCTGAGCACCTTGTGGGTAGTTAATATCCCTTAAGTGGATCTCTAGTAATGTGACCAAGATTTTCTTATATAATGAACCTATTTATATACATTATATTTTTAGGCAAAGATTAAGGTATGAATTGGAGTAGACAGAGTGGAAACTGATATAATTTGGAGTAACTTAATCACAGTCTTGGAGACTTTGGATCCAAAAGGAAACATAGAATTTTATATTAAAATACTTATTCTAGGTGGACAATTCTGTAATACATCATCTATATATCACATTGTGCATTCACCACCCACAGTCAGTTCTCTTTTCATAATCATATATTAGTACAACTGAAATCTATGTAACTCTGCTAACAATTGTCACCCCAATAAACTTTAAAAAATGCTTATTCTATTCTTATTTAATAATTGTAGGTTTACATAAATTAGCCCAAACACCAAGGATACACCCTGAATTTCACATGACTTTTTCATAACCTTATGAAGATAGAACTTAATAAATATAACTTGACTAGGTAGCAAATAATGTCTTGAAGCAGTCGATAGCAGCATGCTTTCTTCCACTTCAGACTTGTAGACATATTATTTTTATGTAGCAGTTAGTAGCAACACTTTAAAAGTGAATTTCCCCTTTGAGTTCCCATATGTTAAAAATACAAAAACAAAAAGCTTTACTGCTTAAGACAGTGGATTTTTTTACCTTATTGTTTAGTAATGTAATTATGATCTGGAGGTATTTGCATTTTCTTCATAATGAGGTACTACAAGAATATTTCATAACTATAAAACCTAAGAGGAAAAACAGTGAAATTTTTTTGCTTATATATTGTCTACATTTTAACACAAAGACATTTTTAATATATTGGTACTAATTCTGTAATTGGTACATTCCAGAAAATTTTTAAATAGATTTTTTTCCAATTGTAAATTCAGTTGTATAGTTTTGGTTTTTATTTCATTATATTTTATCATTTTTTCAGCAATTTGAATTTACAAGTTAATTACCAACTCCAAGAAAAATTGTCCAAAATGACAGGATTATGTGTCTGAACCCTGCATTTTACCTATTTGATTTTTGTTTTTAGTGGTCTGGAATATTAGAAAATCTTCCCTTTTTTACTGTGTGTATATTCCTCAGTGTCAGGAATAAAAACTATTTCTACTTTAAAGTAGAAGAACCAGAATTTTGGATTTCAAAAAGAAAAAATGTTTAATTGCACTTAAAATTAAATTGTCAATTTTATTGAGACCCTTATAATATGCTACATTTGAAAATGCATATATTTAAATGATCACAAATCATTTTTCATAGTTTTGAATAACTCTGAATTCCAAATTGAAAAATAGGGAAAAGAGCTAATGAGATGGTTATTTGACAATGAGATGATTTCTCGTTATAAAATATACAATTTACTATTTTTAGTAGTTTTATTTACTGTAACCTCAAAATCTATATACATTTTGGTAGTTACAAGTATCAGACTACAAAATGTCCATTGTTTCTTAAAAATAGAAACATATTGTTTTAGTTTGAGTTTTAAGTTAAAAATCTGATGCTCATAAAATAATGTAAAACAGTTTCCACATCACTATTGCACAGTTGCTACTATAACAAATGCATTTTATGCTCTTATAATATGCAAAAATAAAGTATTAGAAATATGGAATGTTTTCATGGGCAGAGAGTGCATATACATTTCCACATTCCCAAAACTTCAACGTGGCTGTGAAGGAAAAGTACGTTTTGACTTACATTATATGTATATGCTACAAAATGATTAGATCTAATTTTATTTGTTTTATATATTTTGGGGGGATTAAAAAAATCCTGCAGGGAAACAGTTAATCTATTTCTAACTGAAGCTTTATTTTTGTAATCTATCCAGTGCTTCGAGTTCTGTCATTGATCTATGATTTATGTGATTTAAACCACCTCTTGGCTGTAACACTGGTTTCTGTCCAAGATGCTGAGTTGAATACTAATTACAAGATCAAATTTATGCTGTTGGGCTAAGCAGCTCAATGAGTTCTCCATGAAAGACTCCCTTCTCCATCCCTGCCACAGTTGAACCTTAGGGAAATATTTGTCAGAGAAAAGGGTAAGGGGAGAAAAAAATGAATCAAATAAAAATGTCTTATTCTGCATGTTTTAGCATATTAAATAATTGTTTTGAATCACACATATGTGGTCATGAATGAAGATGTGGTTGTGCAGATAGAAGACATAAATTGTATATGTATTGATTGATTGTGTGTGTGTGTGTGTTTCCATGTCTGGGAACATAGAATAAACACTCAAATTAATATTCATGGCTTTATTTGAAACCCAAGTTAAATTAATAGCTAAGATCCACTCCACAGAGTGGCAACACTTCCATTCTTTAACTGTACTCCAAAATTTCCAAATAGCAATCAGTATTGGGCCATATGTGTAGTAACCAATTATTCCATTTAAAGGGAGAGTGAATTTGTTGAGGGAGTAATTTAAGATGTACGTACCTGATTTATTTTTTTTGCAGAGCAGTGGTGCTCAACTGGGAGTAATATTGTCCTCTAGGGGACATTTGACAATGTATAAAGATATTTTTGGTTAAAACAACTGAGAGGGAAAGATGTTATTTGACACCTAGTGGGTCGAGACCACTGATGATACTAAACATTTGTAATATAGAGGATAACTCCCCATAACAAAGAATTATCTGGCCCCATATGTCAATAGTGATATTGTTGAAAAACCTTAGTCTAGAAGTACAATACACGTGTTAGTTACTAGGCATATTCATACATATTGCAGAAAAATGACAGTAATTTATATTATTCACTTCACAAAGAAAAATCATTCTAAATAACTGGGAAGAACAAATAGAAAGATTGGAGTGGCAGGATGTAGCTGTGATCCAGCAGCACAATCATAGAAGTATGCAAAGCTAAAGAGGCCACTAGCTTAAATGTGGCTTTTTCAAATTCAGAGAGGCCTCTGAATTCAGATTGGCTTGGTTTTAAGGACATGTTAGTGCCCTCTTTTTCTATATATACATGCATATCAACCTCAGTACTTTTTTTTGAGCCCACCCAATACACATTTATGTACTATTGATGTATGCATCCACTTTTAGTGTGAAAACCTATATTACTATCTGTGTATGGGTCAGATCCTTTTAGGCATCTTTGTAATTCATGCTAACTTACACAGTTGGATCACTCTTGGAGTCATGGACATTTATTCTTGAGCCAGTTGTACTATTTATCCAGGTCTTACATGGCTTCTTCAGGAATTGGGTAAGTCTTAGAATGAACTCACTCAATAAAATGTCATTTCTGATATTATCAAACCCAACATATCAGAAGCTATTGTAATTACTACATAAAAATAAATTCCAATTCTTCATACATCTACGAAGTCCCCAAAAGCTAATATAGATTACTTGGTTGGTTGTCTTAGTCAGTTTGGGCTGCTATAAAAAATAACAGAGACTGGGTGCCTTATACACAACAAAATTTATTTCTCATAGTTCTGGAAGCTGGAGGTCCAATATCATGGTGCAAAAATTGTCACATTCTGATGAAGTTGTTTTTCTTGCTTTATAGACAGTACACTTTTGCTAAAATAATAAAATACCTAGGAATAAACTTAACAAAGGATGTGAAAAACCTGTATACTGAAAACTATAGGACATTATTAAAACAAATTGAATAAGAAACAAAGAAATTGAAAGATATTCCTGTTCATGCATTGGAAGAATCAACATAGTAAAAATGGTGATATTATCCAAAGAATACAAATTCAATGCAATCCCCATATAAATTCCAATGGTATTTAAATAATAAATACAACAAAAAATCATCAGATTTGCATGGAATTACAGAAAAACCCAAACAGCCAAAGCAATCCTAAGAAAAAAAAACAACAATGCTGGAGGCAACACACTCCCTGTCTTCAAAAGGGGATCAAATATATGGTGATGGAAAGAGAACTGACTGTGGGTGGTGAACACACAATGTGATATATAGATGATGTATTACAGAATTGTACACCTGAAATCTATGTAACTTTACTAACAGTTGTCACTCCAATAAATTTTAATTAAAAAAATTATACTATAGGGGCTGGCTGAGTGGCTCAGTTGGTTAAGAGTTAGCTTAAGAGTGCAAACTCTGAGCAGCAGGGCCGCCGGTTTAATTCCCACATGGGCCAGTGAGTCTGCGCCCGAGATGAGCTGCCTCTGAGCTGCCAACAGGTGGCAGGATGGCTCAGCTGGTGAGAGCATGTGTTCTTTTTTTTTTTTTTTTTTTTTT
>NW_017731759.1:1355554-1356853 GCF_001890085.2 Hipposideros armiger | reverse complement strand
TTTTACATTCCCACAAACAGTTTCCTAGGGTTCCCTTTTCTCCACATTGCCACCACTGCTTGTTATTTTTTGTCTTTCTGACAGGTGTGAGGGGTGTATGTCATGGTTTCGATTTCCATTTCTCTAATGATTAGTGCTGTTGAACATCTTTTTCATGTGCCTGTTTATCATCTATGTCTTCTTTGGGAAAATATTTATTCAACCCTTCTGTCCATTGTTTAATCAAAATATTTTTGATACTAAGTCACTTACATTCTGTATATATTTTGGATATTAACCCCTTATTGAATGTTTGATTTGCAAATACCTTCTCCCATTCAGTCAGTTGCCTTTTTGTTTCGCTGATGGTTTCCTTTGCTGTGCCAAAGCTTTTTATTTTTATGTAATCCTATTTGTTTAGTTTTGCTTTTGTTGCCCTTGTCTGAGGTGACATATCCAGAAAATAATATTGCTAAGATCTATGTCATAGAGCTTATTGCATGTGTTTTATTCTAGGAGTTTTGTAGTTTCAGGTTTACACTGAAGTCTTTAATTCATTTTGAATTTATTTATTTATTTATTTATTATTATTATTTTTTTAGCTGAGCCATCCTGCCACCTATTGGCAGCTCAGCGGCAGCTCAGCTCGGGCCGGGACTCGAACCACTGCTGCTCAGACCTTGCACTCTTGAGTGAGCTCTTAATTGAATTTATTTTTGTAAATGGTGTAGATAGTGGTCTATTCTCTTTAGTTTGTATGTAGCTGTCCAGTTAGTTTTTTTCTGTTTTGACACCTGTTCCTGAAAGAACATGCGTGTGTTAATGAAGATCACCCTCACATCCTTACTTCCAGTCATAACTAGATCTGTTGCTATGAGAAAACATTAAGATATGTTCTCCTAACTGCAATATTTCATTAAACATCTCCATCCAGACAGTCTGGAAGGCAATGATAACTGGTGTTTACAATGATAATTCTAGCGCAATGTAAGATCTTAAAGTGCATTCTAAATCCTGAAAATACAATGTAGGTAAGCTCAGTATAGTTTTTTTTCTTTTAAAATATTTTATTAAAATATAGCTAACATACTAACATTATATTACTTTCAGGTGTACACCATAGTTATTCAAGATTTATATAACTACAGACGTCATTGCCATTGTAAGTCTAGTAACCATCTAATGCAGTAAAGTGTTATTATATTATTATTGACTATATTCTCTATGCTGTATATTACATACCCATGACTTATTTATTTTATAACTGGAAATTCAACTTCTAATTCCCATTCAAATTTTCTGCCCTTTAACTTTTTTTTT
>NW_017731759.1:1352652-1355535 GCF_001890085.2 Hipposideros armiger | reverse complement strand
TGTTGTTCAGCATCTTAGCTGTAGAGGGCAGTGTCACTGGCCCTCATATGTGGGATCCGAACCGGGGCCCTCTGGCATCCCAAGCGAGTTCATAACCATCGCGCCACTCGGCCGGCCCGAGAGCATGTGTTCTTAACAAGACTGCCTGTTCGATGGTGGTCTACGCCTGCCCGCAACTAAGACTGAACTCGGCAACTTGATCTGAGCTGCCACTCGGATGCCTCAGTGGATAGAGTGTGCGCTCTTAACAATAAGGCTGCTGGTTCGACTCCCGCATGTGATGGTGGCTATGCCCAACCGCAACTAAGATTGTAACACAGCACCTTGAGCTTAGAGGCTATGAGCTGCCAACTGGCAGTCAGATGGCAACTGGTGCTCTCCACAACTAAAATTGAAGAACAATAACTTGACTGGTCCCCCTCCTCAATTCCCCAACACTGTTCCCCTCCCCAAATTCCCCAATTAAAAAAATAATACTACAAAGCAACAATAATCAAAACAGCACGGTATTGGCAGAAAAACAGGATCACAGACCAATGGAACATAACTGAAACCCAGAAAAAAACCCACATATACATGGGCAAACAATTATTGACAAAGGAGCCAAAGTCATACAATGGAGAAAAAGAATCCTCTTCAATTAATGTTCCTGGGAAAATTGGAAAGCTACATGCAAAACAATGATACTAGATTGCTATCTGTCACCATGTACCAAAATTAACTCAAAATGGATCAAAGACCTAAACATAAGACTTGAAACAATATGTTGCATAGAAGTAAATAGACTCTAAACTTATTGATCTTGGTCTTAGAGAAGATTTTATGAAATTGATCTCAAAGGCAAGGGAAGTAAAAAACAAAAATAAATGAATGGGTCTATAACAAATCAAAAAGCTTCTGCATCACAAAGGGAACTGTCAACAAAACAAAGAGGCAACCAACAGAATGGGAGAAGATATTTGCATACAACACCCCCGATAAGGGGCTAATATTCAAAATATATAATGATCTCGTACAATTCAACAACAACAAAATCTAATAAAAAATGGGCAAAGAACCTGAACAGACACTTCTTTCAGGAAGACATTCAAATGGCCAAGAGATATATGAAAAGGTGCTCAACTTCACTAGCTATTAGGGAAATGCAAATCAAAACCACAATGACATACCACCTAACACCTGTTAGAATGGCTATTATCAACAAGACAAGTAATAACAAGTGTTGGAGAGGCTGTGGAGAAAAAGTAACCCCCACACACTGCTGGTGGGAATGTGAACAGGTACAGCCTCTATGGAAAACAGTATGGAGGTTCCTCAAAAGTTTAAGAATAGAATTATATGATCTAGCAATTTCTCTTTTGGATATCTATCCAAGAAATCTAAAAACATTTATCTGTTAAGATATATGTACCCCTATGCTAATTGCAGTGTTATTTACAGTAGCCAAGACATGGAAACAACCAAAATATCATTCAATAGATGATTGTGTAAAAAAGATATGGTAGACATATAGAATAGAATATTTCTCAGCCATAAAAAAAGATGAAATATTGCCATTTGCAGCAGCATGGATGGATCTTGAGATTATCATACTAAGCAAAATAAGTCAGACAGAAAAAGTCGAGAATCATATGACTTCACTCATATGTGGCATATAAAACTGAAATTTTCTGCCTCAAAATGTGTTTCTATGTTAATGCTTCTACACAGTGTTATATGTTAAGTGAACATCAAATGAAAGATGCTGTATTAGGTTTTCTTCTTTTGTTTTAATTGGTCCTACTTAAACATCAGTCTTTGCTTCACAATTTTTCTCATATTCATGGCTCAGTTGATACATTTTACATTTTCTGTTAGAAGCTTTGTATATGATAAATAAATAAAATCATATTGAATGTGATCCACTGTAGTGTTAAATAGTAGATTAAGATTCCCAAGCATTGTACAAAAACCAGGATAGATATTAAAAGGCTTCCCACAATGCCTGCCATTAGGTTTTGGAAACTTGCAATGCAATACCCATCTGCAGACTGGACCTTTGAGAGGTGCACATCTTTCTGCCAAATGAAAAAATGAATTTGTACAGGTTCATGGCCCAGTTGTATTGTTTTATTTTTCCATTGGCACATAAATGACATACAATATCCTATTCATTTCAGGTGTACATCATATTGCTATATGATATTTGATATTGACATTAGGAAATGATCCCCATGGTAAGTGTAGTTACTATTTGTCACCATACAAAGTTATTACAATATTGATTATTATATTCCCTATGCTGTATATTACATCTCCATGGTTTATTAATTTTATCATTGAAGTTTGTACCTCTTAATCCCCTTCACCTGTCCCCCAACTGCTCCCTACTCTGGTAACCACCAGTTTGTTTTTTTGTGTCTGTGAGTCTCTTTCTGTTTTGTTTGTTCATTTGCTTTTTTTTTGAGATTTCACATATAAATAAAATCATATAGTATTTGTCTTTGTCTTTCCTACTTATTTCATTTAACATAAATTTAACATAATATCCTCTTAGTCCATCCATGTTGAGCAAATGGCAAGATTTCATTCTTTTTATGGCAGAGTAAAATGTATATATATATATATATATACTCAGCCATAAAATAATATATATATATATATATATCTCAAATATTTATCCATTCATGGACACTTAGGTTGCTTCCATATCTTGTCTATTGTAAACAATGCTGCAATGAACATAGGGGGACATATCTCTTCAAATTTGTGCTTTTGTTCTTTTTGGAATTGCTGGATTATGTGGTAGTTCTATTTTTAAATTTTTGAAGAGCCTCCGTATTTTTTTTTCATAATGACTGCACCATTTTACATTCCCACAAACAGTTTCCTAGGGTTCCCTTT
>NW_017731759.1:1341764-1350992 GCF_001890085.2 Hipposideros armiger | reverse complement strand
CAGGTTGAGCTGTTGTTCAGCATCTTAGCTGTGGAGGGCAGTGTCACTGTCACTCATATGTGGGATCCGAACCGGGGCCCTCTGGCATCCCAAGCCAGTTCTTAACCATTGTGCCACTCGGCCGGCCCTCCCCCTTTAACTTTTAATTTTTAAAAAATTCAAGTTTATTGGGTTGACAATTGTTAGCAAAGTTACATAGATTTAAGGTGAACAATTCTGTAATACATAATCTATTGGCATTTTATATTATTTCATGTAGTTTCAGGTGTACAGGATAGTGTAGTTTCAGGTGTACAGGATTTCATGTAGTTTCAGGTGTACAGGATAGTGACCAGACAATTATGTAATTTATGAAGTGATCCCCGCATTAGTCTACTACCCACCTGGCACTATACACAGTTATTACAATATTGTTGACTATATTCCCTATGGTGTACTTTACATCGCCATAACTATTTTGTAACTACCAATTTGTATTTCTTAACCCTTTTTCACCCAGCCCTCCAATCCTCCTCCCATTGGCAACCATCAGTTTGTTCTCTGTATCTATGGTGTGTTTCTGTAGTCTCAGTTATAGCTTTACTGTTGCATGTTTTTGTTTTATTTATCTTATTCTAGGTCTTCAAAAGTTGGGAATTTATGTGTGGTAAATGTGTACACTCACTGTTAATCAAGAATATTGTAAACCAGAATGTTACACTTTTCAATTTCTTTGTGTAAAAGAACATTTACTGCATTTGATTTGATGTTTTCATTTATCGACATTTTCATCATTTCTGCATTTTAAAGAAACTGGACACTGTATTCTTTTGAATCTTCTGTTTTTATTTTTAAATGTAAAACTCCAAATTTAGGCTAATTGTTGAAAAGCAAATGTGGAAATCCTGACCTTTTTATTGTTGTTGTTCAATTCTGGGTCTGTTATCAAGACATGGTCCCAAAAGTATTGATTATGCTCTAACTCAGCATTGTGCTGGATAATGTAGATAATGCTAAAAATAAAGATTAAACTATTTACTCAACAAATATTTATTGAGCACTTACTATATGCAAGGCATTGTGCTAACAAAACCTGTTTCACAGGTGCTGTATTTTTCTCATAGAACTTAAATGTTGTTGTCGTCTAGGAAACATACAGTAATCAAAGAATCACACAAATAAGTGTAAAATTCCACTAGCTAAAAGGTTCATAGTGTAATGAAAACATATAAAAGTGGATTTTACCTGGCTTGATGACTGAAGTATGTCTTCCTTGAGATGAGTTCTGAAGGATGAGTACGTGCTAAAAATTTAAAGAGGAAAGGTTAATAATGTTTTCAGTAGTGAAAGTGTTTGTAGTAGGAAGAAACATGACACTTTTGAGGAATTTATCTAGTGTGGAGGGAGTGCAGAGAGTAAATATGGGTCAGTTCACACAGGTACACAAGGAGGCCTTTAAGGTGTTTTAAGCAGTAACTGGTGAAGTGACATAACAGATTTTTATTTTGGAACTATTACTCTGGCTGTTGTAGAGAATTGAGGAGAGAATGCCAGCATGGAAGCAGAAAGACACAGTAGGATACTACTGTGGTAGCCCATGGTATAGATGATGACAGATTTTTCCTTTTAAATAATGATTGATATACAATATTATATTAGTTTCAGGTATACAACATAGTGATTCAACATGTATATACCTTACAAAGTGATCACCACCTTAATTCTAGTAACCATCTGTCACTGTACACAGTTATTATGATATTATTGGCTATATTCCCTATGCTGTACATTACATTGCTATACCAATTTTGTAACTGGAAGTTTGTACTTAATCCCCTTCTTGTTTTTCATCCATCTCCCCACTCCCTCCCCTCTGGCAACCATAAATTTTCTTTGTATCTATGAGTTTTTTTCTGTTTCATTCTGTTTGTTCACATGTTTTGATTTTCAGATTTTGCATACATCTGAAATCATATGGTATTTGTCTTTCTCTGACCAATTTTTGTATATCTCACATCTTCTTTGTCCATTTATCAATGGACACCTAGTTTCCTTCCATATTTTGGCTATTGTAAATAATCATATCATATTTATATTTTTAATTTTTTGAGGACTCTCCTTGCTGTCTTCCATAGTGGCTGCACTAGCTTTCTTTCTTTCTTTCCTTGTTTCTTTCTTTCTGTTAGTTTTAGGTGTACAAAACAATGTAATAGTTAGACATTTACACCCCTCACAAAGTGATATCGCCCGTCTCCCAATCTACTACCCCTCTGATATCATATATAGCTGGTACAATTCCATTGACTCTATTCCTTATGCTGTACTCCACATCCTGTGAATATATATATATATATATATATATATATATATATATATATATGAATGATGTGGAGTACATATATAATTATATGTATGTAAAACATGTAAAATTATAGTTGACATTCAATATTATTCAGCTTCCGCAACAGGTATACAGTGCAGTGGTCAAGCATCTACACTGCCCATAAAGTGGTCTTTTAATGACAAGTGCCTGACACCCTACAAATACATAATTACAAATATAATTTCAAATATAATCAACATTATTGATTATATTTCCCAAACTGTCTTTTGTATCCCCATGGCAATATTGTGGCTACTAATTTGTGCTTTCTAATCTCTCTTCTCCCTCATCCCCACCCCCCTCCCAACTAGCAACCATCAGTTTTTCCTCTATATCTTTGAGACTATTTCTCTTTACTTTGCTCCCGCACTAGTTTTCAATCCCACCAACAGTGCATGAGGGATCCCTTTTCTTCACATGCTTGTCAACATTAGTTCTTGTTGTCTTTTGGATAACAGACATTCTGACAGATGTGAGGTGATATCTCATTGTGGTTTTGATCTGCAATTCCACAATAATTTGTGATGTTGAGAATGTTCTCATGTGTTTATTGGCCATTGTATGTCTTCTTTGGAGAAATGTCTATTCAGGGCCTCAGCCCATTTTTTTAAAAATCAGATTTTTTTAATTAAAGTTTTTTGGGGTGACAATTCTTAGTACAGTTAAATAGATTTCTGGTGTGCAATTCTGTTATACATCATCTGTATCACAATGGAATACTAATTTGCCATAAGAAAAGATGAAATAGTGCCATTTGCAACAACATGGATAGGTCTTGAGATTATTATGCTAATCAGATTACTTTTTGATGTTGAGTTGTATGAATTTTTTAGATATTTTGGATATCAACCCTTTATGAGATATATCATAAGCAAATGTATTTTTCCATTCAGTGAATTGCTTTTTCACTTTGTTGATGATTTCCTTCACTGTGCAAAAGCTCTTTAGTTTCATGTAGTCCCATTTGTTCATATTTGATTTTGTTGCCTTTGCCCAGTGAGACATATCTATTAAAAATGTTGCTAAGAACAATATCAAATAGTTTACTGCCTATGTTTACTTTTAGGAGTTTTATGGTGTGTAGTCTTATATTTCAGTCTTTAATCTATTTGTATTTAATATTATCAGTGGTGTAATATAGTGTTCCAATTTAATTTTGGCATGTCTCAGTCCAGTTTTCTCAACACCATTTATTGAAGAGAACATCTTTTCCCCATAGTATAGCCTTGCCTCCTTTCTTGTAGATTAATCCACCATGAAGTGTGGGTTTATTCCTGTGGTCTCTATTCTGTTCCATTGATCTGTGTCTGTTTTTATGCCAGTACAATACTGTTTTGATTACTATATCTTTGTAATATACTTTGAAGTCAGGAAGTGTGATGCCTTCAACTTTGTTTTTCTGCTTCAAGTCTGCTTTGATTATTCAAGGTCTTTTGGGGTTCCATATAAGTTTTAGGAGTATTTGTTCTACTTCTGTGAAAAATGTTCCTAATATTTTGATAGGGATTTCATTGACACTATAGATTGCTTTGGATAGCATGGGCATTTTACCGATATTAACCCTTACAAACCTTCCATTTATTTTCATCTTCTTCAGTTTCTTTCACAAATGTCTTATGATTTTTCAGAGTAAGTTCTTTTACCCCGTTGGTTAAATTTATTCCTAGCATTTTGTCCTTTTTAATGTGATTGTAAATGGGATTGTTTTCTCAATTTCTCTTTCTGATACATCATTATTAGTGTATAGAAACACAACAGTTTTCTGAATATTAAATTCTCTATCCTACAAACTTTACTGAATTCATTTATTAGTTCTAAGGGGTTTTTTTAGTGGAATCTTTAGGGTTTTATTTGAAATTAAAGCTTATTGGGGTGACAATTGTTAGCAAAGTTACATAGGCTTCAGGTGTACAATTCTGTAATACATCCTCTATATATCACATTGTGTATTCACCACTGGGAGTCATTTCTCCTTCCATCACCATATATTTGAACCCTTTTACCCTACCATCCCACCGCCTTACCCTCTGGTAACCACTAAACTGTTATCTGTCTATGAGGTTTTGCTTCTTTATTTGTTGTTTTGTTCCTTTATTGCTTTCAGTTTTATATCCCACATATGAGTGAAATCACGTAGTTCTTCATTTTTTCTGTCTGACTTATTTCACTTAGCCTAATATACAATAATCTTAGATCCATTCATGTTGTTGCAAAGGGCACTATTTCATCTTTTCTTATGGCCATAGTATTCCATTGTGTATATATACACATCTTTTTTTTTTTCTTTAAAGAATTTATTAGGGAATTGGGGGAAGGGGAACAGTGTTGGGGAATTGGGGAAGCGGAACAGACAGGTAGACAAATTGCTGTTTTAGTTCTTCAATCTAGTTGTGGAGGATGTCGCTTCACTGGCCCATGTTGATATGATCATTGTGCTCTTTCCGGGTGAGGCCATCGGTCACTGGTCATTGGTCAGCCACTCACAGCGGCTTCCGGCAGCTCACACCGGCTGTCGGCCATTCACATAGCTCATAGCAGCCCACTGCAGCAGGGACTGCAGCCTATGCCGTCACTGGCGACTCACAGCTGCCCAGCTCCAGGTTGAGCTGTTGTTGTTCATCATTTTAGCTGTAGAGGTCGAGCGTCATATGTGGGATCCGAACTGCAGCCCTGCTGCTCAGAGCTGGCATCCCAAGCAAGCTCTTAACCAGCTGAGCCACTCAGCCAGCCCAATAGCACATCTTTTTTATCCAATCATCTAACGAAGGACATTTTGGTTGTTTCCACATCTTGGCCACTGTAAATAAACATGCAATGAACATGGGAGTACTTATATCTTTACAGAAAATTTTTTTCAGATTTTTGGGGTAAATTTCCAGGAGAGGGGTTGCTGAGTCATATGGTAATACTATTCTTAATTATTTGAGAAACCAACACACTGTCTTCCATAGTGGCTGCAACAATCTGCATTCCCACCAACAATGTATGAGGGTTCCCTTTTCTCCACAGCCTTTCTGAAACTTGTTATTATTTATCTTGTTGGTGATAGCCTTTCTAACTGGTGTGAGGTGATATCTCATTGTGGGTTTTATTTCCATTTCTCTGATGATTAGCGATGTTGAGCATGTTTTCATGTTTATTGGCCATTTGCATTTCCTCTTTGGAGAAATGTCTATTCAGGTCCTCTGACCATTTTTTAATTGGATTTTTTAAAATTTCTGTTTTGAGTTGTATGAGTTCCCTATATATTTTGGATATTAGCTCCTTATCAGAAGCATTGTTTGCCAATATCTTCTTCCACTCAGTTGGTTGCCTCTTTATTTTGTTGATGGTTTCTTCTGCTGTGCAGAAGCTTTTAAGTTTGATATAGTCCCATTCACTTAAAAAATTTGCTTTTCCTTCCCTTGCCTTTGAAGTCAAATTCATAAAATCCTTTTTGAACCCAAGGTTCATAAATTTAGTACCTATTCTTTATTCTATGCAGTTTATTGTTTCAGGTCTTATGTTTAAGTCTTTGATCCATTTTGAGTTAATTTTGGTACACAGTGACAGGTAGCAGTCTAGTTTTATTCTTTTGCACGTGGGTTTCCTCTCCCAGCACCATTTATTGAAGAGGCTGTCTATTCTCTATTGTATGTTTTTGGCTCCTTTGTCAAAGATTATCTGTCCATATTTATGTGGGTTTATTTCTGGGTTCTCAATTCTATTCCATTGGCCTTTGTGTCTCTTTTTCTGTCAATACCATGCTTGTTTATTATTGTTGCTCTGTATTACAAGCTAAAGTCAGGGAGTGTGATGCCTCCAGCATTGTTCTTTTTTCTTAGGATCGCTTTAGCTTTTCAGGGTTTTTTGTGATTCCATACAAATCTGATGATTTTTTGTTCTATTTCTTTAAAAAATGCCATTGGGATTTTCATGGGATTGCATTAAATCTGTATATTGCTTTGGGCAACATGGCCATCGTAACTATGTTGATTCTTCCAATGCATGAACACAGAATATCTTTCCATTTCTTTGTGTCTTCTGCAGTTTCTTCAAGAATGTCTTATAGCTTTCAGTGTATAGGTCTTTCACATCCTGTGTTAAGTTTACTCCTATGTATTTAATTCTTTTTGTTGCAATTGCAGAAGGAATTGTTTTTTTTCCTAAAATTTTATTGTTAGTATATAGAAATACAATGGATTTTTGTACATTTATTTTGTAGCTAGCAACATTACTGTATATGTTTTTTTTTAAGATTTTTTTTTATTGGGGAATTGGGGGGATGGGAACAGCGCTGGGGAATTGAGGAAGGGGAACAGACAAGTTGCTGTCGTTTTGTTCTTCAGTCTAGTTGTGGAGGACATTGCTTCACTGGCCCAAGTTGGCACCATCATTGCGCTCTTCCTGGGCGAGGCAGATCAGTCGCCGGCTTCTGGACGGCCGCTCACGCTGGCTGCTGGCTACACACGGTAGCCCATGGCAACCCACTGTCGCAGGGGCTGCAGCCTACGCCGGCGATGGCGACTCACAGCAGCCCAGCTCCAGGTTGAGCTGTTGTTCAGCATCTTAGCTATGGAGGACAGTGTCACTGGCCGTCATATGTGGGATCTGAACTGGGGCCCTCTGGCATCCCAAGCCAGTTCTCAACCATCGCACCACTCGGCCGGCCCTACTGTATGTGTTTATTGTTTATTTTTAAGTTTTAAATTTTTTTAAATTAAAGATTATTAGGGTGACAATGGTTAGTAAAGTTACATAGGCTTCAAGTGTACAATTCTGTAATACATCATCTATATACCACATTGTGTGCTCACCACCCAGAGTCAGTTCTTCCATTGTTATATATTTGATCCCATTTACCCTAATCTACCACTTTCCTTCACCCTTACCCTCTGGTAACCAGTAAACTATTGCCTTTAATAGGTTTTTTTGTGGTATTTTAGGATTTTCTATGTGAAGAAACATGTCATCTGCAAAAAGTGGTAATTTAACTTAATTCCTAATTTGAATGAATTTTATTTCTTTCTCTTGCCTGATTACTCTGACTAGGACACCAATTCTATGTTGAATAACAGTGGTGACAGTATGCAACCGTGTCTTATGCCTGACTGTAGAGCCAAAGCCTTTAATTTTCACCATTAAGTATGATATTAGCTGAGGGTACATCATATATATTCTTTATTATGTTGAGGCACATTCTTTCTATGCCCATATTATTAAGTATTTTAATCCTACATGGATATTGTATCTTGTCAAATTGTTTTTCTTCATCTATTGATACAATAATATGATTTTTATCTTTTTTTAATGTCACATATCACATTGATTGATTTGAGCATGTTGAACCAACCTTGTGCCCCTAGGATGAATCCCACTTGATCGTGAAGTATCATCCTTTTAATGTATTGTTGTATACAATTTGGTAGAATTTTATATAGGATCCTTGCATCTATATTTATCAGAGATATTGTTTTGCAGTTTTCTTTTTTTGTGTTACCCTTACCAGGTTTTCGTATCAGGGTAATGTTGGCCTCATAAAATGTATTAGGAAGTATTGCCTGTTCTTCAATTTCTGGGAAGAGTTTGAGGAGGGTACATATTAAATTATCTTTGAATGTTTGGTAGAATTCACTAGTGGAGCCTTCTGGTCCTGGCCTTTTGCTTTTGTTAGGATTTTGGATGATTATTTCAATTTCCTTACTGTTGATCCGTCTATTCGGATTTTCTAATTCTTTGTGTTTCAGTCTAGGAAGGCTATATGTTTCTAAAAACGTTTCCATTTCTTCTAGATTATTGAATTTGGTGGCATATAGTCCTTCATAGTATTCTCCTATGATCCTTTGTATTTCTGTGGTATCTGTGGTAATTTCTCTTTCATTTCTGACTTTGTTTATTTGTGTCTTTTCTCTTTTTATCTTAGTAAGATTAGCCAAGCATTTGTCAACTTTATTAGTCTTTTTTCGTAACTATCTCTTTGTTGCATTATTTTTCTCTATTGCTTTATCATTCTCTGTTTCATTTAGTTCTGCTCTGATTTTTATTATTTCCTTTCTTTTGCCAATTTTGTTTTTCACTTGTTCTTTTTCTTGTTCTTTAAGGTGTAATGTTAGGTTGTTTATTTGGGATTTTTCTTGTTTCTTGATATAGGCCTGTAATAATACAAATGTTCCTCTTATTACTGCTTTCACTGTATCCCAATAATTTTGATAGACTGTATTTTCTTTTCTTTTTTTACATTTAAAATGTCTTTAATATATGTTTAAAGTATATTACCAAGTACTTTTCCAATTGCATAAAATGAGGTTCACTTATATTATCTTCTTTTTTTAAAATTAAAATTTATCAGAGCGACAATTGTTAGCAGAGTTACATATATTTCAGGTGAACAATTCTGTAATACATCATCTATATATCACATTGTGTGTTCACCACCCAGCCAGTTTTCTTTCCATCACCATATATTTGATCCCCTTTATCCTCATCTACCACCACCTTCCCCCCTTACCCTCTGGTAACCACTAAACTATTGCCTGTGTCTATGACTTTTGTTTCTTCATTTGGTTTTCTTGTTCTTTCATAGTTTTCAGTTTTATATACCACATATCAGTGAAATCATATAGTTCTCAACTTTTTCTGTCCGACTTATTTCGCTTAGCATTATAATCTCAAGATCCATCCATGTTGTTGCAAATGACACTATTTCATCTTTTCTTATGGCAGAATAGTATTTGGTTGTGTATATACAACAAAACATTTTTTTTAAAGATTTTTATTGGGGAATTGGGGGAAGGGGAACAGACAATTTGCTGTCGTTTCATTCTTCAGTCTAGTTGTGGAGGACATTGCTTCACTGGCCCAAGTTGGCACCAACATTGTGCTCTTCC
>NW_017731759.1:1312460-1340934 GCF_001890085.2 Hipposideros armiger | reverse complement strand
ACCTATTTTTTCTTCTATGCAGTTTATTGTTTCAGGTCTTATGTTTAGGTCTTTGATCCATTTTGCGTTAATTTTGGTACACAGTGACGAATAGTATTCTAATTTCATTCTTTTGCATGTGGCTTTTCAATTCTCTCAGCACCATTTATTGAAGAGGCTGCCTTTTCTCCATTATATGTTTTTGGCTACTTTGTTGAAAATTATTCTCCATATTTATGTGGGATTGTTTCTGGGTTCTCAATTCTATTGCATTGGTTCGTGTATCTGTTTTTCTGCCAATACATTAGTATTTTGATTATTGTTGCTTTAGTACAAGCTGACGTCAGGGAGTGTGACACCTCCAGCATTGTTATTTTTTGGGGGGATTGCTTTGAATATTCAGGGTCTTTTGTGGTTCCATAAAAATCTGATGATTTTTTTGTTCTATTTCATTTAAAAAATGCCATCAGGATTTTGATGGAGATTGCATTAAATCTGTATATTGCTTTGGGTAATATGGCCATTTTAACTATGTTGATTATTCCAATCCATAAACACAAATGTCTTTCCATTTCTTTGTGTCTTCTTTAATTCCTTTTAAAAATGTCTTCTAGTTTTCAGTGTATAGGTCTTTCACATCCTTGGTTAAGTTTATTCCTAAGTATTTTATTCTTTTTGTGGCAATTGCGAAAGGAATTGTTATTTTTTATATTTCTTTTTCTGAGGTATTTTGGTTAGTGTATAGGCAAGCAATGGACATTTTTATGTTGATTTTGTAGCCGGCAAGTTTACTATATTTGTTTATTGTTTCTGATAGCTTTGTGGTGGAGTCTTTAGGGTTTTCTATATATAGCATCATGTCATCTGCAAAAAGTAACAATTTAACTTCTTCATTCCCTATTTGTATGACTTTTATTCACTTCTCTTCCCTGATTGCTCTGGCTAGGACTTCTAATATTATTTTGAAAGCAGGGCTGATAGGGGACAGCCCTGTCGTGTTCCTGAATGTAGAGCAAAGGGCTTCAGTTTTTCACCATTAATTATGATATTAGTTGAGAGTGTGTTATATATGTCCTTTATTATGTTGAGGTATTTTTATTCTATACCCATTTTATAAAGTGTTTTAATCATAAATGGATGTTGTATCTTGTCAAACGCTTTTTCTGCATCTATTGATATAATCATATGATTTTTGTCCCTTATTTTGTTTATGCAATGTATCACATTGATGAATTTCCGTATTTTGAACCATCCTTGTACACTTGGGATGAACCCCACTTGGTCGTGATGTATAAATTTTTTTTAAGATTTTGTTGTTTAACTGGGGGAGGGAACAGCATTGGGGAATTGGGGAAAGGGAACAGACAAGTTGTTGTCATTTTGTTCTTCAGTCTAGTTGTGGAGGACGTTGCTTCACTGGCCTCTGTTGGTATTATGATCATTGCACTCTTCCCAGCTAAGGCAGATTGGTCGCTGGCCATTGAACAGCCACTCACAGAGGCTCACAGCAGCTCACGCCAGCTTCAAGCCACTCACGGCTCACTGCAGCCTTTCTGCAGCTTACGCCGTTGCTGGCCACTCACAGCAGCCCAGCTTAGGTTGAGCTGTTGTTCACCATCTTAGCTGTAGAGGGCACAGCGTCACTGGCCTTCATGTGGGATCCAAACTGGGGCCCTGCTGCTCAGAGCTGGTGCTACCAAACCAACTCTTAACCAGCATGCCACTCGGTTGGCCCCATAAAATTTTAAATATATTGTTGCAGGTGTATAGCACAATGGTTTATGAAGTGATCTCCATGATAAGTGCAATATCCATCTGGCACCCTAAATAATCTTTACAACATTATTGATTATATTTCTTATACTGTATTTCATATCCCTATGACTGTATTTTGACTACCAATTTGTACTCTCTAATCCCTTCGTCTTCTTTTTTAATGGTTTATTCTCTTTCTGCTCCAGGATTTTAGCACAGCATTGGCTAAGATGGTTATTTTTTAGAGTCAATTTATTTACTTGCCACTTGTCTAGTAAATATGATCATTGAAGAGTGATTTTATAGCCAGGTAACAGAGAAAATTATATATAATATCAATATGAATTATCTCTGTATATCAAGCCCCAGAAGCATTAAATGGATCCATTTATAAACTGGCAGGTGTGGCCTGACCAACCACAGAGACAGCTTGTTTCATGATTACCAAAAGAAAATAAGAACAACAATAAACTACATATAAAAAATTTAGAAGTTAATAAAACACATTTTACCTATTTTTAATTATTTTCATCTTAATTGGTTTAATAAGCTAGTATTATTTTAAATGAAAGTTTATTGAGGTGACAATTGTTAGTAAAGTTACATTGGTTTCAGGTGTACAATTCTGTAAATATCATCTATATATCACATTGTGTGTTCACTACCCAGAGTCAGTTCTTTTTCCATCACTATATATTTGATCCCTTTGACCCTCATCTACCACTCCCACTCCCCCTATCCTCTGGTAACCACTAAACTATTATCTGTGTCTATGAGTTTTTGTTTTTTCATTTGTTTGTCTTGTTCCTTTGTTGTTTTCAGTTTTATGTACTACATATCAGTGAAATCATATGGTTCTTGACTTTTTCTGTCTGACTTATTTTGCTTAGTATAATAATCTCAAGTTCCATCCGTGTTGTCGCAAATGACATTATTTCATTTTTTCTTATGGTCCAATAACATTTCATTGTGTATACATACCACACCTTTTTTATCTAATCATCTATCAAAGGACACTTTGGTTGTTTCCATGTCTTGGCCACTGTAAATAAAGCTGCAATGAACATCGGATCACATATATCTTTACAGATAAATGTTTTCAGTTTTCTTTTGGGTAGATACCCAGGAGAGGGATTGCTGGGTCATATGGTAATTCTATTCTTATTTTTTTTTTTGAGAAATCTCCACACTGCCTTTCATAGTGGCTATGGAAGGCTAGTATTTTAAAATGAACTTATTTATTTTAAAACTCATTAATTGGACTCAGAACACTTTATCTTTCATTGTTTAAAGCACAGAATATAGTTTTTCTTCTGAATTTAGAGAGGTCCTTTTTGTCAATTGACAAATGCATTTATTTTTACATATAAGATCTATTAAATTCAATAGACTCTACTTCTTTCCTCTCTTGTAGTCTCTTTTGTTTGTTATAACTGCATGGAGCTGTTAAAAGTTATCGTATTAGTGTAAAATTAAAAACAGCAGTTTTGCTTGCTGTTTTTAAAACAATAACAGTAAAAGAGAAATCCATGGCAAGCATTGAGGAAGGTACTTATTATGACACTTTCTTTTCACAAGATCTTCCTATGGGACAAATCCTTCATGCTTAAACATGAGTTTGAAAAGTTTCTTTGAAAACATCCACAACTATGGATTTTCTGTAAGGAGACTGCATTAGGCATTGCTAAAATACCATATAAGATATAACATTATTTGAGTCTAACTTTATAGAAAGTTCTGACATTTGAAGAAACTCAAATTACTAACAAACCCAGAAATTATACAGATTCTGGAAAAAGTAGAAAAATAAGTGGAAATGTAAATGAGAAATTTCAAATTTGTTTTACTTGCATTTTAATAAAAATGTTTCATGCATATGTAACTGCTTAGTAAAAAAGTAAAAGGAAGCAAAATTTAAAATCTGGTACTTATTTAGTGGTAAGAGTGACCACATGGTTTTGTATTCTTATTAAGGACCGTTCTTAATAAATAACTTAAAAAATGAACCTAGTAAAGAGTTACTATTTAACTAGATACTTTTTTTTTTACTATTGTTGTGTTTTTGTTGAAAAAGCTCATTCATTCATTGATTCACTTATTCAGTCTTTCATTCATTATGCTTTTACATATTTTCTCACCTAACAGTGGTGCAGAAATGCAGAGGTGTAATTTAAAAAATGAGCATTTTCACTATCTATAGTTATAAGTGCTATTTAAAATCCTGATGAAAAGCAGGTTTTTTTATACAAGTAATTTACAGTGGATTATAGATTCTTCCATTCTGTCTGCAAAGCATATTTTATTTCTGATAAAATATCAATGAAGACTGAAATTTAATGAGAAGCTGATTTTCAAGGAATGACTGAGAATAAGGGCTAAGTCAATTTGACTGCCCATGCCTTTGTTTATTGTTTCTGTGGTTAGTTAGGATAACCCAGAAATATTTTATTCAGGAGGTCAATTGATTGAAGGGCAAGGTAAGCTGTCTTGTTCCTGCCTTGTAATCTGGCAAAAGGAGTCTTTATTTGCAAGACTAGATGACACAATGAAAATGGTTTTTGCAAATCAACTGCTATTGAAGAAAAACAATTCAAAGCACATGTTTTACTTTGGGTGGGCTATGTGTGTCAGCTTTGTGTGCAATGTCAGTATGTCATGATTCTAAGCTATAAAATATGCTTGGAAACATAATTATATGTGAAAATCATACCAGATGAGATATATGTATTTCTCATTTATATTTATAATAAGTAATAAGTAACCTTTCCATAATACAACTTTGTGTGTTCTGGTCCTGTGCTAAGCATTTTACATATGTAGTTACAATCTTAATAAACCCTATAAAGCAGATACCCCTAAGTCCCCATTTTATAGATAGAGGGACTGAGCCTAAGAGAGATTAAGTAATTTGTTTAAAATTCTAGCCCTTATAAGGGGTGAGACTAGGATTTGAATAAAGTAATCTGACTCTAGAGCTCAGGTGCTTAACCATTATGCCAGACCAATTAAGGATATTTCAACTTTAATACATCTAGAAATCTACAACTTATTATTATTATATATATAGCTTTAAGACAGCTTTTCCTCATCCAGTTTTCTATGCTTTCAGATCCAACTTTCTAGAATAGTTAACATTTCTATACCTCAGTTCCCTCACATAAAATTGGAAAAATAAATAACTACCTCATAAGGTTGTTTTAATGATTAAATGAAATAATGTTATTTGTGTCAGGTAATATGGTAATTACCAAATAATAGATGTGTGTCATATAAAATGGTAATGTATTTAATCTTTTTAAGTAATAATAATAACATTAATAATAATAATAATAAAAGTACTTGGCTTTTACTTATGGATTACTATGAACCAGGCATTGAATTAAGCACTTTTTATTGATTATGTTTTATAATCCTCACAAAAAATATGAGGGAAACACTTATTCTTTCTATTTTATTGATAAAACCACTGAGTCAGAGTGAAATTAAATATATTTATGAATATCACACAGCTAGCTAATTGCACAGCCACAATAGAAACCCAGATAATCTGTTACACTTTTGAGTTAATATAGACCGGGCCTTGCATTTCTTTTTTATTTTGTTGTGGGGAGTTGACTGTGAGCAGTCAGGGACCACAAGGCTGTGAGCTGGCAAGCCTTCATGTCTGGGTGAACAGCTTGGGAGACGTGTCACCCCCACTGTACCATTGAAGAAAGAGGAACAGCTAACACTGCAGACAGTCCTGGGACTTGCATAACAGAATGCAACCCTGCTGACAGTTTAACTTGCTAAACATAACCTTTGCTAGGGGAAATTGTTTCCCCACACCCCCCTGCAAAGAGGGAATTGCTCCTTCTGTAAAAGCATTGTGCAAAAAATAAACTGGGCCATTGCTCTGCCATCAGCGGTCAGTGGACCTCCCGATCCCAGCTTTCGTCTCTGTGTCTTTCTTTTCTAATCTCCCACCCACTCCACTCATGCAACCCCAGTTGATGAGCGTGTCTCGTCATTTTGTAGCATTCACTTCTTACTAATCATGGGGCAAAGCTGACCAGTAACTATGTTCTTACTAACCTCTGTGCAAGTACTTCTGTTATTTGTAACAGCAAAACTTTATTCCTTTATGGAGGGATGTTGAAGGAAAGTAGCCTTTTGAGGAGCAGCCAGAAAGTAGTGTGGATGGGGCACAGTGAGCAAGGGAGGGAGTGATTGGAGGAGAGAGGAAGAATTGATTATATAGGAACAGGATGGTAACAGGGAGAGTAGTTAGGCAGTTATTGCCAAAATTACTTCTCTTTTATCCTTTTGTGTCAATATTTATATGGTTTTTATTCTACTTAGAAATTCTCTCTAATTTAAAGGAATTGATGAAATTGAAAACATTCAGTAAAACTAATGATTTTGTTTCATGAACCCTTTCCCATATGATGTGGGAGGTGTGTTCATTCAAATGCATAATGGAGCTAGTTGATTATTTTTTCAGAATCACATGCTTCATTTTTTTGTATTAATTATTTTCTAGGATATTATCACTTGAACCAGGCAAATGGTTATTAGGTTATACTCCTCTGCAGCCTCCACAACATAACTTCAAAGGGTATGCAAAGCCCCCAAAGGGGTTACTGATGAATAATTGTCCTGGGGTTCAGTCTGTAAAGAAAATTTCCATAAAATTATACTTTATTAAAAAATAAAATGAACCACTGTTATACTTATTGTCATGGCCTGTGATTTACTCCTTTATCCATCACTTACTGTGGGGATTTGGGGCAAGATATTTGACCACTCTGTTTCAGTGTTTTCAAATGTAAAACATCTATCTCCAGTTATTTGTTTGTCTTCTAAAAGGATTAAATGAGTCACGGAAAGCTAAGTGCTTACAATAGAGTCTGGTAGTATGCATTCAAAAAGTCCTCCTTTATTCAGTATTCTGGTGTTTAGACTTTGCTTAGCATTTTAAATTTATGAATGAATATTTTGTTTACTTTTAAGAACTGTTATTCAGGACCTCTTATGTGGTAGACATTTTGAGATATATTGGAGCTAAAGTAAAAGAAAATACGGCATTTGTTCATTTTATTTTATTTTTTCAAGATTTTTATTGGGGAATTGGGGGGATGGGAACAGTGCTGGGGAATTGGGGGAAGGGGAACAGACAAGTTGCTGTCATTTTTGTGCTTCAATCTAGTTGTGGAGGATGTTGCTTCACTGGCCCAAGTTGGCACCATCATTGCGCTCTTCCCTGGTGAGGCAGATCAGTCGCCGGCTTCTGGACGGCCACTCACTGTGGCTGCTGGCCGCTCACGCTGGCTGCTGGCTACACACGGTAGCCCATGGCAACCCACTGCCACAGGGGCTGCAGCCTACGCCATCGCCGGCGACTCATGGCAACCCAGCTCCATGTTGAGCTGTTGTTCAGCATCTTAGCTGTGGAGGGCAGTGTCACTGGCCCTCATATGTGGGATCCGAACCGGGGCCCTTTGGCATCCCAAGCGAGTTCTTAACCATCGCGCCACTCGGCCGGCCCCCATTTGTTCATTTTAAAAAAATACCCACTTAGCTTAAGCGAAACAGGTCAGACAGAAAAAGTTGAAAACCATATGTCTTCACTGATATGTGGGATATAAAACTGAAAGCAACAAAGGAACAAGACCAACAAATAAAGAAATGCAAACTCATAGACACAGACAATGGTTCAGTGGTTACTGGAGGGTAAGGGGGAGGGGTCATAGTAGAAGATGATAAAAGGTGTCAAATATGGTAATAAAAGGAGAACTGACTCTGGGTGGTAAACACACAATGTGATATATAGATGATGTATCAGAATTATGCACTTTAAACCTATTTAATTTTACTAATCATTGTCACCCCAATAAATTTTAACTTAAAAAACCCTGAAAACTGCTTCAAGAACCCAAAAGGGAGAAAAAAATACTACTGGATAATAATGGATATAGAAATGTTAACAACAAATTTTAAAGATGATGAATAGTAGCAATATATATGTAAATAATTCTGTGTAAAACTAAGCCTGATATATGAATCTCACTTTAGGTCTGGTGTGTTTGATTCCTACAATCACTCAACTTTTCAAATAAAGGCCATGCTTTGTCAGAAATTTGTAGAGGTGCCCAGTGACAAAGGAGCAGATTCACTTCATAACAGTAAACTGTGCAAGATAATCATTCAGTCCCATCATCGTCTTCACAAAATAATACATTGTCATAAAGTTTTACACATTTAAAAGAGTATATTGGCTTGTTCTGTGACTCACAGCTGTATAACATCAGCCGAATCACTAATGGGTAATTCCTCAAATGGCTGAACAAAACCTACCATTTATTTAGAAAAACAGCTCAGGGTACATGTCATGACTTTATCTTCCAACATTGTTTTTTTCTTTTAAAAAGTTTGAAGGTGCACTTGGAAGTCTTTTCTGTAAAAAAAAAAACCATAAATCTTAAATAATCTTTCCCATGAAATATTTAAAAAAGAATAAAATAGTAAACGACATGATGCATATTTTGTTAGGTATCTTTTAGACCACGGGTGCAGTACATTCAGCATTAATGCCAATAAAGCTAAGCAAAAAGACAACATGTAAGCACATGATGCAGAAACCTGTGGGTGAGTACCATTTTCTTATTTTGCATACATGTAGCTCTCACTTTTCAAAAGGAAGATGCCTTATTGTTTGAAAATCAGGTAGATTCACTGTGTTATTCTCATCAATTTAGCCATAAAGTGTCACAGTATAATTAAGTAGAACATAACGTTATGGGACCACATGATTGTGAGTGTTGTGATTCACGATGAATTTTTCTCATTCTTAAAGTTTTATGTATATATTTTAATGCCTAATATACACTGATTATTAATGGAATATAGGTTTAATTTAATAGATAAGGGTGATATTTTATATACTTATCTTTGACAAAAACAATTTTTGTGTGTTAAAATTAAATTTTATGGAGAGTAAAAGTTCTGGAATGGTGGAGTGAGGACCTTGTAAGTATACTCCTCCATAAAAGTAATAAAAAAACCTAACAAAGTTTGTCAAAATCAACTTTTACTGAACTTCTGTGAAAAGGAAAATGTCTACAAAAACCTGAAGGGTATTTATTCAAGAAAAAAAACCCCTGCTAAATCTTGGTAAGAACAGTAAGGTTTGTGACAGTTAAAGTTGGCCTACCCTCATCCTCATCTTTTCAGCTTCACAGTAGGATTGAAAACCAGCAAGCTTGCAACTATGAGAGTTGCAAAACCCATCAGCCTTGCAGTCACTGTAGAAAGAAGACCAAGTTTGGAGTTCCTGAGAAAGCCCCAAACCCAAATAGTCTTATGACTATTCAAACTATCTCCCAGATTCTTGGAAAAGCCCCTATTATCAGAATGTTTTAAATTTTTACCTAACTTAGAGCTAATTCTACAAGAAAAGCTATATCCTCATGGTGTTTGTCAAAAGCAATCCGCAGTAATTATTTAACATTACAGCTGCCTGAGGTTATGATACATGTTGGGGTCAAAAAGTACCCAGCAAGAAAATTAAAAAGAAGGTCTGGGAAACAAATTGTCGACAAAGGGCTTTGAAAAACTCTGACATGTTCCTAGGGTGATAGAAGGCCATGAACAGGTAGAGGGCTATGTGCATTCCCAGGTAAAAATTGAGAGGGCCCCAGTTTTTCACCTCTTGCTAACAGTGAGCACTTATGCATATAAGAAGTGCAAGTTATGGCAGAATTCTAAACTACAGTTGCGTATTGAAGTCATGCCCCAACACACACACAAAGTCCCTTGGCAAAATGTGTGTGTGTGTGTGTGTGTAGTGTTATTGGTTCAAGGCACTTAAAAAATATCTGTCCAGTTATTATCTGAAGACTAAGCTAATCAAGCAGAGATTTCAGTGCTTATGCACAACAAAGAATACAGACTTTATAGAAGTTGTGCACGAAAGTCAATAAACAAGCAAGCAGCAGCACCAATAACAAACAAGAAATAGTAATGATAAGAAGTCTCGAGGGACCTGTGATTTTCATAGTAGCCACATTATATTGCCACATAATAGTTAAAATATCAAGGTTTTAAGAAAAAAAGATAGGAATATGGAAAGAAACAGGAGATTATGGTTCATATGCAGAGGAAAAAAATAGAAACTGACCCTTTGAAAGCTCAGATTTTGAACTTACTAGACAAAGACTTTAAATTAGCTGTTATAATGTGGTCAGAGAACTAAAGGAAACCATGAATATTAAAATAAAAGAATGTATAGGTTGATATCACACCAAATAGAAAAGATCAATATAGAGATAATTTTTTTAAAAGAAGAGTAAAAAAATATCCTTAGCTGAAAAATATAATAACTGTAATAAAACATTGCTATATAGCCTCAACAGTACATATGAACTGGTAAAGAAAAAACCCTCACCAGATTTGAAAATAGAGAGTATTCAGTTTGAAGTACAAAAAGAAAAAAAGAATGAATAAAAGTGAATAAGGCCACACAACCTATGAAATGGGAAAAATATTTGTAAAACATATCAGATAAGGGGTTAATACCCAAAATACACAAAATAACTCACACAACTCAATAACATTAAACCGAACAATCTGATGAAAAAATTGCTGCAGGGGGCCGGCCGAGTGGCGCGATGGTTAAGAACTGGCTTGGGATGCCAGAGGGCCCCGGTTCGGATCCCACATATGAGGGTCAGTGACACTGAAGTGACATCCTCCACAACTAGACTGAAGAACAAAAGGACAGCAACTTGTCTGTTCCCCTTCCCCCAATTCCCCAACGCTGTTCCCATCCCCCAAATTCCCCAATAAAAATCTTTAAAAAAATTGCTGCAGGAACTAAATAGATATTTTCCTAAATAAGACACCCAAATGACCAAAAGTTACATGGAAATGTGTTCAACATCACTATTAAGCAGGTAAATGCAAATCAAAAACACAATGAGATATAACCTCACACCAGTTAGAATGGCTATCATCAGGAAGATAAGAGATGTGTTGATGAGAATGCAGAGAAAAGGGAACTCCTGCACAGTGTTGGTGGAATTACATGTTGGTTCAACTGCTGTGGAAAATAATATGAAGGTTCCTAAAAAAATAAAAAATAGAACTAACATATGATTGACTTCCCACTTCTGCATGTATATCCAAAGGAAGTAAAAGCAGGATATTGAAGTGATATCTGCACTGCCATGTTCATTCATGATAGCCAAAATTAAAACAACCTAAGAGTCTCTCAATATTCAACACAATGGAATATTATTCAGCCACAAGAAAAAGTAAATCCTGCCTTTTGTGACAACATGGATGGACTTGAGGACATTATGCTGTCTGAAATAAGTCAGGCAGAGAAAGATAAATATTGTATGCAATCACTTATTTGTAGATCTAAAAATGCCAAACTCATAAAAATAGAGAGTAGAATAGCGTTTACCAGGGGCTTCAGGGTGGGGAAATTGGGGAGATGTTTAAGGGTACAAACCTGCAACTAGTAGATAAATAAGTCATGGAGGTCTAATGGACAGCATGGAAATTGGAGTTAGTCAACAATACTGTATTATAAAATTCAAAGTTGTGGGCTGGCTGAGTGGCACATTAGTTAAGAGCTGGCTTGGGATGCCAGCTCTGAGCAGCAGGGCCCCGGTTCTGATCCCACATGAGGGCCAGTGACACTGCCCTCTACAGCTAAGATGCTGAACAACAGCTCAACCTGGAGCTGGGCTGCCGTGAGTCACCGGCAACGGTGTAGGCTGCAGCCCCTGCTGCAGTCGGCTGCCATAAGCTACCATGTGCGGCTGGCAGCCAGTGTGGGCTGCCAAGAGCCGCCGTGAGCTACCATCCAGAGGCCGGCGACTGATCTGCCTCACCCGGGAAGAGCGCAATGATAATACCAACATGGGCCAGTGAAGCAACATCCTCCACAACTAGACTGAAGAACAAAAGGACAACAACTTATCTGTTCCCCTTCCCCGATTCCCCGGCGCTGTTCCCCTCCCTCAATTCCCCAATAAAATCTTAAAAAATAATTCTAAGTTGCTAAGAGACTAAGTCTTATTTCTTCTCACCACAAAAAAAGAAATAATAATATATGTGTTGGATAAAAGTGTTAGTTAATGCCATAGTGATAATCATATTGCAATGTATAAATGTATTAAATCAACACGTCATACACCTTAAACTCACATAGTGTTATATGTCTATTAGAGTTCAACAAAAATAAATGAACAAAGTTTCAGATATTATTAGATACCATAAAGTTTACCAACTTATACATAATGGTTGTCCCAGAGGGAGAGGGGGAAATTTTAAAATAATAAAAGAAGCATTTCAGCAGGAATATATTTATTAATTATGAATTAGAACAAATATAATAATTAGGATAAATACAAAAATTAGAATTTGTATCTGAATGAAAATAAAAATACATGTCAAAATTTATGGGATGCAACTGAAGTAACATTAGGGGAAAATTTATAACTTTAAATGCCTACATTAGAAAACAGAAAGTTCTCAAAGTAGTAATCTTCAATGTCACCTTAATGATATAAAAAAGAGCATATAAAACTGGAGGTAAACAAGGTGATGAAAATAAAAATCAGGATAGAAATTAATAAAATCCCAACAGCAAAACTATAGTGAAAATAAATAAAATCAAAACTTGGTTCTTTGAAAAGATAATAAAATTGATAAAACATTACATAGATTAACCACATGAAAAAAACAATATACCGACTGTGGGAATTAGAAATGTAAGAAGAGACATTATCACTGACTCCTCAGGAAATAAAATGATTATAAGAAAGTACTATGCAATACTTTAGACCAACAAATTTGACAAATTAGATGAAATGGACAAGTGCCTGTAAAGTCACTAATTACCAAGACTCCCTCAACAGGAACTAGAAAATATGGGTAAAAGTACAACAGATGAAGCAATTAAATTTGTAATTAAGAATCTTTTCACAAACATAAGCTTAGACACAGATGTCTTTATTGGTCAATTTTATCAGATTTAAATAAGAAATAATCACACTACTAAACTAACTTTTCTAAGATGTTTAGGAGGATGGCATATTTCCATCTCATTCTATGGGAACAGTATTGCCCTCATCCCAAAGCCAAAGATATCAGGAGAGGAAAACTACAGACCAATATTTGCCACAAATATAGATGCAAAAAACTAACAAAATATTAGCTATCCAAGTTAAACAACATGTAAGAAAGATTATATACTATGATCAAGTGAGACTTGTTATAAGAATTCAAGGTTGGTTTAACATCCAAAAAAACCAAAACAAAACACCCTATTAATAGAATAAAGTATAAACAACTATATATCATTTCAATAGACTCAGAAGAATCAGTTGATAAAATCCAATACTCATTCCTGATAAAGAGTCTTTATGAATTGGAATAGAAGGAAACTTCCTCAACCTGGTAAATATTGTGACCTATTTTCTTGGAGATCTACTCAACCATCCCTAACCAGAGAGATGCAAGTATTTTAATTATTCATGTCTTGTTGTTAGTTGGACTACAGTTAAGAAATTGAAATAAAGTAAAATTAAAATATCACAATTTTTAATAAAGATTAAAACAGGTTAAAGGGCTATAATGATAAAGAAACAGAACAATTTTCATTAGCTTCATATAAGCATTTGTTTTTATTGATGAGGAAGTTACCAAGTTCAGCTAGTAATCAGCACATTTCACCACCTAAAATTGGGGGTTCCTTACAAGGGATCCTTAGACTGGAGAAAAACAAAACAAAGGTAAGAATAAAAGAAATGATCCTGAAGTTCTCACCTTTACCTCACATTATAGGCTTATACTTTCAGGACCTATTCATTTATCAGATGCTGTAGGCATAAGACAAGAAGGAAATGAACCTGTTAGGGCATAGCCATGCAAAAATTTTCTGATTGTTCCTAATTTCTTTATTCCACTTCTGTTTTCCCTCATGAGTGTATTTAGGCTCTGCTTAATTGATGTTTTATTGATTGCCTTAGTTTTTTGCCACAAATTTGCATTCTCTACATATTGTTTACTTGCGGCAAGGATATATTACAGAATAAATTTACCTTCTTGAAATTCACTATATGATGTTAGCCTGTGACAGTTTGAGAAACTGATTTCTCATGAGTCCATCATCATGTGATTTAATCCTCAGAAGGTGAAAGGTATCACTTCTGAGTTACTGACACGGTGGGGGACCCTTTTATGTATGTGAACAAATGAGCAAACTATTTCATCTAATTATGAAAAAGCTAAGAAGATGATGAATATCCTAAAGCATAGAAAAATCATTTTTATACTATTTGGAATCTCATAGATGGACAACCTTTCAACTTTGAAGGAAATCAGGTATTAACAGTTTCATGGTATAGTTTATATATCTACATAGTGACCTTGCTCTTCCATCTGGGACTAAATTTATTCATCAGTGGCTGCAGCATTATCTGAAATCCCCACCATTGGTTACTCTTTGGATTAAAGGTTTGACAGGTTCCTGTATACATAGAAGAAAGTTAACATATTTCTTTCTTTCTTTGCTGTAACATCTTTTGTTGGATTAGTTTATCACATTAGGTCTACATGCCCAGGAGGGAAAGGAGGCAATATGAGAGATACATAGAATATTATCGAGATGAGAAAACTCCTCAGTTGTTTTATTTATTTTTTATTTTTATTTTTTTTAAAGATTTTTATTGGGGAATTGGGGGGATGGGAACAGTGCTGGGGAATTGGGGAAAGGGGAACAGACAAGTCGCTGTCGTTCCATTCCTCAATCTAGTTGTGGAGGACGCCGCCCCACCAGCCCAAGTTGGCACCATCATTGCGCTCTTCCCTGGCGAGGCAGATCAGTCGCCGCTTCTGGACGGCCGCTCACTGCGGCTGCTGGCCGCTCATGCTGGCTGCTGGCCACACACGGTAGCCCATGGCAATCCACTGCCACAGGGACTGCAGCCCACGCCGTCGCGGGCGACCCATGGCAGCCCAGCTCCAGGTTGAGCTGTTGTTCAGCATCTTAGCTGTAGAGGGCAGTGTCACTGGCCCTCATATGTGGGATCCGAACCGGGGCCCTCTGGCATCCCAAGCGAGTTCTTAACCATCGCGCTACTCGGCCGGCCCTCCTCAGTTGTTTTAGATAGGAACTGCTGATTTGTCGGGATGACAACTGAAGCTTCTCAGCTTGTGGAAGCATTAAGGAAATATAAAAGGCATTTGTATTGGGTCACAGAATCAATGGGAGAGAGGGTAGGAGAGAGATTCTGAGAACCAAAGTACTTGATTGTACTGGAGGGTGGTCAGAGTGAGAATTATGCCTCGCAGTCCTTGGGTCCTCATGAAACCCCCACTCTAGAAGCTCTCTCTCCACTCCTTTATATTCAAGGATAGCCTTAGCCTCATTTCAGTTTCATATCTAGGCTCCTGCTTGTACAAGCTGTAGGTTGTCAATTGGGACTTCAGTCAAAGCAGGATTTGTCCTTGCCTTTCTGGAGCTCATTTTCTAGTGAGGAAAACACCTCACTTCTGGGCTCTGTCACTTTACCAGGTACTCAACATTGAGAAAATTATTTAACTTCTCTGAGTTTCAGTTTTCTTACCTGGAAAATAATAATAATAATTATAACAACAATAACAACGACAACAACACCTCCTTCATAAGATTGTTGAGAGCATTCAATGGGATAAAACTGATAAAAGATGAAGTGAGCTGTATAAATGGTGCTTGTTACTAATAGGGATAATGGCAACGATGAAGCACTTAGTGAAATGGCTGTCACATGATAAGTACTCAATAATTAGAATTTGTTATAAGCAATTATTACTGATAGGATTGTAGTTTTTGTGAGTCCTTGCCATAATGAATACAACCATTAGCTATTCCAGAGGTTTTCCCGATGCTCTTTCTTTCTCATTATATTGTGAGCCATTCTAGATCTCGTGACATAGACTTACAGTGATTCTCATAATTTAGTATGAGTGGGAATCACCTGAGGAACTTGTAAAAAATATACCTCTTAGCACCACCTTAAAAAATTCTGAGTCGTTAGTCATAATAGTGGCTTCCAAGTATCTGAATTTTAAATGAATGTCTTAAGTGACACTAATGTATGCAGTCTTGTACCACATTTTGAGATAGTCTGGCCTAGAAACTCTCCAGATGCTTTCTGGGGACACAGTCATTTTTTAGATTGTTTTACCATGGCTATCCTAGCTCTTCCTGAACCAACTGTCATGCCCATGAGAAGAAAACCTAGGAGAAATTTCCATAAACTTAGTCAGGATGTGGAGGATGGTATAATAGATACCAAGGGAAGAAAATATTTGAGGAGGGCAGGAACAGACCCTTTCCAATTAAGTCTATGTGGCTGCTCCTGGCACAGTGGGCACTCAGGGAGCAACACTGCTTCTCAGAATCACTGAATTGGAGAAGAGGCCAGGGCACAGCTGGAGATGTGTATTCCATGGCAAGACCCTTGGCAGAGCTTAATGATAAAAAAATCTGGGAATGCAAAACCTTGCTAATTCAGTCTAATTGGGGATCTGAATAATTTTTAATTAAACATTTTTAATGAAAAATGGTAGAATATTTGAAAGGCAATTTTATTACAATCAAGGAGCTACAGCAACCTGAACCAAGCAAACAAAGCATTGCCAAGTACAGGGCCTCTGGGAATTAATGTAATGAATTGAGAATTATTTGTCATCAGGAATTTGTATGTAAATGGATTTGTATATAAATGGATGCTGCTTAAAAGGTGCTTAAAAACAGTTTGTTCTTTTAAGGGGTATAAATATGTGCCTGGTAATCATGTTTGCATGATTTTATTAAACCTCTTTTCCTATTCCTCCATTAGATAGTCCAGCTTTTACTTCTGGTAGAATTTCTTCAAATTCATTTGCAAAGCTCTTGAAATCACAATTTCCACATGGATAATAAACAGATAATTACAGATGGAGAAACTGAGGCTCATAGCAAAGATGTGACTTTCCCAAGAACTTACAGGGATGGGGTAGAGTGAGAACTAGATCCCAAGTCTTCAACATTCCAGAGCAGCCTGCCTCCTTCTGCATGGACCATGCTGCTTCCTAGTGAATGCTGTTTACTAAAACTTACCCTGACCAGTAATGCATGTCTACATTATGATTCATTTGCTGATGCCCTTTGTTTACTCTCCAGATGTGAATTAAAGTGATTCTATACAAAGATGATAAGATACACAACAGCTCAAGAAGCAGAATTCCAATTTGGTATTTAAATTTGTAACATAGGATGTGTTTATACGAGAAAACATTACTATTAATCAAAAGTGCATGCAAAACATAAAGAGAAGCAGAAACTGATGAGGTAGGTAAATGGCAAGAGATCTAATTGGGCTCTAGACTTCAGCAAAAATGTATCATCAAGGTGTATCTTCACCAACCACTCTCTCTCCCACCATTTTCTCTTTCTGTGCCTTATCCCTTCTTCTGAGATAGTTAAGAAACATTTTCTTAAAGTAAAGAATAAAGGATGGAAATTGATTGTTCTGGTCATGCTATTTTTTATTTTATTAAATTATTGTGGTGACATTAGTTCATAAAATTGTATAAGTATCAAGTGTAAAATTCTATAATACATCATCTGTATGTTGCATTGTGTGTTCACCACCCAAAGTCAAATCTCCTTCCGTCACCATATGTTTGACTCCCTTAACCCTGTTTTACCTCCCGCTACCTCCCTTTCCCTCTGGTAACTACCATACTGTTGTCTGTGTCTATGAGTTTTTGTGTGTTTGTTGCTTTCAGTTTTACACCCCACATATGAGTGAAATCATGGTGCTTGACTTTTTCTGACTTATTTCATTTTGCATGATAGTTTCAAGATCCATCTATGTTGTCGAAAAAGGCAGTATTTCATATTTTCTTATGGCAGAATAGTATTGCATTGTATATATGTACCACATATTCTTTATCCAATCATCTATCGAAGGATACTTTGGTTGTTTACATGTCTTGGTCACGGTGAATAATGCTGCAATGAACATACAGGCCACATATTTTTACAGAGAGATGTTTTCAGATTTTTTGGGGTAGACACCCAGAAAGCGATTGCTGGGATGTATAGTAATTCTATTCTTAATTATTTGAGATAATTAATATTATCTCCATACAATTTTCCATAGTGGCTGTAACAATTTGCATTATATACAACCTCTCCAACACTTGTGATTAAGTGTATTGTTGATAATACCCATTCCAACAGGTGTGAGGTGGTATCTCATTGTGGTTTTGATTTGCATTTCCCTAATAGCTAGTAAAGTTCCACATCTTTATGTACATCTGTAGGGCACTTGTATGTCTTTGTGGGAGAACTGTCTGTTCAGGTCCTCTGCCCATTTTGTAATTGGATTTTTTTTGTTTGTGTGTTGTTATTGTTGAATTGCATGAGTTCTTTATATATTTTCAATATTAGCCCCTTATTGGAGGTGTTGTTTGTAATTATATTCTTCCATTCGGTTGGTTGCCTTTTAATTTTTTTGATGGCTTCTTTTGCTTTGCAGAAGCTTTTTGGTTTGACATAGTCCTATTCATTTATTTTTGCTTTTACTTTCCTTGCCTTTGATGTCAAATTCATAAACTCCTCTCTAAGAGCAAAGTCAATAAGATTAGTACCTATGTTTTCTTCTATGTATTTTATAGTTTTAGGACTTACATTTAGGTGTTTGATCCATTTTGAGTAAATTATTTTGTATGGTGACAAATAGAAGTCTGATTTCATTCTTCTGCATTTTGGTTTCTAATTTTATCAGCACCATTTATTAAAGAGGTTTTCCACTCTCCATTGTATGTTATTGGCTCCTCTGTCAAAAATTATTTGCCCATATGTATCGGTGTATTTCTGGGCTCTCAGTTCTGTTTCATTGGTCTGTGTGTCTGTTTTACTGCCAATACCATGCTGTTCTGATTATTGTCACTTTGTAGTATAATTTGATGTCAGGGAGTGTGATACCTCTGGCTTTGTTCTTTTCTTTTCCTCAGGATTGTTTTGACTATTCAGGGTCTTTTGTGGTTCTACACAAATCTGATGCTTTTTTGTTTTATTTCTTTTAAAAATGCCTTTAGAATTTTGATGGGGATTGTATTATATCTGTATATTTCATTGGTAATACGGTCATTTTAACAATGTTGATTCTTCCAATCCATGAACATGTAATATATTTACATTTTTTTGTGTGTTCTTCAATTTCTTCTTATAATGTCTTGTGGTTTTTAGTGTAGAGGTCTTTTCACATCCTTTGTTAAGTTTATTCTCAAATACTTTATTTTTTTGTTGCAAGTGCAAAAGAAATTTTTTTTCCTGAAATTTCCCTTTTATTGAAACTTAGTGAAACTAAATTTAGATTTAGTTTCATAGGAACTCATTGGATTTTTGTACTTTGATTTTGTATCCTGCAATTTAACTGTATTTGTTTATTGTTTCTAATAGGTTTTTTTTGGCGAAATATTTTGGGTTTTCTATATAAAGAATCATGTCATCTGCAAAAAAGTGACAATTTAGCTTCTTCATTCCCAATTTGGATTCCTTTTATTTTTTTCTCTTGCCTGATTGCTCTGGAAAGATTATATACCACCAAATTCAATAACCTAGAAGAAATAGACAAGTTCTTAGAAATATATGACCTTCCTAGACTCAGTCATGGAGAACTGGAAAATCTAAATCGAGTGATCAACAGTAAGGAAATTGAAACAATCATCAAAATCCTCTCAAAAAGTTAAAGCCCAGGACCAGATGGTTCCACTAGTGAATTTTACCAAACATTCAAACAAGATTTAATACCTTTCCTTCTCAAACTCTTCCAAAAAATTGAAGATGAGGCAATACTTCCTAACTCATTTTTATGAGTCCAACATTACCCTGATACTGGAACCTGACAAGGATAACACAAAAAAAGACAACCACAGACCAATATCTCTGATGAATATAGATGCAAAAATCTTAGGAAAAAAAACTAGCAAACCTTATACAACAATACATTAAAAAGATAATGCATTACGATCAAGTGGGGTTCATTCTAGGGCCAATGCCATTCTTACTTACCTAAATAGGGGAATGCCTAAGGGGAAAGTATTTTTAATTCCCAGTACCTAGTTGTGTTCCTATGGATCAAAGCTAGATGGCCAGGTAATTGATAATCCAAACCTGAACTCTTTTGAGATTGCAGGGGATGCTGTTAATACTTATCCTGAGACAGAAGGCAGAAACTGGGTCTATCTCATACAAACATGGAAATCTTTGAAAACAGATGGATTACAGTGCTAAAGAAAGCAGAGTACAGCACCACCTGACTCAGATGTCCACAATAGGGTGGGGGACAAATATTAAATTGATTCCATAGATGTAACTGTCATTTAACATTGGCCAACTTCATAAAACCCCATCCTTTCTAATCTTACAAATGCTCTCCACTTAGATAATGTAATGATTAAGATCATGAATTTCCTATTCAAACCTGAGTTTTGGTGCTAGCTCTGAGACTTAATGACTGTAACCTTGGGCTTAAGTCACTTAATATTTCTAAATTTCAATCTGCCATTTATAGAATGTTGATAATAATAATAGCTATTATTCTATAGAAGGTGCACACCGCATAGTAAGTGCTTAGTAAATGTAATAACTATTCATATTACCATAATTATTATACTGATGTTGAAAGAATAAGTAGTGCATTGTAAAAGAAGGTTATTGCTTGAGCATTACGATAAACTGATTTGATCAAATTTTCTTTTTAGTAGATGCTGTGGAGATACATTATATGGAGAAAGTCAGCATTATTATTCAGGTAACAACAATTTTTATATCCAAAAATGGCCAAAAATAATTACAATAAAATAATACTAAAAATGAAACCAACATCATCTATTAGTTTGCTTACTGTCTTTATGTCTTCATGGGATAACATTATCTTACAGTTTAGTACAAGGGGGTAAAATGTACCCCTCTTGATAAATAGTATTCTGCCTGATAAATTAGCCATAGCTAATAGGAAATTTGAGACAAAAATGTGTTCAACTGCAGCAAAAAATCTTTAATCCCATTTTTATTTTGCCTGTATTTTTTGGCTCTTGTCCATTTATCATTATACTAGTCATATTGTATCTGTACTTAGTTTTGCAAGGCATCTAAATTGATACTTTTTAGAGTAAGGGTACAAATATGAATTTTATCTAAATAACTTACTTTAAATAATATTGAGATACATTTTGGATTGGGCTCTTAACTTAAATGCATCCTATTACTATTTAGGTAGTATACAGATTTACGTAATTTTGGTTTATGTCAGTCTTCTCTACTTTTAAAACTCATCATCTCTACACCTACCACTATCTTTTCCAGGATGGTTTTAATCATTTCCTAACTGGTATTTCTGCTGCTAGCCTGTTCCCAAACAGTCTTTTCTCCACAAAAGGTTCAATCTGACCTTTTAGAATTGTAAATAAGAGCTTTCACTTCTTTGCTTAAAACTCAGAGCTTTAAGTCCATTGCATTTATAATAAAGTATACATAGAATAGTACAGCCCCACATGAACTAACCTTTTCCTATTTCTCTACTCTTATCTCATTCTCCCTTCTCCCTCACTCACAATATTTCTACCACATGAACTTCTTTTTTTCCCCAAAAAAACATCAAACTAATTCTTGCCTTATGATCTTTTGACTTTCTGTTCCTGCTATCCGGTCTGCTCTTAATAAAGATCTTTGCTTTGATGGTTTTTTGTTGTTGTAGTTCAAATATCATTTCTTTGGAGTATCCTCCCCCAGCCATCTAAAATAGCTCTCACCTCTCTATCTCATTATTTTGTTTTATTTTTTTCTTGCCATTTGTCATGATCTGAAATTTATCTAAATATCTTGTTTATGCACTGTCTTGCCATTTTAAAATTAAAATGGCAAGTACCTTGTCTATCTTATTTACTGCTGCACATAATTCTCTGTTGTAAAACAGTGTGTAGAACATTGTGGGCACTCAATAGAAACTGTTGAATGAATGATTATAGAAAAGCCACTAACTTACAAATAATTCAAGAAAATATAAACTTTTTCCCTTATAGTAGGCAGGGTAGAAATTATAATTTAATACCCAAACCGAAAATGAGGCCTTTGATTCTGCTAAACTGTAAGACCTGTAACACTGGCAATATCTTAATAGAAACCTTAAGCCTAAACTATGACATCCAAAAGCTTTAATTTGAAAAGCAACCCTCTTAATCTAGAAACCCTCAGTCTACTTCATTTTTGGATCTCTGAAATTTGTCTGATGTTTATACTTCTTGAAAATAGTCTCTCTAGGAAAATATATTATCAAATCTATTGTTTTAAAAATATTTTTATTTAAAATCTAGATAACATAAAATATTATATTAGTTTCAGGGGTACATCATAGTTATTCAACATTTATATATCTAAAGAAGTGATCACAATGATAAGTCCAGCACATGGTACTATGCTATCACAATATTATTGACTATATTCCTTGTGCTGTACATTACATCCCCATGATTTATTTGTTTTATACCTGGAAATTTGAAAGTCTTATTTCTCTTCCTTTTTTCCCCAATTTTTAAATTTATCAATTAAAGTTGACATTCAATATTATATTATATTAATTTTAGGTGTACAGCATAGTAGTTAGACATTTCTATAATTTGTGAATTGATCCCTCTGACACGTCTAGTACCAACCTGGCACTGTACATAATTATTACCATGTCATTGAGTATATTCCCTATGCTTTAATTTACATCATTATGACTATTTTGTAACTACCAATTTGTACTTTTTAATCCCTTCACCTTTTCCACCCTGTTCCCCAACCCTTACCATCTATCACTCCAAAAAAATCTAGTACCCATCTGACACCATACATAGTTATTACAAAATTACTGACTATGAGGTCAGACAATTAATTTCATGAACTTGTTGCCATGATGTTGCTAACCATTTTTGATGTCAGAGGAAGTATTCATTATGAATTTATACCAACTGGACAAACAGTTAACCAAGTTTATGATTTGGAAGCACTCAAATGGCTGCATGATAAAGTTAGATGAAAGCGACCTGAACTTTTCACCAACAATTCATGGCTCTTGGTTCTGAGGCCTCTTGGGAGGAGCTCTGGTGCAGGCCCAGGTCAGCCAATGCCTATGACTGGCCAGAGACTACCTGGTTGAAGTTACAAAGTGATTTGCTGTTGTTCACTGCCTGTGCTAAACTTGGAGGCACGTGGGAGGGATCATACTGTGAACCGAGGATGGCTGCCTCTAGTACCAGGCCTGGGGTAACTCCACAGAAAGCCAGGACACACAGAGGCCTGGTGCCATCTGCTGGCTCTTCGAAAGTTCAGCCACTGATAAAGCCTCATGTGGTATGCAAGTTGAGTGAGGCAGGGTCTCAGGGAGTCAGTAGGGTGGGAAGATTTGTGGTCACCCTATTAAAGTAGACTCTGGTTTGGTGCTGGTGATGAACCTGGAGCAACTCAGCAAACACCTTAGAACACATGGAGGCCAGTCACCCACCTACCTGGGGCCTGTGGATTCTGATGGTTTTCCAAGAAATTGTGCAATGCAGGAAGGGCTGGCTGCTTGCGGATAAAATGCCTCCAGCTGTGTGTGAGTTAGTTGGGTCAGGGTCCCAGCTGAGTGAGCAGCGCAGAGCAGTGGAGCTCATTAGGCCAATCAGATTCAGATTTGGCCTGTGGGGGTGGGCTGCACAGGAAGAAGATTCCTCATGGGGGAAAATGCTGACTGTCCTCCAGTTCTCCCTCTGAGGCCACACTCCTCAGTTTTCCCCCTGTATGTCTCCAAGGTTCCCTGATTCATCTTCCCTTTGCTGGAGCCCAAGGTGAGTGCCTGCAAGCTAGTCTGTGCACACGCCCTTTAAGAGGACAACTGGGATTCCTGCAGCCTCTGTCCCACCCAAATTGTCGGAATCCCCACTGTTTTTCAAATCCAGATGTTGCGGGGGCTCCTCTTCCCAGAACCAGTAGTCCAGGTTGGGGAGCCTAGTGTGGGGAGCTTGGCTCCTCCTGAGGGAGTCTCTGAGGCTGAGATATCCCTTCTGATTCTCAACTGCCACAGGGAATTTTGTGGTCCATTCCTCATCTTTGCCCCTCCCACCAGACTCTATGTGGCTTTTTAAAAATATTTTTAGTTATAGGACTTCTGTTCAGCTAGACTTCAGATAGTTTCTCTAGGTTGTTCTATAATTTAGTTGTAATTGTAATATGTTCATGGAAGGACACAGGCACAGTGTTTATCTATTCTGCCATTTTGGATCTCTCCCCAGATCTATTGCTTAAATAATTGGAGTTAGTTAGAATACATAATTACCTAATGCATCTTGTGCTTATAGACAACACCTAATCCAGAATTAGGTATCCCTGCTCTAGTCTGGTCATGTAAAATCAACATCTTTTGGCAGAAAAGACGAACCTGAAGTGGTATTCTTTGCTGTTGACACTAGTTTGGTGTACTGTCTCCTGTCTTGCATTCTGCAGGATTTTTCTCAACCTGTTGAGTTCTTTGGAAGAGGTAAAAGTTTCAGTTGGATCAGTTTATTTAATTATATATCACAAAGATGTGTTCAAATGACAACTTTGACTTGGCATTTGTTTGACATGGCCCAAAGGGCTAGTTATTATAGATGGCAAAACCTACATACATCTTTCCAGACAGGACCTCCTAATAGCTGCCAGAAAAGAAATGTATGGTTGCTCATTCTAGCCATTTCTTTCTTTTATAATCCAAGACCCTCCTGGATCAATCTTCTTCCCTATGTTATTCTATATTAGAACATGTGATGACTAATACTTGTTGACATAACTGACTATGCCAAGAATTTGTGCTTGGAATGGCTTAGAGCATCCCAAGGACTGGTTAAATTCCAGAGGTTTTTAGAAGAGCTAGGTCACTTATTTTTAAAAATGTATTATTAAAGCTAAAAAGACTTAAGTCTCTCCTCTCCCTTTCTCTCTCTCCTCCCCACTCTTATATTTTAATCTGATATTTTTTGCTCCTTTTCATTAAAAAAATCTTTTACCTTAATCTTTTTTGAGAAAAAAGTTTTATTCTTGCTCTTTATTGAAAATTCTCCATAAGGCAGTGATAGTCTAAATATAGTCAGTGTTGTTTGTTTGAGTTCCTAGTATATCCCCAGTAATGTGGAGCAGCATGGTGTTATTTTTTTAATTGTGTGTCTCAGAGTCCAAAGTGATTCCAAGATATCATTTAGGAATAACTTGAGAGTGGGTTTGTAGGGACTGAGTGGAAAGGGGGAAATGTGGCTAAGTAGATGAAGTCTGAGTCATGAATTCTGTTATTAGAGTAGGACTTTTTAAAATGCATTGGTCTTTCAAGTTAGATATTGTGTTGAAGAAAGGGCTCCATCACTAAGAAAACAGGTAAAAACTACTGATATTGTGGGAGGATTAAGGCATGGACATTGGAGCCAGACAAACCTTAGATTAAACTTTAGTTTTAACTTTTTGTGGCCTAGAATCTATCTGTATATCCTTGGGTGAGCTTATTTAAATCCTCTAAGCCACATAATCCTCATTTCTTCATTGGAGATAATAATATATCAGACAGCATTTCTCATGGATTAAATGTAATAATATATAAATAAAAGCACTTATAATGGCATCTGGTACACATTAGGGAGTCAATATGTTCGTGATAAAAGTGCTACGGTGGAGAGAGAAAACAGTAAGTCAATATTCTCATTCACAGAAAGCTTATATTCTATCTAGGATGGACAAATCAATATATCTGAGACATCTAAATATAGATCACTATTGCATGAGGGTCTCTATAAAGAAATATTATTTCCATGAGACAGAGCTGCATGGACCAAAATAATTGACGATGACTTCATGAAAAAAGTGCACCTTAATTTAGGTCAGTGGTTTTCAGCCATCAGTACGCTGCTGAATCAGCTAGGGAGTTTTAAAAGAATTAGGCCACACCTCAGATCAACTAAACCAAAATTTATAAAATTCTTGCACATATTAAACTTTTAATAAATGGTAGATGTTATTATTTGCTTACCCTACTTCTGTACATGTCCAAAAGTAAAATCAAGTAATATTTGATTGGGACAGGAGCAAAGCTGACTGGGGGAAAAAAAGTGTTATTTTTTAGGGGCAGATGGACATTTGCAAGTACAAACTTGTTCAATGACTAAGTAACTATATTATTTGACAAATACACATACATGTGAGTGATAGTAATGCAGATTGTATGAAAAGTAAGAAAATGTACTATTTAAATGTATATAAACTACCTCCAATGGGCCAATGAGTTTTTCTATGAAACTGTTTATTAGACCAGTGTTTGAATTCTGGAATGCATTTTTTTTCAATGAATCCAAATTTAGGTCCTAATTATCTTTCACAGTCAATTCCCAGAATTCAATATAATTCTTTATTTTCTGAATTATAGTACAAATACAAATGAGCACTCAGTTGAGAAATGCATTGTGGGAAAAGACATTTTGATCTTTAAGTTGGATAAGAAAAATAACATGTTTGGGAGCTTCTTGCCCAGTCTTCTTCTTCCTTTTGTCCTATCATTTGTGAAGAATATCTTTGGCAGTCAGGAGAGAAGGAAAAAAGTAATCCTGTCATTAAACTTGGTAACTACTTCACACTGGCTAAGAGCAATTACCTTTCTAGGTCAACCACTCTTCAAACGCTGTGGTTGAGGAACTAAAGAGTTTCCCTTTTGAGATGGGAAGTTACACAGTGTTAAGGGCTTTGAGAACATTTTCTCACATTCTTGTCCAGTGTGATAAGCTTGTCATCCAAGTATCTGAACACTAGTCCCAATTCAATTTCACAATGTGGCTTTAGACAATTCACCTTACTTCCCCAAACTGTTGTTTTATTATCAGTAAAACCTAGATAATAATACCATGTTTTTGTAATGATCAAATATTCAAATACATGCTTTGAGAGATATATATTTTATTTATGTTTATGTATAAATTCTCTTTATATTTTGTATAAACTATATATATTTATAAAACTAGAAAGTATAAACTTTTGAAAAAATTATGCTAAAAGGGGAAAACTTATTTTGACTTTCAAAGAATATAGCTTGCAATCTTTTAAAAAATTATTTTTATAAATATAATGTAACAAATTTTCAATATTTGAGAATTATTCTATTTACATGAGAAAACTTATTTTTTTGTGAAACGTAGTATATATATACATATATAATTTTAAATGTTTAAATGTTAGGTTTATAGAAAGTTGCTACATGATTCACTCTGCACCCCCTAATGATAACATCTTACATAACCCTACTACAACCATCAAATATAAGAATATAACATTAATATAATGCCATTACCTAAATTATAGAATTTATTAGGATGTCCCAGTTTTTTTCATTTATATCATTTTCTATTTATGTGATTTTTCTGTTCTTGGATCCTTTCTATAATTGATTTAGTTATCATGTCTTAGTCTTTTCTGGTCTATGATGATATCTCATTCTCTCCTTATTTTCATAACTTTAAGTCATGAGGAATACTGATCAGGTATTTTATCTAATATTCCTCAATTTAAGATTGTGTATTGTTTTCTCATGACTAGATCGAGGTCATGCATTTTTGGCAAGAATGCTTCAGAAATGATGTGCGTTTTTCAGTGTAATATATCAGTGTTTATATGATGTTATTTTGTCTTATTAGTGGTGACATTAATTTTAATCACATGGTTATTATGTCTGCCAGTTCCTCCATTGTAAAGTGACTATTTCCCACTTTGTAATTAATAAATATTTTTGGATATTTGAGACTATGCAAATATCTTGTTTCTCTTAAACTTTTGCCTACTAATTTTAGCATTAAGTGGTGATATTTCCTACTCAGATGTTCTAATGGTGATAGTCTGTTTCTTTCTTTCTACATTTATAAAGTGGAACACTTCTGTAAAAAGTGGTTGTATCTTCCTCTGTTTCTTTATGTATTCAATCATTTATATAGGTATGCATACTAACATGCATATTTAAAAACACATATATATTTACTTCTATATATGTCTTTCTATACATATAGAATAAAAGCACAAGTTCATACTGACACATATTCCATCTAGCACTCACTGTACAGTTTTCTTCTCATTTTGAAATAATCAAACAACTTTTGGAAGTTTCATTAAGCACCTCCATTGTAATGGAGATCTTGACTCTCTTTTTGCTTTTCTTTTTTCTTCTTTTTTTTTCTTTTACTTATGTTTTATTTCCACAGTCAACAGTTCAAAAGAGTTAAGCTTTATACCTAGTCAGCTATGTTTCCACATCAAATTTTAAGTTTGTTTCTTTAATGTTAAGTATAAGATATGAATATTTTAATGAACTTATACCATATCATCAGGCTTTCTTTTATGAATGGGCTGTTTAATCAAAACATCCCTTGGATAAAAAAACAACAGTTATGGGCCGGCCAAGTGGTGCAATGGTTAAGAACTGGCTTGGATCACCAGAGGGCCCCGGTTCAGATCCCACATATGAGGGCCAGTGACACTGCCCTTTACAGCTAAGATGCTGAACAACAGCTCAACCTGGAGCTGGGCTGCCGTGAGTCGCCGGTGGCGGCGTAGGCTGCAGCCCCTGCTGCAGTGGGTTGCCATGGGCTACTGTATGTAGCCAGCAGCCAGCGTGAGCGGCCAGCA
>NW_017731759.1:1310358-1312190 GCF_001890085.2 Hipposideros armiger | reverse complement strand
TTAAATAATTTTTAATCCTGACTTTTTGCTAAATGATTAGTAAAAAATAAAAGGAAAGAAAAGAGGAAAGTTGATGTAAAGAATTTAAATTTAACTTAAGTGACATCTATTATATATTGAGAGGACCACTATGGACTGGGTACAATCTTTTATACATTCCATATTTATGACATTATATAGTAATAATTCTTGTTCATAATGTTTGGCAAAGAGTATGCTAAGGTCCTGAAATCTCTTGAGAAATAAAAAATTAGACTGTCTTGTGTATGAATGAATTCAAATATAGTATTATTCTCCTTAACATGCTATACCCTGGTTAATAGAAAACTAATTACATTTATTTTTCTTTGCTACTGTTATTTACATTGTCAGAGATAATATATAATTAAAAAAATGAGCTCTCTTTATTCCAATTCAATGCATTAATGCTGTTTGCTACTTGGTATCTGACTTGAGACTTGGAAGTAGAAGATAATTTGTTTTATACTGCTTGCTCATTTGTTCATTTATTTATTCACTCATATATCCATCCATCTAGCATTTATACAGCACTCACCACATACTGGACACTGTTAGGTTTGAGGATAGACATATGAAAATACAAGGACACTGTCCTCAAGACCATGACAGCCTAGTCTGGGTAGAGATGCAAACAGTGATGGAAAGGATGTGAAAGGATGTTACACAGGTATGGACAGTAACACCGGGAGTGTGGCAGAACTTTACTGAACAGAAGGAACTTGTTTCCTGGAGTTAGTGATAACTTTTCTGCACACACCAACCCCTATTTGCTGGATTTATTTATTTATTTATTTATTTTAGAGATTTAATTTGGAAATTGGGGGAGGGAACAGCGTTGGAGAATCAGGGAAGGGGAACAGACAAGTTGCTGTTGTTTTGACAGTCCAGTTGTGGAGAATGTAGCTTCACTGGACCATGTTGGTATTATTGTGCTCTTCCTGGCTGAGGCAGATCAGTCACTGGCCACTGGATGGCTGCTCATGGTGGTTCTCGGCAGCTCACGCCGGCTGCCACCTGCTCACGCTGGCTGCTGGCCACTCATGGTAGCTCAGGGCAGCCCACTGCAGCAGAGGCTGCAGCCTATGCTGTCTCCAGCGACTCTTGGCAGCCCAGCTCCCGGTTGAGCTGTTGTTCACCATCTTAGCTGTAGAGGGCGCAACGTCACTGGCCCTCATATGGGATGTGAACTGGGGCCCTGCTGCTCAGAGCTGGCGTCCCAAGCCAACTCTTAACCAACGTGCCACTCTGCCGACCCTAGTTTCACATTTTTGCATTATGACTGATTAAAACTCTTATTTATTTTAAGTGCCTTTAAAATATTGAAACAACATATACTAAACAGTTCAAAATCATATATGACTAATTAAACTATTCTAAGGGAACTACCAGTATAACCACTCCCCAGGCACAGAATATTGCCAGCATTCCTACAGTACACTTTCTCCCTTCCACACTGGAAGCAACCACCCTGACTTCTGTAATAATCATTTCAGTAATTTTCTTTATAGTTTTATCACCTATGTATACATCTCTAAACACAAAAGTACATCTCTGTCTCTCTCTGTCTTCTAAAAAATTTGAATGTAGCATGAATGTCTGGATTTTTATTTATGCAATGTTTATATCCCGTTACAGTGATTATTCCATGTGTTGTTCCAATTGTCCCAAAGTTGGCTAGTGGGAAGGAACATTTTCATTTTTGTTCTTGTGTCCTTTTTTTTTTTTAAAGATTTTTATTGGGGAATTGGGGGGATGGGAACAGTGCTGGGGAATTGGGGGAAGGGGAACAGACAAGTTGCTGTCATTTTTGT
>NW_017731759.1:1229028-1308028 GCF_001890085.2 Hipposideros armiger | reverse complement strand
TGATACCTCCCACTTTGTTCTTATTTCTCAAGATTGCTGTGGCTATTCGGGGTCTTTTATGGCTCCATATAAATTTTCGGATTATATGTTCTATTTCTGAGAAAAATGTTTTTGGTAGTTTGAGGTAGATCAGCCACCGGCTTCTGGACAGCCGCTCACAGCATCTGCTGGCCACTCACGCTGGCTGCTTGCTACACACGGTAGCCCATGGCAACCCACCTGCCGTCGCTGAAGACTCACGGCAGCCCAGCTCCAGGTCGAGCTGTTGCTCAGCATCTTAGCTGTAGAAGGCATTCTCACTGGCCCTCATATGTGGGATCTGAACCGGGGTCCTCTGGCATCCCAAGCCAGCTCTTAACCAACGTGACACTCGGCCGGCCCTCTCCTTCAATTTTAAATGATAGTCGTGCTAGGTAAAGCACTCTAGGTTGAAGGCCTTTGTTTTTCATCACTTTGAATATCCTGCCACTCCCTTCTGGCCTGCAAAGTTTTCATAGATAAGTCGGCTGATAGTCTCATAGGAGTTGCTTTGTATGTAACCCACTGTCTTTCTCTTGCTGCTTTTAGGATTCTCTCTTTGTTTTTAACCTTTGCCATTTTAACTATGATGTGCCTTGGTGTGGACCTGTTTGGGTTCAGCTTGTTTGGAACTCTCTGCATTTCCTGGGCTTGTATGTCATATTCCTTCACCAGGTTAGGGAAGTTTTTATTCATTATTTCTTCAAATATGTTCTTGACCCCTTTCTCTTTCTCTTCTCTTTCTGGTATTCCTATGATGTGAATGTGGTGCTTGATGTTACCCCACAGGTCTCATACTATTTTCATTGTTTTTATTCTTTTTTTTCTTTACTTTTCTTTGTTTCAATTGGGTGATTTCTGCTATCTTGTCTTCTAAATTACTGATTCGATCCTCTCCTTTAATCTGCTGGTAACACCTTCAAGTGTGTTCTTTTTATTAGTTATTGTATTCTCTTTTTTTTTCAAGATTTTTATTGGGGTATTGGGGGGAAGGGAACAGCACTGGGGAATTGGGAGAAGGGGAACAGACAAGTTGCTGTCGTTTTGTTCTTCAGTCTAGTTGTGGAGGACATTGTTTCACTGGCCCAATTTGGCACCATCATTGCGCTCTTCCTGGGGGAGGCAGATCAATCACCAGCTTCTGGATGGCCGCTCACTGCAGCTTCTGGCCGCTCATGCTGGCTGCTGGCTACACACGGTAGCCCATGACGACCCACTGCCACAAGGGCTGCAGCCTACGCTGTCGCTGGCGACTATCGGCAGCCCAGTTCCAGGTTGAGCTGTTGTTCAGCATCTTAGCTGTAGAGGGCACTGTCTCTGGCCCTCATATGTGGGATCCGAACTGGGGTCCTCTGGCGTCCCAAGCCAGTTCTTAACCATTGCGCCACTCGGCCGGCCCCAGTTATTGTATTCTTTAGTTCTGATTGGTTTTTATGATTTCTATATCCTTCTATATGTTCTCACTAATTCCTTAAACATTCTTATAATCAGAGTTCTAAATTCTATCTCTGATAGGTTGGTTAACTCAATTTCATTTAGTTCCATTTCTGGAGGTTTTTTCTGATCTTTTATTTCATACATGTTTCTTTGTTTCCTCATTCTGGCTGTTGCTCTGTGTTTGCTTTGATGTGTTAGGTAGATCACCTATGTTTCTTAGTCTTTCTGGGTGGTCTTATGTAGTATGTGTCCTGTATATTTGAATTGCACAGTCTCCCTATTCTCCTTTGCATGTGTTCCAAAGGTGTCCCTTGTGTTGTGTGTATTCTCCTGTTGAAGTTCTTTTTTTTTTAAGATTTTTTTTTTTTATTGAGGAATTGGAGAAAAGGGAACAGTGCTGGGGAACTGGGGAAGGGTACAGACAAGTTGCTGTCATTTTGTTCTTCAGTCTAGTTGTGGAGGATGTTGCTTCACTGGCCCAAGTTGGCACCATCATTGCACTCTTCCTGGGAGAGGCAGATTAGTCGCCGGCTTCTGGATGGCCGCTCACGCTGTCTGCTGGCTGCTTACGCTGGCTGCTGGCTACACACGGTAGCCCATGGCAACCCACTGCCACAGGGGCTGCTGCCTACGCCGTCGCCAGTGACTCATGGCAGCCCAGCTCCAGGTTGAGCTGTTGTTCAGCATCTTAAGCTGTGGAGGGCAGTGTCACTGGCCCTCATATGTGGGATCCGAACCGGGGCCCTCTGGCATCCCAAGCCAGTTCTTAATCATCGCGCCACTCGGCCGGCCCTGAAGTTCATTTTTAATCACTTTTGGCTTGTGAGTGGGTGGGATTGATTCCAAGACTGACTAGCTGTGAGGATTGGCTATGTCCACAGCATATGAGCTTCTGTGTGAGGGTTGACCCCTCAGATGATGCTTGGTCCCTGTGGGCTCTTGTGCCTGTAGAGAATTCCCTTTGGGTGTGTCACTTGTAAGTCAATCCCAGTAATGCTCTGGTTTGGTGTGGAGTTGGCCTCTGGGTTTGTTGATTCTTATGCCTTTTGGGCTGGTGCTCTTGTGCAGGGTGATTTCAGAACAAAACAAACCAATAAGCACAATAAAACCAACAACAAAAAACATATATACTCACACATAAAACTACCCAACAACCAACAATCAACACAAAGAAAAATATAAAAAATACAAAAACAAAACAAAAAATAACAACAACAAATCAATACAAAAAAAACAGAAAGAAGGAGAAAAAGTAGAGCAAGGTAAAGGAAAAAGAAGTGAAGACAGAGAGGAAGAGAATAAAAAAGAAAGAAGAAAAAATATATATCTAAAATGATAGTAATAATAAAATTAAAAAAAACAGTGCCAGTCTTGGCATAAGTCCATCAAGCTATCTCCAGGTTGTCCTCTGCTGTAGAAAATCACTGCATCTTGTGGAGGCAGAGTTGGCCCTGGCAATGTAGTTCTAGGTGGGCGGGGTATAGGGTGTGCCTGGTAGTTTTAACAAATTCAGTGCAGTTTCTGCTCTTGCCTGTACAAACGCGCACTGAGAACAGCACAGCCAGCCACCAAGAGGTGGGATTCTTCTCTGTGTGCACTCAGGTCACCTGGGTCTTATGGCACTTCTTTCGCGGGGAGTTGTGGAGGGTGTGAGATTTCTGAGCTTCGGAAAGCCCACAGCTGCCTTTGCAACTCACTGCTAGCAACTGCATGTGTCTCAGCAGCTCTAATTGCCCTGCCAGGAGCCACCCAGTAAATGTGGAGTCTTCTGCAGGGCCACAGTTCCTCTGTAACCTGACACTACTTCTTCCTGTCCTGGGACATGCTTAAAACTCTAGATGGGCAGGGGTTGGGAGCGCTTTGGGAGGGTGGGGAAAGGGGACCCAAGCACAGTGCTTTCTCCACTTATTTGCCTGTACATGAGAGCCCAAGGTGCAGTTCTCAGCTAAGGTCTCTGCCTCCATCGCTTGGCACTGATTTCCTATATGCTCATCCCTCAGCAGGGCTGTGGGGCACAAGGAGAGAGCCCGCAGCCTGGCTGTTGTGATCTCTGGTCTGCATCCTGGGACCCCACGTCTCTGTGGCTGCAGGCCGTATCTCTGCACTTCCCCCTTCCCTCTTCCCCAGCTTGCCTGGTTTGCCCAGCTTCAGGTAATCCCTGTGCATGTCTCTTAGCTGTTCTGTGTGATGAGCAGAGAATCATTTGATGAATTATAGATGTTCAATTTGTGGTAACTTCCAGGGGAGCTCTCAAGAAGCCCAACCCATGCCACCATTTCTGTGACCTGATTTCAGATTTTTTAGGTAGATACCCATGAGAGTGATTTGTAGGTCATATGGTAATTCTATTCTTTTCTGAGGACACTCCATACTGTTTTCCATAGAAGCTATACCAATTTACATTCCCACCAACAGTGTATGAGTTTCTCTTTCTCCACAGCTTCTCTAACACTTGTTATGATTTATCTGTTGATGATAGCCATTTTAACAGGTGTGAGATATCTCAGTGTGGTTTTGACTTGCATTTCCCTAATAGCTAGTGAAGTTGAGCATTTTAAAAATATATCTGTTGGCCATTTGTATATCTTATTGAGAGAAGAGCCTTTTCAGGTCCTCTGCCCACTTTTTATTTGGACTGTTTGTTTTTTGTTGTTGAGTTGTATGAGCTTTTTATGTATATATTTTTTATATTACCCTCTTATCACAGGTGTTCTTTGCAAATACCTTTTCCATTCAGTTGTTTGCCATTTTGTTATGTTGACGGTTTCTTTTGCTGTGCAGAAGCTTTTTGGTTTGATATAGTCCTATTTGTTTATTTTTGCTTTTACTTCCCTTTCCTTTGACATCAAATTAGTAAAATCATCTCTGAAATCAAAGTCCATATGTTTAGTACTTATACTTTCTTCTATGCAGTTTATTGTTTCTGGTCTTATGTTTAGATCCATTTTGAGTTAGTTTTGGTGTATGGTGACTGATAGCAGTCTAGTTTCATTTTTTTGCATGTGGCTTTCTAATTTCCCCAGGGCCATTTATTGAAGAGGCTTACTTTTCTCCATTGTACATTTTTGGCTTCTTTGTTGAAAATTATCTGTCTGTATACCTATATGTGGGTTTATTTCTGGGTTTTAAATTCTATTCCATGGTCTGTGTGTCTGTTTTTCTGCCAAACCATGTTGATTTGCTTACTGTCACTTTATAGTATAAACTGAAGTCAGGAAGATAGATAACTCCAGACTTGTTCTTTTATCTCAGGTTTGCTTTGTCTATTTAAGGTCTTTTGTGATTCCATACAAATTTGAGAACGATTTTGTTCTATTTCTTTAAAAAATGCAATTGGGATTTTGGTGGGAATTGCATTAAATCTGTATATTACTTTGAGAAATATGGCCATTTATGTTGATTCTTCCAATGCATGAACACAGAATATCTTTCCCTTTATTTCTTATTCAATTTCTTTTAAAAATTTCTTATAGTTTTCAGTGTATAGGTCTTTCACATCCTTTGTTAAGTTATTCCTAGGTATTATATTCTTTTTGTTCCAATGGCAAACTGAATTTTTAAAATTTCTTTTTCTGAAATTGTATTGTTAGTATATAGGAATATAATGCATTTTTGTACATTGATTTTGTATCTTACAATTTTAGTGTATTTGTTTATTGTTTCAAATAGTTTTTTTGTGGATTTTAAGGGTTTTTTATATAAGGAATCATGTCATCTGCAAAAAGGAACAGTTTGACTTCTTCATTCTTGATTGGATACCTTTGATTTCTTTCTCTTGCCTGATTGCTCTGGCTAGAACTTCCAATACTATGTTGAATAACAGTGGTGAGAGTAGGCATCCTTGTCTTGTACCTGACCTTAGGGGAAAAGCTTTCAGTTTTTCACCACTGGATATATTAACTGAGGGTTTGTCATACATGGCCTTTATTATGTTGTGGTGCTTTCTTTCTATACACATCTTATTAAGTGTTTTAACCATAAATCAATGTTGTAGCTCATCAAATGCTGTTTCTGCATCTATTGATATAATCATGATTTTTATCCTTTATTTTGTTTATGTGGTGTATCACATTGATTGATTTTCATATGTTGAACCATCCTCGAGCTCCTGGAATGAACCTTATTTGTTCATGATGTGTAATCTTTTTAATATATTGTTGTATTCAATTTGCTAGTATTTTGTTTAGGACTTTTGAATCTGTATTCATCAGAAATACTGGTCTGTAGTTTCCTTTTTTGTTTTATTCTAACCAGATTTTGGTATTAGGGAAATGTTGGCTTCATAAAATAAGTTAGGAAGTATTGCCTCTTTTTCAATTTTTGGAAAAGTTTGAGAAAAACAGGTATTAAATCATATTTGAATGTTTAGTAGAATTCACTAATGAAGTCATCTGGTCTTGGACTTTTGTTTTTGGAGAACTTTTGGATGATTCAATTTCATTACTGTTGTTTGGTCTATTTAGATTTTCCAGTTGTTCATGATTCAATCTAAGAATGTGATATATTTCTAAGGACTTGTCTATTTTTTCTAGGTTATTGAATTTTGTGGCATACAGTCGTTCATTGTGTTCTTGTATGATCTTTTGTATTTCTGTGGTATCTGTGGTAACTTCTTTTTCATTTGTGATTTTTAAAAAAACATTAAATTTTATTGGGGTGGCAGTTGTTAGCAAAGTTACATAGATTTCAGGTAAACAATTCTGTAATACATCATCTATATTTCACATTGTATGTTCACCACCCAGAGTCAGTTCTCCTTTCATCACTGTATATTTGATACCCTTTACCCTCGTCTACCACTGTCCTCCCTCCTTACCCTCTGGTAACCACTAAACTATTATCTGTGTCTATGAGTTCTGTTTCTTCATTTGTTTTTTTTGTTGTTGTTCTTCAATTGTTTTCAGTTTTATATACCACATATCAGTGGAATCATATAGTTCTCTACTTTTTCTGTGTGGCTTATTATGCTTAGCATTATAATCTCAAGATCTGCTATTAAAGGCAGTGTGGAGATTTCTCATTTGCAATTTTATTTGTGTCTTTTCTCTTTTTTCCTTAGTGAGTTTAAGCAGCGGTTTGTAAATTTTATTAAACTTTTCAAAGAACCAGTGTTTAAAAAAGATTAAATTTATTGAGGTGATTTGCTTAGTAAAATTTTATAAATTTTATCTATATATTGTATTGTCTAATCACCATCCAATGTCAATTCTCCTCCCATCACCATATATTTAACCCTCTTTACTTTCTTCGACCCCCCCCTTACTCTCTGTTAACAACTAAATTATTGTCTGTTTCTCTGAGTTCTTGTTTGTTTGTTAGTCTTGTTTGTTGCTTTCAGTTTTATATCCCACATATGAGTGAAGTCATATGGTTCTCAACTTTTTTGTGTGACTTACTTAGTTTAAGATGATAATCTCAATATCCATCCATGTTGTCACAAATGGCGGTATTTCATGTTTTCTGATGGCCGAGTAATATTCCATTCTGTTTTTGTACCATATCTCTATATTAAACTAAAAAGCTTCTACAAAGAAAAAGAAACCATCAAGAAAACAAAGAGAAAACCAATCGAATGGGAGTAGATATTTGTAAACAAAATCTCTGATAAGGGTCTAATATCCAGAATATATAAAGAACTCTACAACTCGACAAATAAAAAAAAACTAAATAATTCAGTTAAAAAATAGGTAGAGAACCTGAACAGACACTTTTCCCAAGAAGACATACAAAAGGCCAACAGAGACATGAAAAGATGCTCAGCTTCACTAGCGATTAAAGAAATGCAAATCAAAGCCACAGTGAGATACCACCTCACACTTGTTAAAATGGGTATTATCAACAAGACAAGTAATAACAAGTGTTGGAGAGGTTGTGGAGAAAGTGGAACTCTCATACACTGTTGGTGGGAATGTAAACTGGTAAAGCCACTATGGAAAGCAATATGGAAATTCCTCAAAAAATGAATAATAGAGTTACCATAGGACCCAACAATTCCTCTTCTGGGTATCTACCAAAATATCTGAAAGCATTTATCCATAAAGATATATGTACCCTTATTTTCAAGAACTCTTTGTTGGTTTAAGTTTTTATTGTCTTTTTTTCTATACTTCATTTAATTCTGCTGTAATTTTTATTGTTTCCTTCCTTCTGCTGACTTTGAGTTTTATTTGTTCTTTTTCTTATTTTGAAGATATAATTTTAGGTTGTTTATTTTGGATTTTTTTTTGTTTTTTGAGATAGCCTTGTAATGATATAAATTTCCCTCTTAATGTGGAAATTTATTTATCTGCATTGAAAATATCTCATTTCATTATGCTTTCTAATAGTCTTTTGTATTTTTCAAAGGACATAGTATTACTCTTACTCAAAGCATCAAATATACTTATAATAAGATCCTTTTTTTCTATCTGGCTTTCTTCAAGGGCAACATCTGAGCCTCTGTAGAGATATATGTAGTTCCAGGATCACAAGTTGACAGCTGAGAGTTACTGGTTTCAGTTCTCCCTTTTGTGCCTAGAAAGACAAATCTGTTTTGCTCATTCAGTTATGGAAGGAAGCCCACAGCTCATCCTCATTTTCTGCCTAATAATCTGAATTGTACTTCATTCATACCACTACCTGGAAGCTAAAAGGATTTATGTCTTCAAGTGATTTTTGTCAGGAGAAATTCCTGCCCTGGGAAAGCTATAATTAGATGCTCATTGAGTTTTGGTTATTTCTCCTTGACTCACTTTTTTCAGAACATCCATATCCTGAGTGCATGTTTTGCCACTGGGGAAATAACCCTTTTCTTCTCTGTTAAGATTGAGTGTTTTGCATTTAAATTTATATTATAAATAACTGTATAATAGAAAGTATAAAAGTAGAATGACCCCTTCCTCATGTACCAGTGACACACCTTGAAAAATTATCGATATTCTGATGTTTTATTTCATTTATGTTTGGGCTTTTCAAGAAATAACATACTTAGATTCTTTCACTTTCAATAATATTCTGTAAAAGAAATGCGTACTCAGGTTGATTATTCTTATTTCAGAGCAGGGACACAGAGGTTAAGTGACTTGAACAAGGTTACAGCATTATAGCAAAGATGAAATTAGAACTTTGGACTCTTGATTTCCTTTCTCTTTCTCTTAATTTGTTTTTCAAATCAGATTGCTTCTCTCCTGAAAGAAAAGAAGACTGATTCTATCTCTGGAGAATTATACAATCTGTCATTGCTCTTTGAAGAAAAATAATTTAATCTGTCAGATACAAGATCTTCATTTTTATACCAGCATCTGCTATGCCCAGCTCTTCATGTACTGAAATTGACTTTCTGAGTTCAGTTCTTGTTTGTTCAATAGAATTTGTTGCCAATCTGTGAATAAATTTTCTGTTCACTTGGCTATCTTCAGCTCAATTTGACAAAATCTGACTTTAGCAATTCCCTGCCCAAAGATTACCTCTTAGATATGGTTTCATATCCTCCATTCCCTGTTTGAACTGGTATCCTAATATTCTTCAAGCTTGGATTGTATTCTGGGCTCTTAATCTTCCTTTGCCTTCTTCAGCCTTACCTCCCAACACATATTACACTTGCCTAATTTTCTGGTCTACTGCTTGGACTGCTCTCTCAGGCTCTTTACACTAAACTTCCCAGTAATTGTCATAGTGTTCACTTTGTAATCTTGAGTAATAATTTTAGTTCTCTCAACTCAACCTCTACCATGTGGCAGCTTTACATTTTCAGTTTAAAATATGGTAGATCACAAGGATTACTTGGCTGAAAAAGCAGAATGGGGAAAAATTACATAAGATATTGACATTAGGCTGATTTCTAGCACTTGCATCTCCCTGTTCTTAATATCAGGGATCCCTTGATCCATGGACTAATCTCTGTCACCAATCTCTGATAGCCATCATGAGCTGAGATAGATTGGAACTATAAAGCTTCATCATGGATCATAACTCCCTTCCTGTTTATCTGGTGTCAATCTTGGGGCCTAGTTTTGGTAACTGAACTCTTGCTTGGTTTCTTGTCTTCATTTCTTATATGAAAACCTTTGCTTTAGTGCCCCTGTCCTTTTAGAATTGGAAATAAACCTTCACTGATTCACTTCTTTGAAAGTCTAGAGTTCTTGCCCATTAACTCCAGATTAATAGTTGGGAAGTTGGCAGCTACTGACAGGATTACTGTGAGCTAATTATTTGGACTTCAGAGTTTCACAGCCAATTGGATTCCCTTTTTTGCTCTTGTAGCTTTATTAGTTCGGTTCAAATAATACTGTTGAATAATAATGAATAACATTAATTTACTGCAAACTATGTTTTAAGGCCTAGTCTACACACCTTCAAAGTATTAAATAATGCACACCTCACAGCAAGCCTGAAATAAGCATTGCTACTTTGCCTGGACTTCTTGTGGTCTATGACCATATCCTATGGGTATACATTCTGTCTTTAGACTTAATTTTCTTAATACCTGTAACAAAGTCTGTTTCCTATGTCCCAATCCCTCAACCACCATGTGTCCTATTAGTAGTTGGTCTAGTTTCATGCCTTTGGTGCTCTCAGCCTGTCAAAGATAATCCATTCAATCAAGCATGGATAGTCATGCTATAACATATGACCATGATGTCCCTGTGGTCTTTCTAAGATGACAATGAAACTAAGGGTTTGGAATCCCTGGTTAGACAAATTAGGATTCAAATCTTAACTCTAGGATTATCTAGTTGTATGGTCTTGAACTCAGATTTTTTTAACCTATAAAATGGGGTTAGTAATGGTAATTATATTTATAGGGATGAAAATAAAATAATTTAACACATAGAATGTTTACCATAGACAATCTTGGCACACAATGAGAGTTCAAAAGTGGTGGATAATATTAATATCCATTGTTCAGTATTTTTATCAAACATTGAATACCATTGGATTGTGTTCTGTCTTTAACATCCTTGGTCTGACAAATGAAGCTGTCTGTGTAAAAGAGATATTTATTTTAAGGATTCTATGAATCATAACCCCAGTTTCACATACCAGTAATGATACATTTAGAAAAAAACCCAGTTCATTTTTATTGCAAAGAGTAAATATTTAAATCACTGATATGATTTATGGAAAAGAAGAACATTAAAATGATTAAAATATAGCTTAGGATCAATTAATGGAGTGTTCAACTTGCCTCAGGATTATTGCCAAAAGAAACTAAGTTTTAAATTAAAATTGATGTGGTAATAATTAACATTAGTGACTACAAATAAGAACATATTTAATAAAGTAATTGATTAGAGACCCAAGAATCCATATCTTTATCTTACGTGCTTTCAGTTTCCCGATCTGGTTCATCTTTAGAATTTCAGTGAAGTTTTTTTCTTTCATAGTTTCCATATTTCTTGAACCCTGATTGTTCCCAGTTAGCCAATACACTTATACTAAGAGTTTTTGTATGTGAAAGGCATTCAGTAAGTATCATAGAGATGCTAAAAAGCATCAGAAGGTCTGTAGTCTTAAGGAGCTTATCTAGAGTCTGAAAAGATGTAAACATGTGAAAAACTAAAATAATACAAATGAATAGAAATCTAGAAAAAGGTGAGTTGCTGTGAGGCAATATGATTAATCACCTGCATCACAATGAGTAATAGAAAAAAAATAGAATCCAGAGAGGTTCAGAGGACGACATATGCATTTGGGCTAAATTGACATGGAAAAGTTCTTTGGTGGGGAGAAAAGATTGGAGCTGTTTTGAAGGGTAAGTAAAAGTTGGGCTGTCTCAAACATCTTTAATCTACTCTTCAACCTATTCTGGTCTTGATATTAACGTCTGAAAGGCTTTTAATTTTTCAAGGGAAAACAGGAAGTTTAAAGGGCTAAAGAATGGAAGATGTAGACCTAGTAACACCAGTTTCCTGCTACTCTTACTGAACATGTATTAGCAATTCTATAATTTCAGTCCCTACATCTCCTTTCTCCACCTCAGAATTTTCTTGGGATTTCTCATCTATGAATCACACCCCCATTTCTCAGTTCCCATAAAAATGTTTGGGAAAATGGTTGAAATTTACCCATTGCCCCAGTCATCTTGATTGGAAAATGGGCTGCTGCTTTAATCCACAGGAACATTGGTTCACAAGGGAGGTGGATATTGTAAAATGTGTATAAAGGATTACACATGCTCCTTTGCTATTTCCATCATTGCTCACAGTACATAACTTGCCACTGCTCTTGCCTTTTTCTATTCATTTAATTTTAGTTGCATGATTAAGATACATATAGCTCCCATCTTCTCTTCCCTGGGCTCCAGATACTGTTTACAGGTCTGGAAATGTGTTGTGGGCTTGATATAATGTGAGAGTGTCTGCACTTGGATACATACATCATGAATTTTGAAAGTTTTTGTTTGTTTGTTTTTGTTTTTTGTTTCAGGTGTACAAAGCAATGTAATAGTTAGAAATTTACACCCCTCACAAAGTGATAACCCTCTCCCCCAATCTACTACTCCTCTGTTGTCATATATAGCTGTTACAATTCCATGACTCTATTCCTTATGCTGTACTCCACATCCCACATCCCGTGATATATATATATATATATATATATATATATAAATAATTACATTATATTTGACATTCAATATTATTTAGCTTCAGCAACAGGTGTACAGTGCAGTGGTCAAGCATCTACACCATCCATGAAGTGGTCTCCTAGTAAGACAAGTGCCCATCTGACACCCTACAAAATCTTTACAACACTATTGATTATATTCTTCAAACTATCTTTCATATCCCCATGGCAATATTGAGGCTACCAATTTGTGATTTCTACTCCCTTCACCTACTCCCTCATCCCCACCCCACTCCAATCTAGCAAACATCAGTTTTTTCTCTATATTTCGGAGACCATTTCAGTTCAGTTTGCTCATTTATTCTGTTCTTTAGATTCCACATATAAGTGAGATCCTTTGGTATTTGTCTTTCTCCATCTGACTTATTTCACTTAGCATAATATTCTCTAGGTCCACCCATATCATTGCAAATGGTAAGATTTCATTCTTCTTTATGGCCAAGTAGTACTCCATTGTATAAATGTACCACAGTTTCTTAATCCAGTCTTACTGATGGACATTTTGTTTGTTTCCATGTCTTGTCTATTGTGACTAGCACTGCAATATACATAGGGGTGCATATATTTTTTCAAATTAACGTTTTTGATTTCTCTGGATAGATACTTAAGAGTGGAATTGCTGGGTCATAAGGTAGTTCCATTTTCAGTTTTTTACGATCTCTCTATAGTGATTTTCACAGTTGCTGCACCAACCTGCAGTCCTACCAAAAGTGTATGAGGGTTCCCTTTTCTCCACATCCTTGCCAGTACTTGTTTGTTGATTTATTGATGATAGCCATTTTGACTGAAGTGAACTGATCAGTTGTTTACTCTGCTGTGGACCCTCAGAGGTGTAAATGCTCCTATTTGTACAAAGTTGCCATGGACCTATTTATTATCACTTTAGACAGAACAAATTAAAACCCAAGCTGCCATTGGATTGAGCTCTGGCAAATGTACATTTTCTGTCCCTGTTAGTTTTCTCCTTGGCATCTGAAAATAAAACCAGTTCATGGAAACAGTATTTCATATGGTAAGTTAAACTTTTTGAGAGCTTTGAGAATTGAGAGGTTTAAGTTCCATTTGAAATTCAGGGTAGTTACATAGCCATCTCCAAATGACTCAAAGCTGTACCAGGTCAGGCCACCTTGTGAGAGCTCACTTTTGGGTATAAGTATGATTTCAAATTTCCCATAAACTGTAAATGAGGATCTCGATGTACAGGAATGACACATTTACCTCAATAGAAAAATTAATTTTATGTTCTCTAAGAAGCTGATTAACGATGGTGTCACCGTATACTCTAGCAAAAATCAGTGTTGCATTTAAAAACTAATATTTAATTAAACATTGTAGCTTACATGAGAATTTTGGTGAAATTAACTGATGTGAGATACTAATGGGTGACTGTCTTATAGGATACATCCACTGTAATATTAGAACATTGTGCAATACCCTTATATTTAAATGAAAATACTGATGTTCATATCATCAATAAAATTGGTAAAAAGAAAAATCTACATATAATCTCTGTACATCTGTGCATACATGTGTGTGGTTTTTTTGTCAACCAATTAAGAATTCTTTGGGTAGAAAGAATTTTAATAGTAATAAATCAATTTGTTGTGTTTTGCCATAATTTAAAAAGTTGCTACTCTGAATTCAATAATGAAGGAAATATATTGTGACTTAATGAAAAACTGTCTTTGTTATAAGTTAGGTTGAGAAAACATGAAATAGAGCCATACTGCCTTGGTTATAATAAAAACATAATTCTTCAAATAATATGATGTATTTTCCCACAAGATATAAAAGTTGCTTCATGTATATTATTCTTCCTATTAACATTTTCATCTTTTGCTGAAAATGTATTTGTGTGTAAGAATAAGATAAAAATATATGCACTGAGGACTTATGAGTAAGTATGCAATAAGGATTTATAAGTAAAATGTATTCCACCTGAAAAAAATCAGGCAAAGAGTTTTTTAAAGGAGACTTTTGTATCTGTCATTCTTAAATTCTATTCACTTTGTATCTGCCAGCCTTAAATCTTATTCACCTGTCAAGAAGTGTTCAGTTTTTTCTCACTTTTGCAACTCATCAATGATTTTTTTCCTCCTGAATCCAAGAGTTCCTTTCCCATTGATTTGGCATGTGAAACAACAGCTGTTATATTTGTAGTATTACAGCAATTTCCTGAGTAAAACAGTAGAATGTCATCAATCTGTTTTTTTGAGGTGATGTAACATTTACATGTCAAAGGAGGCCAAGAACCCTATCTCTTCTTTAATTAGAGAAATACAGCAAATCCTTTGCACATCTTATTGCTCTGCTTTTGCATTTCTGGGTTAATTTTGCTTTCCTTAGTAATCTCCAAGAAAATCTTTCCTCACTCTTATTAAATAGCTCCTTTCTCCACTAAGTTATTGAACAAAAAATCTGTCAAATGACTACCAGTATCTCTATTTTTAAAAGTCCACTACCCTCTTGTTACTGATTTTTTAAAAATGCTGAGGTGAAGGAATGAAAAGTAACCCACTGATAACTGTTTCTTGGATAAACTGAGAATAAAATCCAGGTTGCTTGGTTCATAATTAAGTGCACCATATCTCCTCACTTATGGCACCTTAATATAGCCCAAATAAAAATAGGTTCCAGCATGTAAATATTATTTAATAAAACAGATTTTTGTTTTCTAAAAATGTGATGACTAAAAGAAAATCTGTTCATAGGATCAAATTTGAAGGGGTTTCCAACCACCAAAAGAACACCTTTAGCAAAAATAAATAATGATGGTAATGGATTATAGTCTACAGAATAAAATGCAAATAAATGAGTCTATACTAATAAAATTAACAATTGAATTAATACACCAATGAAAGAGAATGTAATTTTTAAAAGAAATTTTATTGGAGAACAGTGTGTTTTTCCAGGACCCATCAGCTCCAAGTCAAGTAGTTGTCTTCAATCTAGTTGTGGAGGGTGCAGCTCCTTGGCCCATGTGGGAATTGAACCAGCAACCTTGGTTCATGAGCCTGGGCTCTAATCACCTGAGCTAATCGGCCTCCCCAAGGAGAATGTAATTTAAAATAATAAATGTAGAAGGGATTATGGAAATACTAAATTACCATTGGTAAACACCATGATAATTGTTTCAGTTGATAATTAGCAATGGATGATAAAATTAATGGGTAAACGTATTAAGAGAAACAAGTTATTTATATGGCCTCAAAGTATCTTTTTATAAGATACTTATTAATTACAATGGAAGAACACTAACTCTTCATGTCAGAAGCCTGGCACCACCTTAATCCAATGATCAAGGCTAACTTCACCAATAATGAGATATACCAACATCATGGACCTCCTAGTATGATGCACTAAGAAAGGAACAAACACTATATCTGATATCTTTGCCAAAAATGCATAACTTGATTTTTTTCATTAGGAAACATTAGGCAAAGCAAAATGAGGGGGATTCCATAACCTTTACTCTTCAAATGTGTCATGATAATGAAAGACTAAGAAATACTGAGAAAGTATTCCAGATTAAAAGAGTCTAAAGGGATATGCCAATTAGTGCATCATGTGATCTAACATCATATCTTGAAGCAGAAAAAGGAAATTAGTGGGACATTTGGAAAATATTGCATCAATGTTAGTTTACTGTTTTTGACAATTTTAATGTGGTTATGTAATATGTTAACTCTGGGAAATCTGGGACAAGTGTATACAGGAATTCTTCGTATTACTTTTGCAACTTTTCTAAGTATGAAATTATTTCAGAATCCAAAGTTCCTAAAAACAGAGACCAAAGGAATGGTTGCCAGAAGGGAGGGGGTTGGAGGGTTGAGAGAGAAAGGTAAAGGGGAATATAGTCCATGATGTGATAAGTTTGCATGGTGACAGATGATTATTGAATTAGTGAGGTGATCACATTGTACGTTATAAAAATGTGAAATCACTATATTGTACACCTGAAACTAGTATAATTAGTTTAGTATTATATACCAACTATACTTAAAAAAAATAAAGGGAGCCTGTTACATCAAACCTTCATTTAGAGTCAAGACCAGTGAATAAATACAAGTTACTAATTTCATTGCTAGGCTTTCCAAAGACTTAAATTGTCAAGCCTTCTTGAGGACTTCATTAATCTATTATCTCACTTCTGTTTTCCAGATTTTGGCTAATGTTTAAACTAACGTGTCATTCCTGCCTTCCTGCCATCTAAAGCCTTTTTCTCAAAGGAGAACATAAAACATCTTTTTGGACCGAATATTGTCCTACATTTAATATTTCAGGAAACAAAAATCACCTTACCACTCATAGAAAGGGTTTATATGGGAAACTGATGTCCAAATCATATTGCCTCTTTTCGCTTCAAGTGTATCTTTCTATAATTTTCAGTTCACAAGGAGCTAAGGTGCAGTTTGAAGATAATGCATGGCAGGATTAGAAATCAACTAGGATGCTTTTCATTGAAAACCTAGGAGGCTTTCAAGAAATAAAAGTTGAACAAGTTAACCACCTTCCTAAGCTTTAATAAAAAAATGCAAAATGCAGGAATCAATTTATGTGTTAACAGATATTGCTATCTGTAGAATAAAAATTCAGACATGGAAATAATAATAGCTATCGCTTACTGATCATGTTCTATGTTCTAGTCACTGTGATATATGCTTTACATATATTTTTCTGTTTGATTCTCAGGATCCTATGAGGCAAATACTATTAATATTCCAATTTTTCATATAAAGTTATCAAAATTAAGATATTTTGAATCATTAACCCAAGGTTCATACCTAGTAAAGCCGTGACTTTATGAACCAAGTTCTATATGTATCTATAGTCCACAAACTTTGAAGTATTCCACACTGACCGAGCTGAGTTTAAAATATCTAAGTAATCACAAAAAAGCTGTAAATACTTTTTATATTTTACTTTTTTATAATGCAAAACATTGGAATATTTGAATCATCTAATGTTTATTCATCATTAAGACAGTATCTAAAAGCTTCACTTGGTTTTTTACTTTGTGTCAAGAGATTTTGTCATCTTCTAGATCTAGACCCAAAGGTGAGGGCAAATATTTTGGATAGTGCAGTGTATAACAGGATCCCATTCTTCAGCGTGTATTTCATCAGATTAAAGTGGCGAGTTCTCCAGTGATTTCCCTTTCATGTGCATGGAAGTTGGGTTTCCAGGTTAGTTCATATTGGGCTGTCTATCATCAAGAAGGTAAAACTATATGTATAGAGGATATTGGGGGACGGCAAGGCTTGGTGAATGATTACTACAAAATCTGTTTGTTTCCTTTCTGGTTGGGAAGAATGGCAAATATTCTTAGCCCCTCCTACATTTTTGTTTGTTTGTTTTTTACATTTCAGTAAGAGAATATAGGAGGAAAAATTCTGAAACATTTGCCTGGATAACCACAATTTTGAAATTTCTTTTGAGGAGTTCCTTTACTGTTTTTGTAGTTTGGCATCTCTCAACATCTCAAAATATCATCTCACCCAAACTGTTGAAAGAAAGAAACTCTGACTTCTCCCTGGAGACTATGAGACTGAAAATGGAAACTTTGTAGTCCTAGTTCCATTTCAGACAGCACTCCCCTGTATATTCTAGTTGGAAGAAACATGTAATTCCCAAGTAGTTAATTAAATAAGTTTTATAATTTTAACTTGCTTTCCAAAAAAAAGTAAATTAAGCCTCCATCATGCTTTTCTCTTTATCACCAATCTTAGCAGACTAAACATCACATTTCTTGCATCATTAATAATGCAAATTAGTTTTTGTTTTTCTCTCAAATAAGACTATACTTAGAAGTAAATATTTAATGCCCAGATTAGAAAATTAAATGTTATACCCTAGAAAATGTGTTCACTAACTACAAGAAGTTAATGTGAGAAAGCTTGCATGTACTGCCATTTTGTTTATTTAACCTTTTGGTTTTTCTTCACTATCAATGGATTACTTTGTAACCATTCAGTAAGAAGTAATATATTCCTATACTCTTTCTGCCCCAATATTTAGAGCTGCCAACAGCACTAAATATTATACTTTAACATTATTAAACATAAGTTAATATATATGTAAGTGCAACATTTGAACTTTTAATTTTATATACTTTTAGCAATCTGAAAACTTCAGAATGCAATTCAGGAATTCACTTATTAACATGAGTTATGTACATTTTAGTTTAAAACATTTGTTAATCTACTGAAAATGCAAATGGTTCTTTAAGCATTATCAGCATGATGTAAATGTGGTAAAAACTGTCTACAGGATGAAGGTAATCCCTTGCTTGAGATGGTCATTAAAACAGAATCATTCCTTGTGGACTGAATTTCTGAGATTTTTTTCTATAACACCACTTTTCTCTAGGAACTGTATAGGAACAATATAGGAACATAGAGAGTAATTCATCAATTAGTCCATCATTATGAGATATATAAGGTATAGGATCTGTATTAATTAGAGAGAAGGAAACAAAATCTACTACCCAAACACAATCAACATTAGAACTTCACATTATGACAATGTCCAAGTAAACTGTTTAAAAAGGTATTTTGTTTTACAGTGGTAATAAATGTAATAATAATAAAAGCTAAGCTCAATGTCTTTTAAATTTTGATTATCTACTTATTTAAGATTTTTATTAAAATATAACTATAATACAATATTATATTAGTTTCAAGTGTACACTATAGTTATTCAACATTTTAATTAGTCAACATTTATATACCTAAAGAAGTTATCACCATGATGAGTCCAGCAACCATCTGACACTGTACCATGCTATCACAATGTTATTGACTATATTCCCTGTGCTGTACATTACATCCCCATGACTTACTTGTTTTATACCTGGGAATTTGAACCTCTTATTCCCCTTCAACTTTTCCCTCTTTTTTAGATTTTTTCAATTACAGTTGACATTCAATACTATTTTATATTAATTTCAGGTGTACTGCATAATGGTTAGACATTTATATAATTTACAAAGTGATTCCCCTGTCTAGTCTAGTACCCACCTGGCACTATACATAGTTGTTACCTTATTATTGACTATATTCCGTATGCTTTACTTTATACCCCCATGACTATTTTGTAACTACTCATTTGTACTTTTTAATCCCTTCCCTTTTTTCACCCACCCACAATCGCCTTCCTGTCTGACAACCATCAAAATGTTCTCTGTATTATGAGTTTGTTTCTGTTTTGTTTGTTTATTTTGTTCTTTAGATTCCACATATAAGCAAAATAACATTGCATCTGTCTTTCTCTGACATCCTCTACTCAGCACAATATCCTCCAGGTTCACCCATGTCACTGCAGATGGCAACAATCCATTTCTTTCCATGGCCGAGCAATATTCCATCGTATATATGCATCACCTACTCCATATTCTTCATCCATCAACAGACACCCAGGCTGCCTCCACATCTTGGACACTGTAAGCAATGCTGCAATGTACATATATGGATGCACTCATACCCTCGAAGTAGTGTTTTGGGTTTCTTTGTATAAATATCCAGAAGTGGGATTACTGGGTCCTTTGTCTCTTTTTATAGCCTATGTTTTAAAGTCTATTTTATCTAGTATAAGTATTGCTACCTGAACTTTTTGTTTGTTTCCAATTTCACAAACTATTTTTTTAATCTTTTCTTTACTTTCAGTCTGTGTGTCTTTTTATCCGAAGTGAGTCTATTATAGGCAGTATATGTAAGGGTTTTGTTTCCTTATCCATTGAGCCAGCCTATGACCTTGGATTATAGAATTTAATTTATTTGCATTGAAAGTAATTGTTGATAGATATGTGATTATTGCCATTTTATTGGTTCTGTTTTTTATCTCCCCCAAGCCCGTTCTTCTTAAAAAAATTCCTCTAACATTCTTTGTAATAGTGGTTTAGGAGTGATGAACTCCTTTAGCTTTTCCTTGTCTGATAAGATATTTACCTGTCTTTTGATTCTAAATGATAGCTTTGCTGGGTAGAGTAATCTTGGTTTTAGATCCTTGTTTTTGTTTTTGTTTTTAAGATTTTATTGAGGAATTGGGGAAGGGGAACAGTGTTGGGAAATTGGGGAAGGGGAACAGCCAAGTTGTTGTCCTTCAATCTTAGTTGTGGGAGCAGCTAGCTCAGCTCCCAGTCCAGTAACCATCCAGCCACTCATCAGCAACTCAGGTCAGCTCAGCTCAAGGTGCCGTGTTCAATCTTAGTTGTGGGTGGGTGTAGCCCACCATCCCGTGCGGGAGTCAAACTTGCAACCTTGCTGTTAGGAGCACATGCTCTCACCAGCTGAGCCATCCTGCCACCTGTTGGCAGCTCAGCAGCAGCTCAGCTCGGGCACAGCTCACTGGACCATGTGGGAATCGAACCAGTGACGCTGTTGCTCAGAGCTCCCGCTCTTAACCAATTGAGTCACTCAGCCAGCCCTGTAGGTCCTTGTTTTTCATCAGTTTCAATATTGTGTGCCAATCCTTTCTGGCATTGAAAGTTTCTGTTGAGAAATCTGACAGTCTTATGGGAACTCCCTTGTAGATAACTAACTGCCTTTCTCTTGCTGCTTGTAAGATCCTCTCTGTCTTTAACCTTTGTCATTTAATTATGATGTCTTCGTGTGGGCCTCTTTGGGTTCATCTTGTATGGGACTCTGTGTACTTTCTGGGCTTGTATATCTATTTATTTCCCCAGGTTTGGGAAGTTTTCCATCATTATTTCTTCAATTCAATTTTCAATTTCTTGCTCTCTGTCTTATCCTTCTGGTACCTCTATGATGTAAATGTTGGTACACTTGATGTTGTCTGAAAGGCCCCTTAATCTAACCTCATTTGTTTGGATTCTTTTTTCATTTTGCTTTCCTGGTTGGGTGTTTTCTGCTACCTTATGTTCTAAATTGCTGTTTCAGCCCTCTGCTTCATCTAATCTACTGTTGATTACCTCTAATGTAGTTTTCATTTCAATTATTGTGTTCCTTATTTCTGACTGGTTCTTTGAAATATTTTCTATCTCTATTTTCATGTTTTCTATGTCTTTGTTGAAGTTCTCCTTGCGACCACTGAACATCCTTATAACCAGTGTTTTGAACTCTGTGTCTGTAGATTGCTTGTCTCCATTTTGTTTAGGATTTTTTTTTCTAGACTCTTGTGCTGTTCTTTTATTTGGGACATGCTTCTTTTTCTCCTCATATTGGTTGCCTCTGTGTGTTTGTTTCTATGTATTAGGTAGAGCTGCTATGTCTCCCAGTCTTTGTAAAGTGGCCTTATGTAGTAGGTGTTTTGGGGGGCCCAGTGGCATAGTCTCCCTGAGCACCTGAGCTGGGTGCTTCTGGTGTGTCCTTTGTGTGGGTTGTGCATGCCTTTCTGTTGTAATTGAGCCTTGGTTGCTGTATGTACATCAATGGGAGGGATTGATCCTCAGGCTGATTGGTTGTGAGGACTGGTCATGACTGCAGTGTAGGACCTGTTGTTTAGAAGCTGATCCTGTGGAGCAGTGTTCACTCTTAGTAGAGCTCTGGTGCCTACTCAGTCTGCTCTTTTTATGTGTCAACCATGGAGGCAGCCAGGTGGTGCTCTGATTGGGTCCAAAACCGGTCACCAGGGCCCCTGAAATGGACCTGGCTGCAGGTCACATTCAGCCGCAACTTGTGCCTTACTAGGGGCCACCTGGAATGAGCCACAAAAGATCCTGCAGATGGCCACCATCTGCGCTGAGCTAGGAGATGCCTGGGAGAGATGAAGCTTTGAATTGAGGCTGGCTGTTCCCAATGCCAGGATTTGGGCAGCTCAGAAATAGGTAAAGGGCATGCTGAGGTCAGATGCTGATTTTTTGGGTTTGTGAGCTCTTGAGAGTTTTAAAGAAAGTCTTCATGATGAGGCAAAATAGGCTGTTTGTATGCTAAAGTCACTGGAAGTGGCTTGGGTGGGCCTCTAAGTTGAGTGGGTAGGGTCTTATGGAATCAACAAGGTGGGGTGAATGGTGTTAGTTAGGTGATGGAGACTTAGATATGGCACCCACCTAAGTCTTCATTCTGGGAGAAGGGAGGGCTCAACAAAGAAACTATGGCTTCTTCCAGCACTTTTGTCTAGACAGAAGCTGCCCCTCCAGCACTCACCCTGAAGCCACACAACTCAGTTACTCCCTGTATGTCCCGGATGCCCCTCTAGCCATTGCCCCAGTGCTGAAGTTCAGAGTGAGCATGCTCATCAGTGAGTAAATCTGTGTGCAGTTTCTTTAAGAGGACTGCCTGGAACTCCAACAGCCCTCTGTCTCACTCAGCCACAATCTCCATCATTTTTCACAGCCATAAATTATGGGGACTTCTATTCCCTGTACTGGGACCCTGGGATGGTAAACTTGGTGTGGGCCTGGGACCCTAGCCTCCCAGGGTAGACCCTTGTAGCCAATTTCTCTCACAATTGATAACTGCCACATGTGGGTGTGGGACCTGCCCATTCTGCATCTCTTCCCCTCGTACTAGTCCCAAGCTGGCTTCTTCTGTATATCCTTAGTTGTAGGACTTTTGTTCAGCTAGATTTCAGGTGATTCTCAATGATGTTTGTTCTGTAGTTTAGTTGTAATTTTGAGGTGGTCATAAGAGGATATAAGAGCAGTCTTTACCTACTCCACCATTTTGACCAGAATATCTACAAAATTTGAGATTTAATAAAGAAAATTAGGAACACACATGGAATTCAATCATCTATTGAAGGACACTTCGGTCGTTTCCATGCCTTGGCCACCATAAATAAAGCTGCAATAAACATTGTAGCACATATATCTTTAAGAATAAATGTTTTCAGAATTTTGGGGTAGATACCCAAGAGAGGGAATGCTGGGTCATGTGGTAATTCTATTTTTAATTTTTTGAGGAATCTCCACACTGCCTTCCATAGCAGCTGCACCAATCTGCATTCCCACAAACAGTGTATCACAACTCCTTTTTATCCCAGTGATTGGATATAGAAGTTGTACATATACACAATAGAATATTATTCTGCTATCAGAAAAGATGAAATAGTGCCATTTATGACAACATGGATGAATCTTGAGATTATAATGTAAGCAAAATAAGTCAGATAGAAAAAGTCGAGAGCCACATGATTTCACTGATATGTGGTATATAAAACTGAAAACAACAAAGGAACAAGAGAAACAAATGAAGAAACAAAAACACATGGACACAGACAATAGTTTAGTGGTTACCCGAGAATAAGGAGGGCAGAGGGTGATAGATGAGGGTAAAACGGATCAAATATATGGTGATGGAAGGAGAACTGACTCTGGTTGGTGAACACACAATGTGATATATAGATGATATATTACAGAATTGTACTCCTGAAACCGATGTAACTTTACTAACAATTGTCACCCCAATAAACTTTAATTAAAAAAAAAAGAACACACATGGGATATGTTTTAGTTCTCTGGATTGCTTCTAAGCTTATTAACCTAATGAAATGATTCTTACTAATGTCACACATTTGCAAAAATTAAGATAAAAGCTAGTCCTTATATATAAAAGAGTGGTGGATAAGAACCAGAGGAACGTAATTATTTGTGAACCTTAGCTACCATACAATAACAGTGTGCTTGGTTTGAGTGTTGAAAAGTATTAATTATACATGATTATATTTGGATTGAGCTTCTTTAAAAAATATTAAAGTAGTCCTATAGAAAGTGAAATGACATTCCATTTGGCCAAATTTTAAAATATGAATTAGTTTTATCCAGGGATCACTTATTTCCATTTGAATGGTGGCCAATCTTTGCCATGGCTAATTTCCCCTCAGTAGGATATGCTCATGAAAATTTATACATTATTTACTCAATAAATATTGAGTAAACTGCTATGTATATGTATGTATATGTAAATATATGTATATGTATATATATGTGTGTGTGTATATATATATATATATATATATATATATATATATATATATTATGCCAGTCCCTAATTTATGGACAGAGAAAACAACAGTGAGCAAGGTAGCCAGGTTCTCTTCCATCAACACTGTTTAAATTCTAGTAGTGGAAGCAGTCATTGAGAAAAAAAAACTTAAAAGAACATTTCATTTTGGTATGTTGGGAAAAGCATAGCATTCTGGAAGAGAGTGTCTTATCAAGTCTATAGGAATCAAAGAACGTTCCTTAGAAGAAAAATATAAAGTGAGTTAGTTTGTCAAGGATAATTTAAATCAGTCATACATGCATTATGGAGAGGCGATTTCAAAGTAAATGTGTAGTTTGGTACAAGTCAGAATGATTTTCCTGATCCTCAGTTTTATTATCTGTACACATTGGCATATATATATATATATATATATATATATATATATATATATAAAAGGTCCGACAATTAAGTTCGTGAACTCATCCTAAAAAACGTGCTATATACCTCAGTGCTGAATATCACTATGCTCAGCTCTGAAGTACTCCCCAAGGGAAGCTATGCACTGATGCTAGCACCTAGTCCACCCTTCAAAGCAATTTTGGAGATCTTTTTTAGAATGGCCATCAAAGCTGTTGTGGTATTACCCTTGATGTCCTGAATGTCATCAAAATGTCTTCTTTTACTATTTCCCTTATCTTCAGGTAAAGACAGAAGTCATTTGGGGCCAGATCAGGTGAATCGGGAGGATGTTTCAATACAGTTATTTGTTTACTGGCTAAAACTTCATCACAGACAGTGCCGTGTGAGCTGGTGCATTGTCGTGATGCAAGAGTCATGAATTCTTGGAAAAAAGTTCAGGTCGTCTAACTTTTTCACACAGCCTTTTCAGCACCTCCAAATAGCAAACTTGGTTAACTGTTTCTCCAGTTGGTACAATTCATAATGTATAATCCCTCTGATGTCAAAAATGGTTTGCAACAGTGTTGCAACAAGTTTGTGACCTTAATTGTCAGACCTTGGTGTGTGTGTGTGTGTGTGTGTGTGTGTGTGTGTGTGTGTATGCAATCAAGGTACCTAATACATTAGTCAGTTGGGTCCAGAGCAGCTTTTTAAAAAATATTTTCTTGGGGAATTGGGTAAGGGGAACAGAAAAGTTGTTGTCCTTTTGTTCTTCAGTCTAGTTGTGGAGGACATAGCTTCACTTGTCCATGCTGGTATTATCATTGTGCTCTTTCCAGATGAGGCAGATCGGTCACTGGCCTCTGGACAGCCACTCACGGCAGCTCCTGGCAGCTCATGGGAGCCCACTGCAGCTCCACTGCAGCCTACACTATCACAAGTGACTCATGGCAGCCCAGCTCCTGGTCGAGCTGTTGTTCACCAATTTAGCTGTAGAGGGCACAGTGTCACTGGCCCTAAAGTGAGATCCAAACAGGGGCCCTGTTGCACAGAGCTGGTGTCCCAAGCCAACTCTTTAATGCGCCACTTGGCCAGCCCCAGAGCAGCTTTTACAGGGAGGCCAGGTGGGGGTGGTGATGCCCTGTATTTCTTTCTCAGTCCATTTATTGAGAAGCAAAATGCTCCAATCAATGTAGCTGTGAATGTTCTGCTGTGATCTTGCAGGTATGCCAAAGCACCAGAATAGAGTTCCTGCCCAGTCTATCAAAGTGGAGAGGAATGTAAATTATGGTGCTCACCAGCTAATGAAGACTTAGAGAGTTCCTGCTAGCCCGGGAGTTCTCCCTCGGCTTCCTAGCCTTCTCTATTAAGTCTCTTTTTCTTGTTTGTTGTCCAGAGGCTGTTCATTCAGGGTTTGGTTGTCCCTCAGGAGAAATTTCCACTTATATACATGTATTTTTGATTTTGCTCATGAGAGAGGGAGAGTTCAACACTCTCTTATCACATCCCTACCTTTCATGATCTTATTTTTATTGCAGCATTATTTACAAGATAGGGAAATAGCCTAAGTGCCAATCAATGGATAAAGTGATAAAGAAAATTACACACACACACACACACACACACACATACATGCACATATACACACACAACACAAAGATCTGACAATTAAGTCTGTGAACTTGTTGCAATGATGTTGCTAACCTTTTTTGATATCAGAGGTATTATTCATTATGAATTTGTACCAACTGGACAAACAGTTAACCAAGTTTACTATTTGGAAGTGCTGACAAGGTTGCATGAAAAAGTTAGATGAAAACGACCTGAACTTTTCACCAACAATTCATGGCTCTTGCATTATGACAATGCACCAGCTCACAGGGCATTGCCTGTTAGGGAGCTTTTAGCCAATAAACAAATAACTGTATTGTAACACCCTCCCTACTCACCTGATCTGGCCCCCAATTACTTTTTTCTTTACCCGAAGATAAAGGACATATTGAATGACATTTAGCACATCAAGGATAATACGACAACAGCTATGATGGCCATTCCAGAAAGATCTCCAAAATTGCTTTGAAGGGTGGACTAGGTGCTGGCATCAGTGTATAGCTTCCCAAGGGGAGTACTTCAAAGGTGACCACAGTGATATTCAGTAATGAGGTATGTAGCACTTTTTCTAGGATGAGTTGATGAACTGAATTGTCCGACCTCATATTTTCTGTATCTTTTTGAAGACAAAATAAATGAAAGATGTGAAAATGGCATGGAAATTATAAAGGATTAAGTAATATGAAGGATTATTAGTTTTGCTCCCCCTAAGCCCTTCTTTACTTTTTCCTTGATATTTACCATTCCAAGTTCCCATTACTTTAGAAACTTTCTTTTGCTGAATGATAACATGATGATCTGATAAGTGATTCCATATTAGTGCATTAATTGTTGGTGGTAGATTAATATTTCTCTTGGTATATTTTAGCAGGACTGTGTTGAAGTACTCCTTTAGTCAAAAGCAGTAACACTAATGGCATGAATTACAGGCATTGTGGCAGACTAATGGGAAAAATATTTTATTTAGTGGCAGGATAGGCTACTAGGAATTCCTCAACTCCATTAGGTAGGGGACCACCATTCTGCCAACAATAGAGCCAGTACAGGGCATATCAAAAAACATTTGTTCTAATCATTATCTCATTTGATGTTCATAGTAACCCCTTAAAAAAGGCAGGCACAGAGTTATAGAGTTATAACTAGTGCGTGATAGACTACAAACTGAATCCAGGTCTTTTGACTCCAGACAGTATTCTTTCCATTGTTACAATGGTTTTAAAAAAAAATTAGTTTTTATTTAAAATGAAGTCCTTAGCAAAATCGGAAGATAAAAACCAGATACAAGTAGAGATATTTGTTTGGAGAAGAAAGAGTTTTGAGGCTCAGAGCCTTAACCTCTCATCAGTTTCTACATATCCCCTTTCACAACACTAATGGACCACCTCAGAACCTCATAACACACTTTGACAACCACTGCATAACACTAAGCTGCTGTACAACTCACTGAGTATTTTCAAAGTGTCAGCCCATATCCATGGACTTCTCTCTGTCACACCTATCTAAGTTCCATGAAGTAGCTGACAAATACCATCTTTCCAAGCTACTGGGAGAAAGTCTAGGGTTTATAAAGTTATTGTTGCTTGTTTCATCACCCTCAAAGTAATACATAAATTTATTCAGAAAATATTTATTGAGAACCTAGTATGAGCCAACCACTCTGCTAGGTACTGGAAATACACCACTGAACAAAAATCTCAAAAACCTCTGCCCTCACAAGAATTACATTCTAAGTATACCATATTGCTTATGGACTCTAGGGACAGATTATCTGCATTTTAATTCCAACTCCACCACTTAATATTTATATGACTTTGTTCAAGCTAATCTATTATTGGTCGTAAATCCTCATTTACAAAATAGATATACAAACAATGTCTACCTCACACAATGATTATGGAGATTAAAGAGTTAATGTTTGGGGTGGTGAGGTGGTGGATTGAGAGAGGAGGGTTGCCACTTTCTGAGGGGTGAAAAGTATAACTATTGCATTGTTTTGTACACCTGAAACTAATTTGAAAAAAAAGTTAATGTTTGTAAAATGCAGCACATAATAAGCAATATATGTTTCTTAAATTGAAAATAGTGAGAAGACACAATAAATGAATAAGTAAAACATATGGATGAGAGATTGTGATCAGTACTATGAAGAAAAAATATGTAGGGAAGATATAAGTGTTTCTGGGATGTTCTTGGGGACAGCAAGGAAGCTATTGTGGCTGGAGCAAAATGAGGAAGGAGGGAGGGCAGTAGGGCCATTGCTCTAATTTCAGATTTCTGTTCAAAGTGGATTGTTCTATGGCAACAAATGTATACTTTTTCAGAAAGCAATGCGAATCAATGGTAGGCAGCAGAAGATATAAGTTGCCAAGATATTGCTAACCACCATTAAATAACTCCAAATAGAGATTGCTTTGAGGATGGAGAACATCATGTTTTCCTTTAAGAGAAGAATAGAGAGTGACTTTCTGATTAGAAGTGGGGGTAGAGGTGGGAGTAGAAGACGTCACAGGTGTGCTCTTAGTTTTCCTTTTGTAATATGAGGGTTTACTTCAATTTGATGCAATTATACAGAGATTTAAAAATATAATTTGTTCTGTGTAAGTAACCCTCTATTGGTAGTGGTATAATGGAATGAATGAAATGCTAGCTGTCTTCACCTCTTCCATCCTGCATTATTTTCATCATCTTCAAGCTATCAGCTCCTGCTATAGACATGCTAATCATGAGAGGAATTCTGCTTGCGTCTTGAGTTTTTAAAAGAACAGTCCCTTGCCAGAAAGTGCCTCTCCTGAGGAAGTGGGAGAAAAGTGTACAAAAATAATATTTGTTTATCAAATACTTGCAGGAACCTCGAGATCAGACTCAGATCAGCGAGGGTCAACAGACTGGGAACAAAGAGTTTTAGAGATTCTTTATTTTTTTCAACCTCTGCTGTTGCCTAGATGTTTGTGATCATCAACCACCTGTTACTTCTCCCATTTTCCCTTCCCTAGACATAAAAGAAGCCTGAACTTGGTATTTTCTTAACATAAATTTGAGAAACTACTAGAGCCCCCATCTTCTCGATTTGGCACCTTCTTGGTCAATAAACCTTTCCTTACTCTGAATCTGACATTTTGAGTTTTTGGTTTGTTTTTTTTTAAAGATTTTTATTGGGAAATTGGGGGATGGGAACAGCACTGGGGAATTGGGGGAAGGGGACAGACAAGTTGCTGTCCTTTTGTTCTTCAGTCTAGTTGTGGAGGACGTTGCTTCACTGGCCCAAGTTGGCACCATCATTGCGCTCTTCCCAGGCAAGGCAGATCAGTTGCCGGCTTCTGGACGGCCGCTCACTGTGGCTGCTGGCTGCTCACACTGGCTGCTGGCTATACACGGTAGCCTATGGCAACCCGTTGCAGCAGGGGTTGCAACCTACGCGGTCACCGGAGACTCATGGCAGCCCAGCTCCAGGTTGAGCTGTTGTTCAGCATCTTAGCTGTAGAGGGCAGTGTCACTGGTCCTGATATGTGGGATCCGAACCGGGGCCCTCTGGCATCCCAAGCCAGCTCTTAACCAATGTGCCACTCAGCCGGCCCAGAGTTTTTTGTTTTTTTTTGAAGCATTGGGCACAAGAGCTTTTGGGCTAGTAACAAGTGGAGTGCTCTTCTCCCCAACTAGACCTGAGCTAAGTTTTCAACTTGTGTACCACCAGAGATAGGAATGAATTGACTCTAAGTTGAGTTTCAGAATAAGTTGGACAGCAGAATTTTAATGTAATATGTGGCTAAAACCAGAGTTAGATTAAGCTGTGAGTGACATATTAAGGATTAGTAAGAAAGGTAACATATTAAATGTATGTAAGCATGTTTTAAAATGCATACATTCACTAACCTGTCTTTAACTTTTTAAATGTTGCTTACATTCAGCAATATTATAAACCAGGCTAATTGATTTTATGTTTATTTCTGTATCTATCTATCTATCTATCTATCTATCTATCTATCTATCTATCTATCTATCTAGATATCAATTAATCATGTCTATACTTGAGGGTAGTCTTTGAAACAATAATTGAGCACTCATTCAATAAATACTTATTAAGCATCCCCTATGAGCCACACACTGTTCTAGATGCTAAAATTACAGCAGTAACCAAAACAGGAAAGATCCCTATCCCTATGGTGCTTACATCTAGTGGGGGAGGCAGATTTGAAATAATCTGAAAAAATATACTATGTACATTTTGATAATTTCTATGAGTTACTTACTACCATACCTAACATTCCTTAAAGTCGTCCACATTTTCCCAAAAATAAAGAGATAAAGGAAATAATTGGACTTTTGAGTAATGAATTTAAAAACATAAGTTACAAAATAATAGCATAAATGTCTCAAGTATAAAAAATGCTATTGATTGATTCAGACACCAATAGGCAATACATGCAGTGTCTTCTAAGGGAATCTAAAGCGCTTTTTTATTGACGCTAAGGATCCTCTAGGATTTTTCTCAGTTTATGTAGGGTATCTTGGTAAGAAAAGATGCAAAGGCCCCAAAGAAGAAAGAAATGTAGAGATCCAGGGCATCAAGGACACATGAGGTTTTCTTAAAGAACACTTCCAGCAAGTATGCAAGCATCAAGCATTGTCAGTTAAACCGTTGATGGATTCTTACATGACTACTGGAATACAATGTGTTTTATTCAGTCCTTCTCCCACCTCATTTTGAAAGCCATTTGCTATAATTCAAAGAACAGGTTCATTTGTCTGTTATACTTCAAATCAGACTTTGACAGAATTATTTGAAGCTGGAGAATACACATAAGTCTTTTTATAAGCTTTTTTAAAGCTCTTTTACTAAAACCACCATGTCACAATTTGCCAAAAGAAAGTAGATATAAAACAGAGGAAAAACTTAATGACAGTGACATGAGTCACAAACTTGGTAAAATGCCATGCGTTAAAGATAATGTATTATTGAAGTTATTAAGAAAATATTCAGAAAAGTTTTCATGGGGCTTTGCTGTCTAGTTGCTCAGACCCTATCATACTCATCCTATTTTGCATGTATAACCAGCTTCACATGTTAAACCAGTCAATGTGATTAGCTCAATGCAAGGAGGGGGGAAAAAACTAAAAAACAAATACAGAATTTCAATATCTAGTCAAAGTGGTAGCTGCCTTAACAGTGCATTGAAAACAGTGAATCCTTTACTTGTTTGAGAAACACCATCCCTCATTACTGTTACAGAATCAGTGTTGCAGTACACCTTGTATATTCAAGAATTCCTTTCTTTGATATAGCTCCATGAGTTTAGAGTAAATTACAGACTGAAAATGCATGAAATTTGATATTGTTGCAACATCCAAACATGGGTTGAATATTTTAAAATAAAACTAGTACATGTAGTCCTTTGGACAATTTTTATTTGAAAAAAATAACTTTTTGATTATAGCAGCAGGCAGTGGTGAAGATTCTCTTTTTCAATATCCAATTTGTAGCAAATGTATACTTTTGTAAAATACATTAAAATGAGTTGCTCTAGAAATGAAATTAAAATGAAAAGATATACAAAATTTACAGAGCTGTATTAAGGAGAGGAGTTTTTGAATCTACATGGTCTACTGCATCAGATTCTATGTTGTACACCTGAAACAAATATAAAATAATAGTAAAAGTGAGCTGTAATTGAAAGATAAAATAAAATAGTTCAAGAATCCATGGAAGTGGAAAGGTCATCAAGTGCATCACTTCTTTACACATTGTAATTTTCTTTTATACCTATTATGATGGGCACTAGAGATACAGAAATAAATATCCACAATCATTTCTGTCAGGAAGCTTGTGGTTTGCATACCAGAAGCATTGTAGTCTTAACCTGGTAACTTGCTAGAAATGCCAAATCTCAAACCCAATTCCAGAACTGTTAGAATGTACATGTTAACAAGATTCTTATGTCATTAATATGCATATCAAAATTTGAGAAACACTGATCAAATGCATCCTATCAGTGCTACTCATTGAATGTCTGAGTACTGGACCTGATTTGTGAACTGATCAATGGCAAGATAAAAAATGGAAATTAAGAGAAACAATTTAGAAAATTTTGTGGCAAATTGACATGGGCAACATCCAAATGTAATAGGTGGACTTGAGTTTTGTATATGTGTGCTTTCTAAATTTCACATTTCTAATAATTCATTTAATTATATTTAACAAAAGCATACCTTTGTCACAGATTAAATATTAAAAGTAAAGATTCTTTACCAGAGTTTGTTTGAGAAGCACTACACTAGATCATTTGATCATCTATAGATGCCTGGGGCAAGTGAAAGTCTCAATTGTTCAGAATAGACTTTTATTGTCATGAAACTAGCCGTATTGATGTTCAGAAATATTATTCAAAATGTTTTACTTGGTATAAGGAAAACAGGCTCTTCAGAAAACAGTTTTTTTGGAAACTCTTTTGCTGCAGCAGTTTATGAAAGTTGCAGGTTTCAAAATCACAATTAAGGATTTTATAAGAACTACTTTTGTGCAAACAATTTTATAAATACAAAGTAAAAAATAGAAACTATCTGATTTTTGAGTGGAGAGAATCTAATCATGAAGGGCATTGAGATTATGCTGTCAGTGTTGTTTCCTGCTCTGGCTGAGTGATGAGGTGTTAAAAGAGTTCTAACAGATGGGATCTGAAACGTATCATGAATGATTTCATTAGTATGCTATAAAAGGGAGTAATCACAGATAAGGTGATGTGCACAAAATTGAGAAATAAAATCGGTCTAAACTCACTCATGAACAAAACAGAGTTGCTAACATCAAGGAGCTTCCAGTTTGGCAGATGAGATACACATTAAACAATTATCTAAATAATTATTTAATTGCATTTGATGAAGGAAAATTACAGTAATATGAAAACATATAATTGTATATGTAATTCAGATTGAAGTAATGAAGGAAAGCTTCTTTCAAGAAGTGACATTTGAGCTGAGACCTAAACAATAAGTTAAAATTAGTCAGAAGAAAGGAGGAGGAGGACATTGTTACAGGCAGGGAATGTAGTATTTTTTAATATCGTGGGACAAGACATTTCCATGGAGAAAAGGAAACTGCCTAGAACAGGGGTCGGCAAACTGCAGTTCATGAGCCACATGCGGCTCTTTGGGTATGTACATGTGGCTCTGAAGTAAAATTGAAAATGAAAATAAAACTATCATAACTTCATTTATAAAATTTTAAAGGATATTAATTGCATAATGGTGATATCATTTGTTTTATGGCTCTCAAATAATTTTTAAACTGTTGTGAGGAATGGGATTTGCTCTTCCATCTCAAAAGTTTGCCAACCCCTGGACTAGAGCATGGTAAGCAAGAGGAAGTGATGGTAGATGGGACCACCGAGTTGCTGAGACAATGCGTGTCTTGGAAAGCCATGGTCAGTCACTATTTTAAACTTTATCCAAAGAGCAATGAGAGGATTCTGGTCCAGATGGTGGAATATGTAAATGCTGTGCTCACCTCCTTCCACAATCACATCAAAATTACAACTAAACTACAGAACAACCATCATTGAGAATCACCTGAAGTCTAGCTGAAAAGAAGACCTACAATTAAGGATATACAGAAGAAGCACTAGTTGGAGGGACAGAGATGCCGAATGGGCTGGTCCCACACTCACATGTGGCAGTTAAAAACTGGGAAGGATATCTGGGCTGTATAGGTCCCCCCTGAGGAGCGAAGTGTTTCAGCCCCACACCAGGGTCCCCAGCTCAGATTTCCAATGCTGGGAAGAGAAGTTCCCACAACTTCTGGCTGTGAAAACCTGTGAAGATTCTTTTTGTTGTTCTATATGTTGGCAAACAAAATCATGGATGTGTAAAGATTGAAAAGCAATTGTAGTGTTTGAACTCAGATTTTTATTGGCCAATTACCAATTTCATGGGTATCAAGAGGCAACTCTGGAAGTAGTAGCAATGGTTGTGGCAAGGGTGGCTTTGTGATCTCTGGATCATATCTAGGGTGATATTCTCTTTCTCTTTTGGCATTATTTAAATAACATTTATTTAGATGTAGTTTACATGTTATAAAATGTCACTTGCGAAGTGCACATTTCAGTAGTTTTCAGTGGATTCTGAATTTCACCACCATCAGTACTATCTATTCAAGAATGTTTGCATTATCCCTAAAAGAAACCCTGTATCTATTAACAGTTACTTCCCATTTTCCTTTATTCTCAGGTCTTGGCAATGACTAACTTAATTTCTGCCTATTGATTTCCCTATTCTGGGTATTTTATATAGGTGGCATCACAAAATTACCTTTTGGTTTGGCTTCTTTCAATTAACATAATATGTTCAAAATGTATCCATGTTGTAGCATGTATTAGTATTTAATTCTTTTTTTATGGCTTAATAATCTTTCATTGTATAAATACATGGTCTGACAATTAAGTTTGCAAGCTTGTTGCAACAATGTTGCTAATCTTTTTTGATATCAGAGGGACTATTCATTTATGCATTTTTGCCAAGTGGACCAACAGTTAACCAAGTTTACTATTTGGAAGTGCTGAAAAGGCTGTGTGAAAAAGTTAGACGGCCTGAACTTTTTGCAAACAATTCATGGGTCTTGTATCATGACAATGCACCAGCTCACACGGCACTGTCTGTAAGAGAGTTTTTATCCAGTAAACAAATAACTGTATTGCAGCACCCTCTCTACTCACCTGATCTGGCCCCCAATGGCTTCTTTCTTTATCCAAAGATAAAGGGAATACTGAAAGGAAAACATTTTGATGACATTCAGAACACCAAGGGTAATATAATGACAGCTCTTATGACCATTCCAGAAAGAGTTCCAAAATTGCTTCGATGTGTGGACTAGGTACTGTTTTTGGTGCATAGCTTCCCAAGGGGAGTACTTCAAAGCTGACCATAGTGATATTCAGCAATGAGGTATGTAGCACTTTTTCTAGGATGAGTTCACAAACAATTGTCTGACCTTGTATATGACATTTTGTTCATCCATTGATTGGTTGATGGATATTGGATTATTTCCAAGTTGTGGCTATTAGAATGATGCTTCTATGAACATTTATGTACAAGTTTATCTGTGGACATATGTTTTCAATTTCTTGGGTATATATATATATCTAGGACTAGAATCAATGGGACATATGGTGACTCTACGTTTAAATTTTGAAAAATTGCCAGACTGTTTCCCAAAGTGACTACATTTCACATTTCTATAAGCAATGTATAAGGGTTCCACATTCTTCGCATCTTATCTAACACTTGTCACTGCCTGTCTTTCTTATGTTAGTTGCTCTATTGCATGTGTCATGGTTTCTCATTGTGGTTTAGATTTGCATTTCCCTAACAACTAATGATGTTGAGCACATTTTCAGGTGTTTATCGACCACTTGTATATGTACTATAAAGAAATGCCTGTTCAAATTATTTCTCCAATTTTAGTTGGGTCATTTAATTGATTGTGTTGGTATTACTGAATTGTAAGTGGTTTTACATACTATGGATACAAATATCTTATCAGATATATAATTTGCAAATATTTTCTCTCATTACGTAGATTTTCTTTTAATTTCACTTATGATGTCTTTTGAAATGTAAAAATTTTAAATTTTGATGAAATTCAATTCACGTTTTATTGTTACTTTTGCTTTTGGTTTGTTATCTAAGAAGCCATTGTTTATCCAATGTCATGAAATTTTATACCTATGTATTTGTCTAGGAGTTTTAAGTTTTAGCTCTTGAATTTAGGTCTTTGATCCATTTTGAGTTAATTTTTGTGTATAGTGTGATGAGTCAAAATTCATTCTTTTGTATGTGGATATATTGTACAAGAATTGCCATTCTTGAAAACAATATTCATTTCTCCATTGAATTGTCTTTATGGTCTTGTAAAAAAGCAGTTGACAATAACTGTGTGGTTTTATTTCTGGACTCTCAATTCTATTAAATTAAAACATATGTTTACATTTATACCAGTACCCCAATATCTTGATTATATTGTTTTACAGTAAAATTTGAAATGAGGAAGTGAGTGTCTTCTGACTATATTTATGAGTATTTTCTAAAGATTGTTTTGTTCTGGGCCCATTACATTTCAGTATGAATTTTAGAATCAGTTTGTTGTTTGTGCAGAGAAGCCAGCTGAGATGTTGATTGGAATAACTTTGAATGTGTCAATCAGTTTCAGGAGTACTATTCATCCTTCTTTTATTTTTATTATGGTAGAAAACACATAACATAAGATCTAGATGTTTAACTTTTTAAATCGAGACATAATTGACATATAATACTGTATAAGCTTAAGGTGTATAAAATGTTGATTTAATGCATTTATATATTACAATATAATCACACTCTTATTGTTAGCTAATACATGTATCATGTCACATAATTATCATTAATTTTTGGTGATGGCAACAATTGAGATCTAGTCTCTTACTAACTTTGAAAATTTTAATACAGTATTGTTGTCTATAATCACTATGGTGTTCATTAGATCTCCAGAACTTATTATATAATGGCTCCAAATTTGCACCCTAAAACATCTCCCAAATTCCTCCACCCTCCAGCTCCTGTAAACCACCATTCTGCTCTCTGTTTTTATGAGTTCAGCTTTTTTAGATTCCCCACATAAATGATTATATATAGCATTTTTCTTTATATGTATGACATCCCATTTTACATACTGTACCCCAGAGACCATACATGTTGTAACAAATGCTAGGGTTTCCTTCTTTCTCATTGCTGAATAATATTCGTGTGTGTGTGTGTGTGTGTGTATCACATCTTCTTTATTCATTCACCTGTTGATAGACATTTAGGTTGTTTCCATATCTTGACTATAGTGAACAATACCACAATAAACATGGCAGTGAAGTTATCTCTTTAGTATTTTCTTTTCTTTATGACTCATTGGTTATTTAGATGTATTTTAATTACAATATACTTGTAAAATTTCTTGAACTTTATTTTGTTATTGCTTTCTAATTTAATTCCATTGTCACCAGAGAACATAATTTCTATAACTTGAATCTTTTAAAATTTATTGATAATTGTTTTATGGTTTAGAATACTTTCTATTCTGAAAAATGGTTCATGGGCTTTTGAAAAGAACATGTATTTTACTCTTGATGGGTGGAGTGTTCTGTACATATCTCTCTGGTCAAATTGGCTTATAGTAATTTTCAGGTCTTCTATTTTTCTATTTGATATATTGCCTACTTGCTCTGTGTATTATTGAATATTGAATATTTAATTCTTCAATTTTCATAATGAATTATGTAATTATATCCTCAACTCTGAGAGTTTTTTATTTATGTCTTATTGGCTCTGTTGGTAAATGCATATATATTTTATAATTGTTATGACTTTCTGATGCATAAACTTTTATTAAATTAAAATTTATTGGGGTGACAATGGTCAACAAAACTACATAGATTTCAAGTGTACAATTCTATAATACATCATCAATGTATCACATTGTGTGCTCACCACCCAGAATCAGTTCTTCCATCACCATATATTTGAACCCCTTTACCCTCTTCTACCGTGCCTTCTCCTCCCTTACCCTCTGGTAACAAACTGTTGCCTGTTTCTATGAGTTTATGTTTCTTTATTTGTGTGTATTGTTCCTTTGTTACTTTTAGTTTTATATGCCACACATGAGTGAAATCTTATGGTTCTTGACTTTTTCTGTCTAATCGATTTTGCTTAGCATAATAACCTCAAGATCCATCCATGCTGTTGCAAATGGCAGTATTTCATATTTTCTTTTAGCAGAATAGTATTCCATTGTGTGTATATACCACATCCTCTTTATCCAATCATCTATCAAAGGGCACTTTTGTTGTTTCAATGTCTTGGTCACTGTAAATAAAGCTGCAATAGACATTGGAATATATATATATATATATATAATGTATTTTTTAAATTTTTTATTAGTTTTATGTGTACAAAGCAACATAAGAGTTAGACATTTAAACACCTCATAAAGTGATAACCCACCCCTAAAGCTATTACCCCTCTGACATCTTATATAGCTGTTACAATACCATCAACCATCTTCACTATATTGTACTCCACATCTTGTGACTGTATATACCTACATATTTAGTTATAGTTGACATTCAATATTATTTTACTTCAGCTCTTCATGTGTATAGAGCATTGGTCAGGCAACTACACAGTCTATGACATGATCTCCCGATAATTCCAGTGCCCATCTGGCACCTTACATGATCTTTACAACATTTTGATTATATTCCCCATACTGTATTAACTATCAATCTATATTTCTTAATGCCTTCACCTTTTCCACCCTGACTCCAACCCAATTCCCATTTATCACCCTGATAGGTCTAGTACCTATCTGGCACCATGCCTGATTATTACAATATTATTGACTATATTACTTATGCTATACCCTACATCCCCATGACTATTGTATAACAACAAATTTGTACTTCTTAGTTCCTTCCCCTTTCATCCATCCTTATCACCCCTCTCATCTTAAAGAAGCCCCTCTAAGATTCCTTGTAATACTCATTTGATGGTGATGAACTCCTTCACCTTTTTCTTGTCTGGGAAGCTTCTTATCTGTTCTTCATTTCTAAATGACAGCCTTGCTGGGTAGAGTAATCTGGATCATATGTCATTGCTTTTCATCACTTGGAATAATTCCTGCTACTCCCTTCTTGCCTGCAAAGTTTCTGTGGAGAAATCAGCTGCCAGTCTCATGGGGGCTCCCTCATAGGTAACCAACTGCTTTTCTCCTGCACCTTTTAAAGTTCTCTCTTAATCATTAACCTTTGGCATTTTAATTATGATGTGTCTTCGTGTTGGCCTCTTTGGGCTCATCTTCTTTGGGACTCTCTGTGCACTTCTTGGGCTTGTATGTCTGTTTCCTTCACCTGGTTAGGAAAGTGTTGTGTTGTTATTTGTTCAAATAGGTTTTCAATTCCTTACTCTATCTTTTCTCTTTCTGGTGCCTCAGTAATGTGAATGTTGGTATGCTTCATATTGTCCTAGAGGCCCCTTAAACTCATCTCAATATTTTGGATTTTTTAATTTTTTGCTGTTCATGTTGGGTGTTTTCTGCTACCTTATCTTTGACGTCGCTAGTTGGATCCTCAGCTTCATGTAATCTACTGTTGATTTCCTCTAATATAGTCTTCATTTCTGTTATTGTATCCTTTATTTCTTACTGATTCTTTTTAATGGTTTCCATCTTCATTTTATGTATCCTATCTTTTTGTGGAAGTTCTCCCTAAGATCATTGAGCATTCTTATAACCAGTGTTTGGAACTCTGTATCTGATAGATTGCTTATCTCCATTTCCCTTGGTTCTTTTTCTTGGGATTTGTTCTGTTTTTTTATTTGGGACATATTTCTTTGTCTCACCATTTTGGCTACCTTCCTGTATTTGCTTCTATGTATTAGGTAGTGGTGCTATGTCTTCTGGTCTTAGTAAAGTGGCCTTATGTAGTAGGTGTATTTTGGGGTTCAGTGGTGTGGAATTTCTGGTCACCTGAGCCACACACTCCAGGTGGTCCCTTGTGTGAGTTGTGTGTGCGCTCCTCTTATTGCTGAGCCTTGGTTGATAATTGCACATCAAAGGGAGGGACTGACCCTTGGGCTCACTGGTTGTGAGGACTAGACTTAACAATGGTGGAAGGGTTGTTGTGCAAGAGCTGATCCTGCAGAGCAAGATCTGTCTCAGCAGGACTCTGGTACCCGCCCAATTTGGCCCTTGGGTGTGTCCTACTTGGAGGTGGCTGGGTGATGCTCCAGCTTGTTTTGAAGGATGCCACTGAGGGTGCCAGCCCCAGGGCCACCTTGGAGGGATTATACTTCAGTCACAACCTGTGCCTCACCTGGGGCCACCCAGTGGGAGTCAGAAAGAAATCCGCAGATGGATGCCACCCATGCTGTTCTTGGAAGCAACTTGAGAGGCCAAGTCTCAAACCAAGGCCAGCTATAACTACTGCCGGCTTAGGGGTGCTCAGTGAAGTATGGGACACGCTGAAGCAAAATGCTGCATGTTTGGGTTCTGCATATCTTTGAGAGATGCTAGGAAATTCTGCAGCTTGAGCCAAGGGAGGTGGTCTGCATGAAAAAGCCAGTGAAAGCAGCCTGTATGTGCCCAAAAGTTGGGCAGGGCCAGGTCTCGAATTGCCAGGGCAGTAAACAAATGGCAGAGACTCAGCTGCAGCAACTGCCTGTGTCCACACACAGGGAAGGGGGAGGACTCAACAAAGAAACAATGACTTCCACCAACTCCCTAGTCCAAGAGAAAGCCCCTGTCCCAAGACAGAGAACTCACTTTCCCACCATATGTCCCTGCAACCTTTTCAGCTACTGCCCCAGTGCTGGAACTCAGAGCGAGTGATTCCATTGGTGGGTAAGTCTGTGTACAGTCCCTTTGAAAGGGACACCTGTGAGTGCAGCTGCAATTAATCTCACTCAGTCACAATCTCTGCTGTTTTTCATAATCAGAAATTATGGGGACATCTCTCCCCAGCAGTGGAACCCTGGGTTGTGGTGGGGCTGGGACCTCTCGCTCCTCTAGGGGATGGGGGACCCCCATAGCTGAAATAGCCCTCCAATCTTTAGTGGTCACACGCGGGTGTGGGACCAGCCCATTCCACACCTCTACCTTTCCTACCAGTCTGGAGGTGGCTTTTTTCTGCATGCCCATAGTTGAAAGGCTTCAGTTCAGCTTGATTTTAGGAGATTCTCAATAATGGTTGTTTTGTAGATTAGCTGTAATTTTGATGTGGTTGTGAGAGAAGGTAAACACAACGTTTACCTACTGTGTCATCTTGGTTGTCTCTGTGGGGTATATATATTTTTACAGATAAATGTTTTCAGATTTTTGGGGTAGATACCCAGGAGAGGGATTGTTGGGTCATATGGCAATTCTATTCTTAATTTTTTGAGGAACCTCCACATTGTCTTCCATAGCGGCTGCACCAATCCACATTCCTTCCAACAGTGTATGAGGGTTTATTTTTCTCCACAGCCTCTCCAACACTTATTATTTGCCTTGTTAATGACATTCTAACTGGTATGAGGTGATATCTCATTGTGGTTTTGATTTGCACTGACCTAATAGTAAGCGAAGTTGAGCAATTTTATATTAAAATGTATTGGGGTGACAACGGTCAACCAAACTGCATAGGTTTCTAGTGTGCAATTCTACAATACATCATGTATATATTACATTATGTGTTCACCACCTAGAGACAGTTGTCCTTCCATCACCATATATTTGGCCCTCTTTACCCTCTTCTACTACCATTCCCCCTTCTCTTTACCCTCTGGTAACTACTAAACTGTTGTCTGTGTCTATGAGTTTTTATTTATTTATTTATTTATTTATTTATTTATTTATTTATTTATGTGTCTTGTTCCTGTGTTGCCTTCAGTTTTATATCCCACATATGAGAGAATTCATGTTTCTTGACTTTTTCTGTCTTATTTCACTCATCATAATAATCTCAAGATCCATCCACTTGTAGCAAGTGGAAGTATTTCATCTTTTCTTATGAAAGAGTAGTATTCCATTGTGTATATATACCACATCCTCTTTATTCAATCATCTATCGAAAACACTTTGGTTTGTTTACATATCTTGGCCACCACAAATAATGCTGTAATGAACATTGGAGTACATACATCTTTACAGGTAAGTGTTTTCAGATTTTTTGGGTAGATACTCACGAGAGAGATTGCTGGGTCATATAATAATTTATTTAATTTTGGGAGGAACTTCCATGTTGTTTGCCATAGTGGCTGTACATATTTACATTCTCACCAAAAGTGTATGAAGGTTTATTTTTCTCTACAGCCTCTCCATCAGTTGTTATTATTTGCTTTGTTGATGATAGCCATTCTAACAGGTGTGAGGTGATATCTCAATGTGGTTTTGATTTGCATTTTCCTAATAGCTAGTGAAGTTGAACATTTTTTTATGTATCTGTTGGCCATTTGTACATCTTCTTGAGAGAAGTTTCTGTTCAGTCCTCTGCCCATTTTTTAATTGGATTGTTTGTCTTTTTGTTGTTGATTTGTATGAGTTCCTTATTTATTTTGTGGATTATCCCCTTATCGGAGGCATTGTTTGCAATTATTTTCTCTCATTTGGTTGGTTGTGTCTTTGTTTTGTTGATGTTTTTTTTTGCTGTGCAGAAGGTTTTTAGTTTGATATAGTCCCATTCATTTATTTTTTTTTTATTTTTTTTTTCTTATTGTAAGGTTTTATTGTAAGATAATTTACAAATGTCTTGCCGCCTTTGGTAATTTAACAATTACTCCAATAATTTCTTCTGACCAGGACAGCAGTAAGCCAAAAACAAAATTAGCTGGCTGAATTTTCCTTCTTTACCTCTTGTCTGAGGATGAAACTTGATTTTCCTTAATTCAGGGCCGCAGCACCCGAGATGATTTCAATCAACTCCTTTGTGATGACAGCTTGGCGAGTGCGGTTGAAAGTCAAAGTCAATTTGTCAATCATCTCAGAAGCATTCTTGCTAGCGTTGTCCATGGCTGTCATCCTGGCGCTCTGCTCACTCGTGGTGGATTCCTTGAGAGAATAGTAGATGATGTTGGCCAGACTGTATTCTTGGTAATTCTGCAGCACGTCAGCATCAATATCATCGTAGATGCTCATGCTCTCAGCACTTGCAATGGTATTAAGGGAAAAGATGGGTTTTTCGTCTGTCTTGTAGGAGATGACAGACCTGAATCGATTAAAGACAATAGATCCTTCGTCAAATTCATATCCAGAATTTAATAATTCCAGGGCAATGACTGACGCATCTCCAAAAGTAGGGGGTTTTCTTCCCACTTCTTTGAATGTCACCAGGAACTGGTCAGAATGAGTCCTATGAAGTATACCCCTGATTTTATCACCAATTCCGACAATCTTAACTTCTTTCCCTTCTGCTGTGAGCGTAGCCACCTCATTTTTGATCTGTTTAGCAACCGAGGAGTGGATAGCCCCACAGAGCCCTCTGTCTGAGGACACACCAATAAGGAGGTGTTTCTTCTTGTCTTCAGGCCCCTTAATATCAGCCTTTTCATACAGAGCCAGAGATCCTACTCCGTACACTCGAGCTGGCTTGAGTTCCCTCTCTGCTCGGGCATATTTGGCTGCTGCTACCATTTTCATAGACTTGGTAATTTTCTGGATGTTTTTGATTGACTTTAGTCGCCTGGTAATATCTTTCAAAGTTGCCATATTTCGAACTTGGATCCATTGCGGCTGCACGGCCCAGGCCGAGACCCCAACGACGCCCGCCCGAGAAAACATGGTGGTACTGGCCCGAGATGAAGGTCGGTCAGCCCATTCATTTATTTTATCTTTTACTTTCCTTGCCCTTGAGGTCATATTCATAAAATCCTCTTTGAACCCAAGATCCATAAGTTTAGTACCTATGCTTTCTTCTATGCAGTTTATTGTTTCAGGCCATATGTTAGGTCTTTGATTCATTTTGAGTTAATTTTGGTATATGGTGACCAATAGCAGTCTAGTTTAATTCTTTTGCATGTGACTTTCCAATTTTCCCAGCACCATTTATTGAGAAGGCTTTCTTTCTCCATTGTATGTTCTTGGCTCCTTTGTCAAAAACTATCTTTCCATATTTATATGGGTTTATTTCTGGGTTTTCAATTCTATCCCATCGGTCTGTGTGTTTATTTTTCTGCCCATACGATGCTGTTTTGATTGTTTTTGCTCTGTATTACAAGCTGAAGTAAGGGAGTGTGATAGTTCCAGCCTCATTCTTTTTTTCTTAGGAGTGCTATGACTATTCAGGGTCTTTTGTGATTTTATACAAATCTGAAGATTTTTTGTTCTATTTCTTTAAAAAAACGCCATTCGGATTTTGATGAGGGCTGCCTTAAATGTGTATATTGTTTTGGGTAATATGTCTATTTTAACTATGTTGATTCTTCTAATCCATGAACACTGAATGTCTTTCCATTTCTTTGTGTCTTCAATTTCTTTTAAATATTTCTTATAGTTTTTCCTGCATAGGTCCTTCACAACTTTGTTAAGTTTATGCCTAGGTATTTCATTCTTTTTTTTTGCAACTGCTGAAGCAATTATTTTTTTTCATTTCTTTTTCTGAAATTTAATTGTTAGTATATAGGAATGGAATGGATTGATTTTTGTAGATTGATTTTTTTAACCAGCAACTATACTGTATTCATTCATTGTTTCTAAAAGCTTTTTGGTGGAGTCCTTAGGGTTCTGTACATAAAGAACCATGTCATCTGCAAAAAGTGACAGTGTAACTTCTTTATTCCCAATTCAAATGCCTTTTATTTCTTTCTCTTGCCTGATTGCTCTGGCTAGGACTTCCAATGCTATGTTGCATAACAGTGGTGATAGGGGACAACCTTCTCTTATTCCTGAATGTAGAGTGAATGACTTCAGTTTTTCAGATAGTTATATTAGCTGAAGGCTTGTTATATATGGCCTGTATTATGTTAAGGTATTTTCCTTCTATACCCATTTTATGAAGTGTTTTAATCATAAGTGGATGTTGTATCTTTTCAAATGATTTTCTGCTTTTATTGATATGATTTTTATCTTTTATTTTGTTTATGTGGTGTATCACATTGATCGAGTTGTGTATGTTTAACCATCCTAATGCTCCCGGGATGAACTCCACTTTATCGTGATGTATAATGTTTTTAATGCATTGTTGTATTAGATTTGCTAGACATTTTTTTTACTGTGAAATAAACATTTTTCAAAATTAGTTTCAACTGTACAACACAGTGCAATAGTTATACATTTTACCCCTTGAGGTGACAACTGCCCACCCCCAATCTGCCACCCCACTTCCCTCCCAATATCATACATATCTACTACAATTCCCTTGACTCCACTCCCACACTGTACTTCACGTCCCGTGACTATATACATATATTCACTTATAGTTGACATACAATATTATACAACATCAGCTTCAGGTGTACAGTGCAGTGATCAAGCCTCTAGTCAATCCATGAAGTGGTCTTCCAAAGATATGTGACCATCTGACACCCTACAAAATATTTACATTATTAATTGTATTCCTCGAACTGTCTTTCATATCCCTATGGCAATATTGTAGTTACCCATTTATGCTGTCTAATCCCTTCCCTTTCTCCCTCATCCCCACCCCCTCCCAACTAGCAACCATCAGCTGTTCCTCTATATCTCTGAGACAATTTCTGTTTACTTTGCTTGTTCATTCAGTTTTTTAGATTCCACATATAAGTGAGATCATATGGTATTTGTCTTTCTCTGACTGACTTATTTCACTTAACATAANCCAGAGATCCTACTCCGTACACTCGAGCTGGCTTGAGTTCCCTCTCTGCTCGGGCATATTTGGCTGCTGCTACCATTTTCATAGACTTGGTAATTTTCTGGATGTTTTTGATTGACTTTAGTCGCCTGGTAATATCTTTCAAAGTTGCCATATTTCGAACTTGGATCCATTGCGGCTGCACGGCCCAGGCCGAGACCCCAACGACGCCCGCCCGAGAAAACATGGTGGTACTGGCCCGAGATGAAGGTCGGTCAGCCCATTCATTTATTTTATCTTTTACTTTCCTTGCCCTTGAGGTCATATTCATAAAATCCTCTTTGAACCCAAGATCCATAAGTTTAGTACCTATGCTTTCTTCTATGCAGTTTATTGTTTCAGGCCATATGTTAGGTCTTTGATTCATTTTGAGTTAATTTTGGTATATGGTGACCAATAGCAGTCTAGTTTAATTCTTTTGCATGTGACTTTCCAATTTTCCCAGCACCATTTATTGAGAAGGCTTTCTTTCTCCATTGTATGTTCTTGGCTCCTTTGTCAAAAACTATCTTTCCATATTTATATGGGTTTATTTCTGGGTTTTCAATTCTATCCCATCGGTCTGTGTGTTTATTTTTCTGCCCATACGATGCTGTTTTGATTGTTTTTGCTCTGTATTACAAGCTGAAGTAAGGGAGTGTGATAGTTCCAGCCTCATTCTTTTTTTCTTAGGAGTGCTATGACTATTCAGGGTCTTTTGTGATTTTATACAAATCTGAAGATTTTTTGTTCTATTTCTTTAAAAAAACGCCATTCGGATTTTGATGAGGGCTGCCTTAAATGTGTATATTGTTTTGGGTAATATGTCTATTTTAACTATGTTGATTCTTCTAATCCATGAACACTGAATGTCTTTCCATTTCTTTGTGTCTTCAATTTCTTTTAAATATTTCTTATAGTTTTTCCTGCATAGGTCCTTCACAACTTTGTTAAGTTTATGCCTAGGTATTTCATTCTTTTTTTTTGCAACTGCTGAAGCAATTATTTTTTTTCATTTCTTTTTCTGAAATTTAATTGTTAGTATATAGGAATGGAATGGATTGATTTTTGTAGATTGATTTTTTTAACCAGCAACTATACTGTATTCATTCATTGTTTCTAAAAGCTTTTTGGTGGAGTCCTTAGGGTTCTGTACATAAAGAACCATGTCATCTGCAAAAAGTGACAGTGTAACTTCTTTATTCCCAATTCAAATGCCTTTTATTTCTTTCTCTTGCCTGATTGCTCTGGCTAGGACTTCCAATGCTATGTTGCATAACAGTGGTGATAGGGGACAACCTTCTCTTATTCCTGAATGTAGAGTGAATGACTTCAGTTTTTCAGATAGTTATATTAGCTGAAGGCTTGTTATATATGGCCTGTATTATGTTAAGGTATTTTCCTTCTATACCCATTTTATGAAGTGTTTTAATCATAAGTGGATGTTGTATCTTTTCAAATGATTTTCTGCTTTTATTGATATGATTTTTATCTTTTATTTTGTTTATGTGGTGTATCACATTGATCGAGTTGTGTATGTTTAACCATCCTAATGCTCCCGGGATGAACTCCACTTTATCGTGATGTATAATGTTTTTAATGCATTGTTGTATTAGATTTGCTAGACATTTTTTTTACTGTGAAATAAACATTTTTCAAAATTAGTTTCAACTGTACAACACAGTGCAATAGTTATACATTTTACCCCTTGAGGTGACAACTGCCCACCCCCAATCTGCCACCCCACTTCCCTCCCAATATCATACATATCTACTACAATTCCCTTGACTCCACTCCCACACTGTACTTCACGTCCCGTGACTATATACATATATTCACTTATAGTTGACATACAATATTATACAACATCAGCTTCAGGTGTACAGTGCAGTGATCAAGCCTCTAGTCAATCCATGAAGTTTTTTAGATTCCACATATAAGTGAGATCATATGGTATTTGTCTTTCTCTGACTGACTTATTTCACTTAACATAATAGTCTCTAAGTCCATCCATAGCATCCCAAATGGTATGATTTCATTCTTCTTTATAGCCGAGTAATACTCCATTGTATAAACGTACCACAGTTTCTTAATCCAGTCATCTACCGATGGGAATTTCGGTTGAGTTGTGCTCTGCTTTTTATTATTTCCTTCCTTCTACTGACTTTGGGTTTCATTTGGTTTCTTTTTCTAGTTCTTTGAGGTATAATGTTAGGGTTTTTAACTGGAATTTTTCTCGTTTCTTCAGATAGGCCTGTAATGATATAAATTTCCCTCTTATTACTGCTTTTGCTGCATCCCAATAATTTTGATAAGAGGTATTTTCATTCTCATTTGTTTTGATGTATCTTTTGACTTCTCTTCTTATTTCTTCTTTAACCCAGTTGTTCTTTAAAATGATGTTATTTGATCTCCACATATTTGTTTTTTTTCTCTTTTTTTCTGCAGTTGATATGCAATTTTCAAGCCTTGTGATCAGAAAATATGCTTGGTATGATTTAAATACTTTTAAATTTGCTGAGGCTAGTTTTATGTAACAACATATAGTCTATCCTTGAGAATGTTCCATGTATGCTAAGAAGGAATGTATTCTCTGGTGTTCTAGGATGAAGTGCTCTATAAATGTCAATTATGTCTATTTGGGCTAACATGTCATTTAGGGCTGATATGGTCTCACTTATTTTCTATTTTGATGATCTATCAAAAGATGCCAATGGTGTATTTAGGTCCCCTACTATAATTGCGTTTTGGTCAATATCTCCGTTTAGTTCTTGTTAGTAGTTGCTTTGTGTATTTTGGTGCTGTCTGATTGAGGGCATATATATTAATGAGTGTTATGTCTTCTTGTTGTATTATCCCTTTTATCATTATAAAATGCCCATCTTTGTCTCTTGTTTCCTTTTTATCCTGAAGTCTGTTTTATGTGATATGGGTACACCTGTTTTTCTCTGAATACTATTTGCTTGGAGTATCAATTTTCCCCTCTCACTTTGAGTCTATATTTGTGATTGTAGCTGAGGTACATCTCTTGGGGGTAGCATATGGTTAGGTTTTATTTTATTATGCAATCTTCTACTCTGTGCCTTTTTATTTGTGAGTTCAGTCCATTTACATTTAGCGTCATTATTGATGTACAAGTTCTTACATTTATGTTTGCGAACTCATCCTAGAAAAAGTGCTACATACCTCATTGCTGAATATCACTACAGTCAGTTTCGAAGTACTCCCCTTGGGAAGCTATACACTGGCTCCAGCACCAAGCAATTTTGGAACTCTTTTTCTGGAATGGCCATCAGAGTTTTTGTCATACTACCATTGATGTCTTGAATGTCATTAAAGTGTCTTCCTTTCAATATTTCCTTTGTCTTTGGGTAAAGAAAGAAGTCATTGGGGCCAGATTAGGTAAGTCAAGAAGGTGTTCCAATAAAGTTATTTGTTTACTGGCTAAAAACTCCCTCACAGACTGTGTCGTGTGAGCTGGTGCATTGTCGTGATGCAAGAGCCAGTAATTTTTGGCAAAACGTTCAGGTCGTCTAACTTTTTCATGCAGCTGTTTCAGCAACTCCAAATAGTAATTGGTTAACTGTTTGTCCAATTGGTACATATTCGTAATGAACTATCCCTCTGATGTTAAAAATGGTTAGCAACATGGTTGCAACAAGTTTGCAAACTTAATTGTCAGAACTTTTATGAGGATTTCTTATCATTGTATCTTTTGTTCTCTGGTGGTTCCCTGTCTCCATTGTTTCTCTGCCTTTTTGTTGCTGTTTGTTTTTTTTAGTGTGGTGATATTCTATGATTTTTTTCCTCTTTTTCTTCTTTTTTATTATATATCTCAGTTCTGTATTTTGTGTTTGTTGTGTGTATGTATGTGTGTGTGTGTGTGTTTGTGTGTGTGTGGTTACTATTTCTTTTATGTAAAAGCATGTTTCATATATACAGTAGTTCTTTTTCTTTGCCATGCTTCTTACCTTCATTTCCCTTTGCAGATTCAGACCTTTACTCTCTCCCCTTTTATGTTTTTTGTTGTGACAGGTTATCCCTACTTATGCTGTGAGTTGAGTTCTGAGTTGGAGTAGCAAGTTGTGTTTTTCCTCTTTTATCCTTGTTTAAAAAATATTTTTTAACTGCTTTACCCTTTATGTTATGTTTAAGTATATAGTGCCCTATTTTGTGTAGGGCTTGCCATTTCCTGCTTCTGTCTGTCTGTTCATAATACTGCTTGTGGTTTTGTATACTTTTTTCAGGTTGAATAGCCTTCTTCAGTATTTCCTGTAATGCAGGTCATGTGTTAGAAAATTCCTTCAGCTCCTATATGTCTGGAAAGGTCTTCATTCCTCCTTCATATCTAAAGGATATCTTTCCTGGATCTATTATTCTTGGCTCATAATTTCTCTCTTTCAATGGTTTGAATATTTGATTCTACTCCCTCGTGGCTGGTAGAGTTTCTGCTGAAAAATCTGATGATAAGTTAATGGGCTTTCCCTTGTAGGTTATCATCTTCTTTACCCTTGATGCTTTGAGAATTCTTTTTTTTTTTTCATTTATTTTTGATCACTTCAATACAATGTACCTTAAAGAGGCCTGTTGGGATTCAAGTAATTTGGGTTTTGTTTGCTTCTTGGATTTGAGGATCCAGTTCTTTGCACAGGGATGTTAAGCTCTTGTTAACTATTTGTTTGAATATATTATCTGTACCCTTCTCCCTCTCTTCTCCTTCTGGTATACCTATTGTTTTTATGTTATTATTTTTGATGGAGTCAGAAAGTTTTTGTAGCGTTCTTTCATTTCTTTTAACTCTCAAGTCTCTCACTTCTTCCATCTGTGTCATTTCCAGATTTCTATTATTTATACCATTGATTCTTTTCTCCACCTGGTTAGCTCTATTACCTAAGCTAGCTATTTCATTCTTTATTTCTTTTATTGAGGTCTTCAGCTCCAGAAATTTTACTTGGTTTCTTTTTAAAATTTGAATCTCTTCGGTAAAAATTTCATTTTGTTCTTTCATTGTGTTTCTGAGTTAATTAAACTGCCTATTTGTGTTTTGTTGCATCTCATTTTTTCAAACTGCAACCTTGAATTTTCTGTGTTTTAAGTCACATATTTCCATGTATTGAAGTTAATTTTCTGGGGAGTTTTAATTTTTTTTCTCAGCTGCCTTGTTATCTTGGTTATTTATAACAATTAATTAATTATTATTTCTCATCCTGGTCATCTATAGGAGTGAGTTCTGCTGCAGGTTGATATGAAGAGGTCTCTTTCTTTTGCTTTCCAATATGTATTGCTTGAATGTTGTTGTGTTTTTTTTAAAGATTTTTATTGGGGAATTGGGGGAGGAGAACAGCACTGGGGAATGGGGGAAGGGAAACAGACAAGTTGCTGTCCTTTTGTTCTTCAGTCTAGTTGTGGAGGATGTTGCTTCACTGGCCCAAGCTGGTGCCATCATTGCGCTCTTCCAAGGTGAGGCAGATCAGTCGCCAGCCTCTGGATGGCCGCTCACAGTGGCTGCTGGCTGCTCACACTGGCTGCTGGCTACATACGGTAGCCTGTGGCAACCCACTGCAGCAGGGGCTGCAGCCTATGCCATCGCCGGCGACTCACGGCAGCCCAGCTCCAGGTCAAGCTGTTGTTCAGCATCTTAGCTGTGGAGGGCAGTGTCACTGGCCCTCATATGTGGGATCCGAACCGGGGCCCTCTGGCATCCCAAGCCAGTTCTTCACCAAAGCACCACTCGGCTGGCCCTTGAATGTTTTATTTTATCTCCCTCTGCAGCCTTTTATTTTCTCTCACACTGTAGTGATTTATTTTGTATTTCACTGTTCTGGCTTCTCATGTGATGGGGGATCCCTGGAAGGTAGACTTCCCCTCTGTGAGAAGGTCACCTGGGATTCAGGGCACTGCCTCCATGGGAAGATTTGGAGGGAAATAGTGTTCTGAGCCTCTGAAACTCCAATGCTGCCCCTGCAGCCTGATGCAGAGTTTGTGTGTCTCAGCGGCTCTGGTTGTCTCTTCAGAGATCTGCCCAGAAAGGTGTGAGTGGGGTGGGTTGTGAGAGGTGGCTTGTGCATTTGTGGCTCTGAACAATGGTGACTACCAACCAACAGCTGTCTTGCCTCTAGAGTTACTTCACTTTCACTGGAATTAGTTGAACTGTGATGTTGCAGCTGTGGGACTGTTGCTGCAGTTCTCAGGGTTGTAGATATTCTGTTCTTTAACCTGACAGTGCTACCATTTCTTCTGGAACTGTTTCTAACTGTGAGAGGGTGGAGGTGTGGCTAGTTTTGGGAAGGTGGGTGGCAGGTGGCCAGGTTCTGATTTTTTTTGTTTTCTGTTTTCTGCCTGGCAGTGGGGGCTTAAACCACCATTCTCACCCATCTGTATTTGGTGTTTGCTCTGAGGTCTCTGCTGTGAGTGCTGGGTTCAGCTGTATTATATGCTGATCTCAGGCAGGACTGTGGGCCACAGAGGTTGCTCAAGCAGCCTTAATTCTTCCCTCTCCTAGGACTGTAGTGACCTCCAATCTGTGTCCTGTGACCAACAGCCCATATCTCTGCACTTCCCCCTTACCTCCTTCCCTGCTAGCCTGATTTGCTCCCTTCAGGTGATTTGATGTGTGAATTTCTCAGACATGCTTGTGTGTTGCACAGGGAATCCTTTGTTGAATTATACGTTTCATTTGTTGTAACTTCCACGGGAGATTTCAAGAAGCACTCCTCATGCCACCATTTCTGTGACGTCAGGTGCATTAACTCTTTTATTGTTATAACATATCTTTCCTTATGTCTTGTATCAATTTTTGTCTTAAAGTCTATTTTGTCTGATATCAGTATAGATATTTCACATCTCTTTTAGTTATTGTTTGCTTGGTATATTTTTAAAAATCTTTTTACTTTCAACCAATGTGTTTTTCAATCTGAAGTATGTCTCATACACAACACATAAATGTGTCAAATATTTTTTTAATTAAAGTTTATTGGGGTAACAATTGTTAGTAAAATTACATAAGTTTTAGGTGTACAATCCTGTAGTACATCGTCTATATATCACATTGTGTGTTCAACACCCAGATTCAATTCTTTCATCACCATTTAATGCTAAGTGAAATAAGTCAGACAGAAAAAGTTGAGAACCATATGATTTCATTGATATGTGGTATACGAGATATATATATATATATATATATATATATATATATATATATATGCTGAGCCATCCTGCCACCTGTTGGCAGCTCAGTGGCTGCTTAGCTCAGGCCAGGACTCGAACCGTTGTTGCGAGTCACTCTTGAGTGAGCTCTTAACCAACTGAGCCACTCGGCTGGCCCTATGAGTCAAATATTTTTAACTCTAATTTACCAGTCTCTGCCATTAGATTGAAATATTTTATCAGTTTATTTTTAAATTTACGATTGCTAAGGTAGCATTTGAACCTGCCATTTTGCTATTTTTTAAAAATATAGTTTATGATTTTTGTATCTTTACTTTTCCATTTCTACCTTCTTTGGTGGTAAAATAAAAATTGTAGAATGCCGTTTTATGCACTTGTTATTTGTTTATTTCTTCTTTTATAACTATTTTTTTAGCAATTGCCTGAGGATAACAATTAACATCTTAAATCTTTCAGTTTGGACTAACACCAAATAAATTTAAATGATATATAAAACTTTTCTCCTATAATGTTCTATTTCTTCCCCCTTGTGTTTACCATACAAATTATATTTTTATATATTTAAGAGAAATAAAATAGTTTTAAATACTGCTTTATAGAGTTGTCTTTTAAATCAAATATAATAAAAATTGTTAAAAACAAAAATACATTTAGATGGTATTTTATATTTACCTCTATAATTACCTTTATCAATGTTCTTTATTTCTTTATACGGTTTGTATTAGTATCTAGTGCCCTATTATTTCTGTCTGAATGGCTCCCTTTAGTGTTTCTTGTAGAGCAGGTTTTTTAGCAACAGATTTTCTCAGCTTTTGTTTGTTTGGTAATGTCTTAATTATTCCCTCAACTTTGATAGTTTTTCCAGACATAGAATTATTGGTTGTTAACAGTTTATTTTCCCTAGTAGCACTTAGAATGTGTTATCTTATTGTTTTTTTGTGTCACATGGCTCCTATGACAAATCAGCTGTTAATCTTATTGAGAAACTCTTATACTTGATGAGTCACTTTTTTTTGGGTGTCTTCATAATTTTCTTCATCTTTGACATTCAATAGATTTTGATGGATCTAGATATATTTCTGAGTTTATTCAATATGTATTTTAATGTTTTTATCAAAATTGGGAAAGTTTTACCCAATTTAAAAATATTCTGTTCCTTTTTCTTCTATCGTTCTGGGACTCATATTATGCATATTTTTATATACTTAATGGTGTCCCAAAAATCTCTGGGGTCTATTTATGTATCCAGATTTTTTTTGTTGTTCCTTAAAATGCATAATCTCTATTGACCTGTTCTCCTCCCATTGATGCTGTCTTTGTCTGTTCAAAAATGCTTTTGAGCATATTTAGATATTTTTTTAAATTAAATTTTATTGGGGTGACAATTGTTAGCAAAGTTACATAGTGTATAATTTCACGTGTACAATTCTGTAATACATCATCTATATTTCATGCTGTGTGTTCACTACCCAGAGTCAGTTATCTTTCCATCACCATATATTTAATCCCCTTTACCCTCATCTACCACCCTTCTCTCCCCTTCCTCTGGTAACCGCTAAACTATTGTCTGTGTCTATGAGTTTTGTTTATTCATTTGTTTTAATTGTTTTTTTGTTGTTTTCAGTTTTATGTACCAAATATCAGTGAAATCATATGGTTATTGACTTTTACTGACTGAATTATTTCGTTTAGCATTATAATCTCAAGATTCATCCATGTTGTTGCAAATGGCAGTATTTCATCGTTTCTTATGGCAGAATTTTTATTTGTTTCTGGACACTTCATCCCCAATATTTCTATTTAATTCTAGTATTATAATTTTAATGCCCTTATTGATAGTCTATAATTTATGAAACATCTTTCTCATACTTTCCTTTAGTTCTTTTGACATGGTTGAAATATATTTATAATTTAATTTTAATATTTATATATTTCTAATGGTTATTTTGAAGTCTTTGTCTAGTAAGTGCAACACGTGCACTTTCTCAGAGAAAGATTTTATTTATTAATTTTTTTCTTTTGTATGTGTCATACATTCCTATTTCTTTACATGTATTATGATTTTTTTGTTCAAAACTGGACAAAGATACTATGGAAATTGGATATCCTCTTCCCTAGGGTTTATATCTATTGTTCCTGTTGTTTATTTAATGATTATCCTGGCTTAATTCTGAAAAGTGTTTCTAGTCACTTTGTCCACTGAAGTCTCTGCTTTGTTGGTTAGTGGATAGCTAATGATTGGAAATATATTTCCTTAAATATTGAACTAATAAGCCTCCCAGCCTTTGTTAGTACTAAGGCATCCATCTACATTCCCACAGACATTTAATAGTTATACCTTAGCTTTCATTCTTTGCCTGCACACGACCTTTTGATCAGCCTGAGATGAGAGCTTATTTCCTTATCAGATCTTTCAAGACATGTGCATAACCCTACACATGTGCATGGCTTTTTATATCACCAGGAATATATTGAAGTTTTTCCGTGCTTTCTGTAGACATCTAATTTCCTAGTTTTAAATTTTTCTTACCAGCCTATTGTTGATTCCAACTAGAATTACAACCTCAGGTAGGTGTAATTTTAAATAATTACCACCGATTATTTTCAACTAGTACTCTGGAAAAAGAATATGTTTTTTACATAGAGTAAACTCTGATGTGGGTCAAATACAGATAATCCTGAGAATTGAGGTTTTAGCTAACACCAAAGGTCAAATAGTAATAACACCCCAAGAATGTGGCTGTTGGGAAATTCCACTTCTATTATTACCCCACCCATCTGTTACTGCTAGGCTGATGGTTTTCACTAATTTCTTAGTTAAAGGGCTCTTAATTGTTTAATGTTAAAATGGAGCTAGGAAGAAAGGGATAAAATTATGTCTAGTTAAAATGCTGCAAACTTACTGTTCTTACTGAGATAGCTGGGTTTTTTTGAATAAGTCCTTCTCAGATATTTTTCAGATTTTCATTAATTTCCAGAGTTCCAAAAAAATTATTTTGACAATTTTGCTATGTCCTTGTGTTTAACATAGAGATGATAATTTTCAGAAGTTCTTACTACACAAATCCAGAAGTGCCTCCTAATTATGTTTTCTTAACTAACAGTTCAATAGTGTCACCAGATGTCCCTTCTGTTGGGAAAGTTTTCCAAGGAGTACTGGAAACAACCTCCAGAGGAAAACAGGGATGAGAGACTAAAAAAAAGTATGACAACTCCATAAATAATGAGTTTATTAAGGGAACTTATAAACAGAGGCAGAGTCTTGGGCATCAGCAAGATGGTGGATCTTGGTTCTACCATCTTGATACGTATACCCTCCAGGAACACAGGTGGCTTGTAGCCAAGTGGCATGTGCTTCTTAAGAGCTCTATATTGCAAAGTAGTAAACTCCTTAACAGGCTTACCAATCTGTGTCAGAACATTCCCTTCAGGTGATACAGGCCGAACACTCTTAAGGTGAACTGGCAGTGACTTAGTGCAACTTGCTTCTTAAGATAGCATCAGTCACCAAAAACCACTTTACTTAATATCTTATTTCAAGAATTTTAACAATTTTATGAATTCTCTTCCCTTCACTGAATTAAGTTTTTTCATAAGTACCTACAATAGTTTGTTTCTTGTAGTAAATCCTGATTGATACATTTTCCTTAATGATTTATCAAAATAACATGCTTATTGGTTTCCATGAGTGTGCCTTGCTTATTTTCTTAATCCCACATATAAATTTCAAAATTTCTTTCTTTCTTTGTTTATTAGCTGACTCTACCATTAGATTATAAGCTCTGTGAGGCTAGTGACCACATCTTTCTTGTTCACTATTATGTATCAGCAACTACAAGGTCTGACAATTAATTTTGTGAACTTGTTGCAACAATGTTGCTAAACATTTTTGATATCAGAGGAACTATTTGTTATGAATTTATATCAACTGAAGAAAGAGTTAACCAATTTTACTATTTGGAAGTGCTTAAAAGGCTGCATGAAAAAGTTATATGACCTGAACTTTCTGCCAACAGTTCATGGCTCTTGCATCTCGACAATGCACCAGCTCACAGAGCACTGTCTGTGAGGGAGCTTTTAGCCAGTAAACAAATAACTTTATTGAAACACCCTCCTTACTCACCTGAACTGGCCCCCAATGACTTCTTTCTGTACCTGAAGATAAAGGAAATATTGAAAGGAAGATATTTTGATGACATTCAGGACATCAAGGATAATACGATGACAGCTCTGATGGCCATTCCAGAAAAAGAGTTCCAAAATTGCTTTGAAAGGTGGACTAGGCACTAATGTCAGTGTGTAGCTTTCCAAGGTGAGTACTTTGAAGGTGACCATAGTAATATTCAACAATGAGGTATGTACCACTTTTTCTAGGATGAGTTCATGAACTTAATTGTCCATATACCAATAATTTGCACACAGTAAGTGATTTGTAAGTATTTGTGGAAAAAAATGAATAAGTGAAAAAATTTTTTAGAATATGGAACAGTATAAAAGAATAAATGAGAGTTTGTTTTGCACACATTTAATGTTTATTGTGCTTTCAAATACTGTTGCTTTCTGGGGCTTTGAGGGTTACAATTATTCACATTTCAGATTATAAGACAAATTAGCATAAAAAACCTTACATTGTCATGTATTTATTTGACTGGCTAAAGAAATGTAAGCTCCATATTAAAAAAATGGTCTATGTCAATAAGGGCTCTATGTTTAATTTTTTCAGAGCTGTATTTTATTTTTTATGTAAAAGCAATAGCTAGAACATTATAGGTATCCTGAAAATATTTGTTAAATGAATAAGAAGGTATACTTTGTTTCCTTCCTCTCCATTTTTCCAGTTTTATTAAGGTTTAATTAACAAATAAATTCATATATATTTAAACTGTACAAGTGATATATGTATACATTATAAAATAATTACCAAAATCACGTTAATTAACACATCCATCATCTCACATAATTACCTTTATTTTATGGTGAGGACAACTAACATTTAGTCTACTAGAAAATTCACATATACAATAAAGTATTATTTAATATAGTAACAATACTATACATTAGATACACAGAATTTATAATTGAAAATTTGTACTATTTGACTAATATCTCTCCATTTCCTCCATTCCTTATCTTCTGGCAACCAACATTCTACTTTTTGTTTATATGAATTCATTTGTTTTTTTTTGTTTTTTTTTAAAGATTTTTATTGGGGAATTGGGGGGATGGGAACAGTGCTGGGGAATTGGGGAAAGGGGAACTGACAAGTTGCTGTCGTTTTGTTCTTCAGTCTAGTTGTGGAGGACGTTGCTTCACTGGCCCAAGTTGGCACCATCATTGCGCTCTTCTCTGGCGAGGCAGATCAGTCGCCGGCTTCTGGACGGCCGCTCACTGCGGCTGCTGGCCGCTCACGCTGGCTGCTGGCCACACACGGTAGCCCATGGCAATGCACTGCCACAGGGACTGCAGCCCACGCCGTCGCCGGCGACTCATGGCAGCCCAGCTCCAGGTTGAGCTGTTGTTCAGCATCTTAGCTGTAGAGGGCAGTGTCACTGGCCCTCATATGTGGGATCCGAACCGGGGCCCTCTGGCATCCCAAGCGAGTTCTTAACCATCGCGCCACTCGGCCGGCCCTCATTTGTTTTTTTAGATACTGCATACTTAAAAAATACAGCATTTGTCTTTCTCTGTCTGGCTTATTTCACTTAGAATAATGGGCTTTAGGTTTATCCAAGTTGCCACAAATAGCAGGATTTCCATCTTTTTAAAGTTGAATAATATTCCATTGTTTGTGTGTGTATATGTGTGTACCAAATTTTCTTTATCTATTAGTTTCTTTTCTACAGACTGTGAGTGATGATATTAGTTACTTTATGAGGTTGTTATGAAGATTAAATGAGATCATTCCTTTTAAAGTACTTAACATAGTGCTCAGCATTTAATAAGTTCCCCATTAAATGATAGTCATTGTTATTGTTAGTATTATTGTGGAATAAACATGGAATTTAGGCTCAAATATATAAATAAGTTTTCAGGTGAGTGACCTTGAGCAAATAAATATTCTTTTTTTGAAAAATGGGGCTGATAGTGTTATTTCAAAAAGAAAGCAATATACTTTTTCTCCCAGAGATGTTGTTGGGAATTAATGAGATAATCTATGTAAAAACATTTTGTATTTAAATATCTTTACATAATTTTATGTAACTGTTCAATTAATAGAAACTAAGATAGCTTAAATGGTGACCTTTCCAAGATAACACAGTTGCACTTTGCATTGCCAGAATGTTATAGGTTAGAGCAACATCAGGGGTTACCTTGTCCAAACTCCCCACCTATTTAGAAGAAACTGAGGTTTAGAAACTGAATGCCTTTTCCTAAGTAAATCATGAGTTCATGGAAGAGATGAGTTTAGAACTCAGATTTATGTATATCTCATGTAGTATAGTTTTCAGTGGAGCCTTTAATATGGTTTAACTCAGTATAAGGATACTAGTGGTAAAAAAATGAAACACTAGGAGAAGAATGTATAGTGAAATATTTGAGCCCATGTATCACAGTAGTTTTCAAATCACATTTCATTGGTGACTAGTTCATTAATGCTTACAACAGGTCTATTCTGTAAAAGTAGACATTTCTGGACTTCCTAATAAGTTCCATAGTGGTGGATGCAAAAACCTCCTGCCACCATCTACAAGCATAATATTGCACACATATATTTATCTAAAACCTATATGAGTATATGTGTCCATATTTACTTTGATAAAGTATTCCTTACTTTTAAATACTAAACACATTTTTTTCCTTGGTGGGTTGTTTTTATAGCTTTCAGAGTCTTGATTAGTGAAGGTCTAAATAAGCAGAAAAATAATACAAGAAAAGATGGATATGTCTGAATCTACTTTTTATATTTCCAGTGAAATAGAGCTCAAAGAGACATGGAAACTTATAACAGGATTTTTTTCTGCTAGTGTAAAGTTTACCCCATAGTAAACTTAAAAATATCAGCATGCCAGAAATCTATTAAGGTCGTAAAGAAAATATTTTCTCTGTAATAGTATACTTTGTGGTTAAAATGAACATAACATATAGTGATTACTATTTTATCTTTAGTGTAAAATACACATTGGTTCAAAATTCTGCTCTATCACTTACTAGCATGTGACCTCTGGAGAAGTTATTTAACCTCGCTAAGAAACAATTCCCTCATCTGTCAAACAAGATTTTATAATAGTACCTATTTTATAAGGTTTTTGTGAGGATTAAATAATATGCTAGTCTATCTAAAAGCACTAATACAGTGCCTGTAAAAAGCAATAACTCAGCAAATGAGAACTGTTATTATGTTCAGTGATTGTTGCTGAAGTGACATGTGAATCAAGCCTGAAAGTGTAAATAATAAAAAATACCTCCAATTCCATAAGTAGTGTTACAATTTATGTTTGCTAGGGATAGATTTTTATAGATTACTTGATAGCTACTCTCTGCTTTTCACTCTGGCTTTCACATGGAATTGCATTTGGCCTTTACCCTTTATCTACAACATCTAAAATATTTAAAATGCATTTTATACCCATGTTACTTACTGATTTTACATACAATTATACAGTGACATGGAAAACTTATGTGATGATTGAAGCTCTCAATTACACAGTGCTCCCTGTTGAAAAGATCTGCCTTATATCTGTTCAATTTTAGATATCCCTATTTGTCCCAGTTAAATAATCTTCTCAGACCTTGTTAAATTGAGATTACTCCTTGGGAGCAATCCAATCAAGTTTACTATATTTTATACACAATAACTTTTCCACATATTTAGAAAGAGCTCTCATGTCCTAAATTAAACTTTTTTTTCCAAAGTAAATGAACAAAGGTCTTTCAAACATGTCTCATATAACAATCGGATTAGCTTCATAACTATCCTCACAATTTTTTGCAATTTGTCTAATAATTGAAAAAAAATGTGATGCCCTGTTAAAAAACCAATATTCGAGGCATTTTTTTATTTTAGAAAGTTGATCAGAGATATTGTCTTCCCTTATTTCAAGTATTGTATTCCTGTTAATAATGCATAATATAACATTAAATTTTCTTGATGTATATACACACACACACACACACACACACTCACACTCACACTCAGTTCACTGTCAATGAAAAGTCATTAAATCTTTATTACATGGATTGTTGGGAAGCTCTCCTTGTGCATTCCATGAAAAATTTGCCCTTTTCAAATGCAAAAGTATTCCATGTATTTAATAATATTAGATTTATCCTATATTTCTTCCCATCAAAAAATTTTGGATGCTGATGACAACAACCATATATTCTGTTTCAAAATGTGCCACTAGGATTAATGTCAGCAAAATAACAAATTAAGAAGCTTGAAGCTCTCATTCTCCCACTGAAACATTAAAACAAACAAACAAACAAAATACCTAGAAATGGTCTGAACCACTATATCAGTGATCTGCAAAACATTCAAAGCTTTAAAGCAACCAAGCAAACATCCAATTAAGAAAAATCTATCTTAAAAGTTTTAGAAGATTTTGTGCTCTTTTCACTCATGTTTGCCTCACCCCTTCCTGGTGTGGTGGTAGTGCTAGTCTTGAAGTGGAAGCAGCCTGGTTCCCAATTACTTCCCTTGAACCAAAGAAGTTGAGCAGACCTTATTTGCAGATTATTGTGTATATCTGTTAAAATCTATTTCTACCTGAAATACTGATGAAACATACACATCTCTGTTTTGCCTAATGTAGACATCATTCAGAAAAGCAGTGGGCACTGCATTTAAAAGTTTCAAGATGGACTAAAGACCCACAACATTTGCAGCAAGAAATTATGAGTGTATTGAGACATACAATGGACCATCTAAGGAAAAGAGAAGAATTTAGGGCAAGACTTTTTGGTAAATTAGAATATTCAAAAGCAGCCATGCTTACTAAAACGTTTAGAAAGCCATGAACATGCCCAGGCAAGATGTATGCTCAAAAAGGACTTGAGAAAACTTTAAGCTTTCACTTTGGGCTGATACTTATTTTCATAAAGAGCCTAGCTAGGTTTTGAAGTGTCCCAGCACAGAGAAAATGAACAAAAAGTGGAAGAGGTAATTTTTTCCATATTTCTCTCTCTCTCTCTCTCTCTCTCTCTCTCTCTCTCTCTCTCTCTCTTTCTCTCTCTCTTTCTCTTTGTTTCAATTCTCTTCATTCAAGGAAATTTCTGTCAAAACATTAACTGAACATGTGGTAAACAAAGAGAGACATCACTGATAACACATGGCAAGAAATAATCTTTGCAAAAATAGTTTGGGAAGCTCTAACAACAAACAGACTACTATAGTATTCAACAACTAAGAAAGAAGCAACAAACACTGGGGAAAGAGAAGAATCTCATTTCCATACTTAAAACCTTATAGTAGCCAAATATTAAACTATTCATAATAAATCCTAAGGCATATGAAGAAATCGGAAAACATGACCCATTTAAAGGAACACAATAAGTACTCTACTGTCCCTGAGGACCAGACATCAGACATACTAGACAATAGCTTTAAAATAACTACAATATGCTCCAAGAGCTAAAGGATATCAAAGCCGAAGAACTAAATGAAATCAGGAAAATGACATGAGAACAAAATGAGAATATCAGCAAAGAGGTATAAATTATGTAAAGAAACCAAACAGAAATTGTGGAGATAAAAATTATAATAACTGAAATCCAAAGTTTACTAGAGGAGTTCAGCAGCACAATTGAGCAGGCAGAAAACAAATCAGAGTACTTGTATGTAAGAAATGGAAATTATTGAGTCTAAGGAGCAGGAAGAAAATAAAGGATGAAAAGTGAACAGAACATAAGGGACTTGTTGTATACATTCAAGTGGACCAACATATGTATTATGGGAGTCCCAGAAGGAGCAAAAAGATGGTGAGGCAGAGAAGTTATTTGGAAAAAAAAATGGCCATAAACTTCTCAGGTTTGATCAAGGGCATGTATCTAAAAAGTTCAAAGTTCAATGAACTCCAAGTAAATAATCCCCAGCAGACAATACAGAGAAGAAAATTATGATTGAAATGTTAAATGCCCAAGACAGAGAGAATCTTATGAGCAGGAAGAGCAATGTGACTCATTACAGATCATAGATTCTTTACAAGATTATCTGCCAATCTCTCATTCACAGTCTTGGCGGTCAAACACAGTTGGGTAATATATTTTAAATATGGAAAAAAAATTCAACCATCAACCAAGAATTGTACATTTGGAAAAACTGACCTTTAAAAATGAGGGAAAATGAAGGCATTCCCAGAAAAACAAAACCTGAGGAAGTTCATTACCACTAGACAAGTCCTATAAGAAATGATAAATGGAGTCTTTTATGTTGAAATAAAATGTTGCAGGACAGTAATTTGCAGCAATATGAAGAAATAAAGATCTTTCATAAATAAAAATACATTTGCTAATATAAAAGCAGTATTGTTGTAATTTTGGTTTGTAGCTCCACTTTTTGTTTTTTACAGGACTTAAAGGACAAATACATAAAAATAATTATAAATCTATGCTATTTGGTACACCATGTAATAACATGTAATTTGTGACACCAATAACATAAAGGGAGAACATAGTTCTATAAGAGTTGAGATTTTATTTGAGATTGAAGTTATTATCAATTCACATTAAATTGATATAACTTTAAGATATTACATGTAACCCCAATGGTAATCACATTAAAAAATCTGTAAAATATACACAAAAGAAATGAGAAGTAATTCAAAATATGTCATTATAAAAATCAACTAAACACAAAAAAAGCAGTAATGAAGAAACTAAAGGGTAAGAAAGCTTTAAGACATGCAGAAAACAAGTAGCAAAATGGCAGAAGTAAATACTTTTATCAGGAACTATATTAAGTGTAAGTGGATTAAAATCTCCAGCCAAAAGACAGAAATTGGTAGAATGGATAAAAAAAGCACAATCCAACTCCATGCTGTCTATGAGACCCTATTTAGATCTAAAGACACAAACAAGTTGAAAGTGAAAGTGCAGAAAAAGGTATTCCATTAAAGTGGAAATAAAACGAGAGCTGAAATAGCTATATTACTATCAGACAAAGTAGACTTTAAGTTATAAACTGTAACAAGAGACAGATAAGGACAATATATTGGGGGTGCAAAAAAATGTACACAAGTGGACACTTTGGTGAATGGTAGCTCAAGCAGTAGTTTGCCATAATCAGAAGTGTTTGGACAATGATGGTAACCACTTTGAGCACCTCTTGTAATTGCAGAAGTAAAACGTGACTTGTATTCATCTTTTGTTATACTTTTATATTAAGAATTACAATTCTAATAGCTGTTTTCCTTTCTTAAAATGTGTATACATTTTTGGCACCCTCTATATATTAATAAGAGGGTCAATTTATCTAAAAGATATAACAATTGAAAACATATATGCACCAAATATCAGATCCCCAAAATACATTATGCAAGCATTGACAAAATTGATGGCAGATTTGATAATTGAATCCATTTACATTTAAAGTAATGATTAATAGCTAAGAAATTACTATTGTTATCTTATTGTTTTCTCTCTGTTGTGTAGTTAATCTCTTTCTTCTTCTCTTGATATCTTCTTTTGTTACATGATGATTTTTTTGTAGTTATGTGCTTTGATTTCTTTGCCTTTATAGTTTGTGCATCTACAACAGGATTTTGCTTGTTGTTACTATGAGGCTTTTATAAAATATGTTATAATTATAACTGTCTTTTTAACACTGGTAACATATTAAATTTTGTCACATGTAAAAATTATATGCTTTTACTCTCGCCCACCATATTTTATGTTTTATGTCACCATTTATATCTTTTTATATTGTGTATCCATTAATAAATAATTGTGAATTTTCTGTCAAGATGATGGAATAGGTAAATGCTGTGCTTGCATTCTCTCATGACCACATCAAAATTATAACTAAAACACAGAAAAATCATCATTGAGAATCACCTGACATCTAGCTGAACAGAAGTTCTACAATGAAGGATATACAAAAGAAGTCACTTTGAGATTAGTAGGAGGGGCATAGACATGGAATAGGCAGGCCATACAACCTTGTGTGGCAGTTAAAAACTGTGTGGGATGTCTCAGCTGCAGAGTTTCCTCCCCTGAAGAGTGAGGGGTCCCAGTCCCACACCAGGCTCCCAAACTCAGGGTTCCAGTTCTAGGGAGAGAAATTTTCATAACTTCTGTCTATGAAAACCAGCAGAGATTGTGGCTAAGTCACATGAAAGGCTGCTGGAGTCCCACATGGTCCTCTTAAAGGGCCTATGCATGGAGCTACTGACAGACTTGCTCACTCTGAGCTGCAGTGCTATGACAGCCATCTTGAAAAGGGCCTGGGACATGCAGGGAGGAACTGAATTGTCTGGCTTCAGGATGAGGGTCAGAGGGGCACCATTTTCCTCAACAGAAGTATTGGTAGAAGCCATAGTTTCCTTGATGAGCCTTCTCCCCTCCAAGTGAGTTGATGCAGGCAGCCACCATATCTGAGTCCCCATCACCAAGGCTGACACTGTTTGCCCTACCCTACTGATTCCCTGAGACCCCACCACACCCAAGTTGAGGTCCACAAAAGCCACTGGAATGGCCTGTCTTGGCTCATGCTGAAGACTTTCCTAAAATTGCTCAAAGGTTCACAACCCCCAAACAAGCAGCATCTGGCTTAAGCATGCCCTGTACCACTTGCTAAGCAGCCCTGAGCATGGCAGTAGCAGCAGCTGTCCTCGTTTCATAGCTCTGCCTCTCCTAAGCACCTCCAAGCCCAGTGCAGTTGGCACTCATCTGTGGATTGCTTTGTGGCTTCTTCCAGGAGGCCCCAGGGGCTGGCATGGCAAGTGGGTGGCTTCAGACCAAGCTGTAGCATCACTTGGTTACCTCCATGGATGACACAATCAAAGGGCAGACTAGTCAGGCAACAGAGCCCTGTTAATGTGAATCCTGCTCTGTAGGATGAGCCCCTGCACAACAACTTCAACTTCACTGCAGTCAAAGCCAGTCCTCACAATCAATCAGCTTGAGGGTCAATCCATCCCATTGACATGGCAACAGCAACCAAGACTCAACTACAACAGGAGGGTACACACAACCCACACAAGGGACACACCTGGAGCACCTAGTTCAGGTGACCAGGGAGACTGTGCCACTGGGCCCCATAGGACACCCCTTACCTGAGGCCCCTCTACTAAGACAGGGAGGCATAGCAGCCCTACCTAATATATAGAAACAAACACAGGGAGGCAGTCAAAATGGGGAGAAGAACAAACATGACACAAATAAAAAAAAAACAGAAGATACTTCAGAAAAAGAACTCAACAAATGGAAACAATCAAACTATGAGACACTGAATTCAAAAGACTTGTTATAATAATGCTCAATGACCTCAGGGAGAACTTCCACAAAGAGATAGGAAACATAAAACAGAGATACAAAACATAGAAAAAACAGTCAGACATGAAGAATACAATAAATGAATTAAAGAGTACATTAGATGGAATCAACAGTTGATAAGATGAAGCAGAGGCTGAAATCAGTGATTTAGAAGATAAAAGAGCAGGAAACACCCAATCAGAACAGCAAAAAAAATGAGAATAGTTTAAGAGGCTTCTGGGACAACATCAAGCACACCAACATTCACATGATAGGGCTACCAGAAGGAGAAGAGAGCAAGGAACTGAAAAAAACCTATTTGAAAAAATGACAGAAAATTTCCCTAACATGGCAAAGGAAATAGACATAGAAGCCCAGGGAGCACAGAGAGACCCAAACAAGAGGAACCCCAAGAGGCCCACACCAAGACGCATCATAATTAAAATACTAAAGATTAAAGACAAAGAAAGAAAGAATCTTAGAAACAGCAAGAGAAAGCAGTTCGTTGCTGACTGTCAGCTGATTTCTCAGCAGAAACTTTAAAAGACAGAAGGGATTGGTATGAAATATTCAATGTAATAAAATTCAAGGGCCTTCAGCCAAGATTACTCTACCCAGCAAAGCTATCATTAAGAATCAAAGACAGGTTAAGAGCTTTCCACACAATAAAAACTGGAAAGAGTTCATTACCACAAAACCACTATTACAATGACTGTTTAAGGGACTTCTTTAAAAAGAAGAAAAAATATAAGGTTAAAAATATAAATAATAATGATATTGATGTTGAGCATTTCTTTTACTAATCATCAGAGAAATGCAAATAAAAAACACAATGAGATATCACCTTACACCAGTTAAAATGGCTATCATCAATAAGACAAATAATAAGTGTTGGAGAGGCTGTGGAGAAAAAGTAACACTCATACACTGTTGGTGGGAATGCAGATTGGTGCAGCTGCTATGGAAGGCAGTGTGGAGATTTCTCAAAAAAATTAACAATAGAATTACAAATGACCCAGCAATCCCTCTCCTGGATATCTACCCAAAAAATCAGAAAACATTTACCCGTAAAGATATATGTATTCCAATGTTCATTGCAGATTTATTTACAGTGACCAAAACATGGAAAAAATAAAAATGTCCTTGGATAGATAATTGGATAAAGAAGTTGTGGTATATATACACAATGGAATACTATTCTGCCATCAGAAAAGATGAAACAGTGCCATTTGTGACAACATGGACGGATCTTGAGATTATTATGCTAAACAAAATAAGTCAGACAGAAAAAGTCCAGAACCATATGACTTCACTGATATGTGGTATATAAAACTGAAAACAACAAAGGAACAAGACAAACAAATGAAGAAACAAAAACTCATAGACAGACAATAGTTTAGTGGTTACCAGAGGGCAAGAGCACTGGGGGATGGTAGATGAAGGTAAAAGGGATCAAATAAATGGTGGTGGAAGGAGAACTGACTCTGGGTGATGAACACACAATGTGATATATAGATGATGTATTACAGAATTGTACATCTAAAATCTATGTAACTTTGCTAACAATTGTTGCCCCAATAAACATAATATATATTATATATACTATATAATATGTATATATATACAGATATGTATATTAAAATGGCAATAACTATATCAACAATTATTTTAAATGTAAATAGATTAAATGAGCCAATCAAATGACATAGGATGGCTGAATCAATTAAAATATAAGATCTGTACATATGCTGATTACAAGAGACCCTCTTCAGATCGAAAGACACACATAGACTGAAAGTAAAGGGATGGAAAAAGATATTTCATGAAAAAGAAAATGAGAGTAAAAACTTGGAGTAGCAATGCTTATACAAGACAAAATAGACTTTAAAACAAAGGCTATAACAAGAGACAAATAAGAACCCAGTAATCCCATTTCTGGGTATTTATGGAAGAAACCCAAAACACTAATTGGAAGAGACATGTGTATCCATATGTTCATTACAGCATAATTTACAATAACAAAGATATGGAGGCATCCTGTGTGTTCATCAATGGATGAATGGATAAAGAAGAGGTGGTATGTATATACCATGGAATATTACTCAGCCATAAAAAGGAATGAAATCTTGCCATCTGCAAAAATGTGGATGGACCTAGAGTGTCTTATGCTGAGTGAAGTAAGTTGGACAAAGAAAGACAAATGCCATAAGATTTCTCTTATATGTAGAATCTGAAGAACAAAATAAATAAACAAAACCAAAACAAACTCAGATACAGAGAACATTTTGAGAGTTGCCAGATCAGAGGTGCTCTGGGGTTATGGGTGAAAAAGAGGGCGGAATTAAGAGGCACAAATTGGTAGTAACAGAATAGTTATGGGGATATAAAGTATAGCACAGGGATGTTGTCAATAGTATTGTAATAACTATGTGTGTTGTCAGATGGGTATTAGATTTATCTGATGATATCACCTTATGTTATATAAATGTCTAATCACTATGTTGTACATGAGAAACTAATATAATATTGTATGTCAAATGTACTAAAAATAAAAATATATATGTTTAAGAAAAATAAATAATCATGGTTCTAATTTTTTTAAATTAGTTTATTGGGGTGACAATTGTTAGCAAAGTTACACAGATTTAAGGTTTACAATTCTGTAATACATCATCTATATATCACATTGTGTATTCACCACCCAGAGGCAGTTTTCTTTCCATCATCATATATTTGACCCTCTTTACCCTCTTCTACCATTCCCCCTTCCCTTTACCCTCTGGTAACCACTAAACTATTGTCTGTGTCTATGAGTTTTGTTTCTTCATTTGTTTTTCTTGTTCTTTTCTTGTTTTCAGTTTTATATAACACATATCAGTGAAATCATATGGTTCTTGATTTTTTCTGACTTATTTTGCTTAGCACAATAATCTCAAGATCCATCCATGTGGTCGCAAATGGTACTATTTCATCTTTTCTTATGGCAGAATTATATTCCACTGTGTATATATATCATAATTTCTTTATCCAATCATTTATCAAAGGACACTTTGATTGTTTCCAGGCCTTGGCCACTGTAAATAAAGCTGCAGTGAACATAGGGGCACATGTATTTTTATGGATAAACATTTTCAGATTTACTTGATAGATACCCAGGAGAGGGATTGCTGGGTCTTATTGAAGAAGACACAAAGAAATAGAAAAAATTAAGAAATTAATTGTTTTCTTATTGTTGAATTTTAAGAGTAGTTTGTGTATTTTGGATAACAGTCCTTTAACAGACCTGTCTTTTGCAAATATTTTTGCTGGTATGTGGATTGTGTTCTCATTCTCTTGACATTGTCTTTCACAGAGAAGTTTTCAATTTTAATAAATTCTAGCTTATTAATTACTTTTTTATGAATTGTGCCTTTTGTATTGTATGTATAAAAGTCATTACCATATGCACCATCATCTAAGCTTTTTTTTTTAAATTTAGATGTGTAACCCATTTTGAATTAATTTTTGTGCAGGGTATAAGATCTATATATGAGTTATTTATTTTGTTTAATTTTGCCTGTGGATGGCCATTTGCTCCAGGACAATTTGTAGAAAAGTCTATCTTTGCTCCTCTGTCAAAGATCAGTTTACTATATTTATTTGGGTCTATTTATAAGCTCTATTTTATTGCATTGATCTATATATTTGTTATTTAATTGATACCACAATATCTCAATTACTGTAGCTTTAGAGTAAGTTTGAAGTAAAATAGTGTTAGTGCTTCAACTTTGTTTTTTCTCCTTCATTATTGTGTTGGTTTTTTTGTCTGGGTTTTTTATTCTGGGTTTTTTGTCTGTCCATGGAAACTTTAAAATTAGTTTTTCAATGTCCCAAAGTATCTTTCAGGTGTTTTCATTGGGGTTTCACTCTATCTATAAATTAAGTTTCAAATTCAACTTCTTCATTGTTGGTATATAGGAAAGCAGTTGACTTTTGTATATTAACCTTGTATCATACATCTTTGCTATGATTGTTTATTACAATAGTTTCAGGAGTTTTTGTTGTTGTTGATTCTTTTGGGGTTTTTTTCTATAGATAATCATGCTGTATGTGAAAAAAGGAAGTTTTTTTCCCTTTCCAATATGTATATATTTTGTTTCCTTTTTTCTGTGTTAAAATAATTTATTTCTCCCTGTACATTTCTGCCCATATGACGCAACAGAAATCAAGAATCCATATTTTACAATATTTACCTGTTTTTAAATATTTGAGTCAATTCAGATGGCAATAGTAAAATTCAGTCACTAATGAAGTGTTTAAAAATATATATTAAGTAAAAAATATTTTTACAAGATAAAAAATAATCTTCCACATTGCAACACATTGCAGATCACTGAAATTTTAACAAAGATTTCAGTTGTTTTTGGTTTCAAAATCTAGAGACAATAAAAAAGAAAAAGCATTAGCAAAATGTGTATCTGATTTTATGTTTGTTTCTTGCTTTGACTACTTGTTACACAGTTTAAAGAAGACAATGAAGGTGCTCTTGAATGACCTGTGGTCTTTAGATGGTCAAAATGTTTGTTCCAGGATGGAAATTCACTATGGCATGTTGTACAGCTGATTAGATCATCATTCACTGTCTGGTGCGGCAGGTACTTTGGCAGATTTTTTCATATCTTTGGCTTTCTTTCTTTTGGGTTTAGGAACACTTTCAGTTTCAGTTTTTGGGTCATCATATAGTTTAACAGTCTTTGTTACACTGACATTTTCTTCAAGACCAGCTTTTAATTCTTTGGCACTGTCATGGATTTACTCCACCTCCAGTTCCATTTTCATTGACATTATCATCATAATTCTGCATGGGTTTCTTCTTCTGTTTTTTAGAAAGATTTTGTTTTGGTGTGTCCTGCATTTTTTCCTTAGAATTGGCATTTAATAGATTTTTGCCAGTTTGGGGTCCTGAAAAATTTTCTTTTTCCTCCTCCAACTATTGTTTTAACAAGGCAACCATTTCCCAGTGCTTCTTGGATTTTTCATGATTCCTGATAGCCTTTTCCATCTTGAAAGACTTGTCACATGCTGGGCAGTACAGGCCATCATAAAGCTCTGTATCCTCAGCTTCATTGCTACCTTTACCATCCTGTCCATCTTTGAGCTCAAGTTTCTCAATTTCATCTTCATCTGACCCATCTCCAAACTCCTTTTCATACTGCACTTCCATCTCCCTGAGCTCCTTCTCCAAATTGGCCAGCATCATCCAACTCTCTTCTTTTCTACTGCTGTGCCAGTTGTGCGTCCTTTAGCTTCTGCTACTGCCTCCTCTCTTTGGCTTTCTTTGCCTTCTCTGCGTTGTGTTATTCCACCAGTTTCCAATGAGCCTGCACTATTTTATCTCTCTTACAAATGAAAGCCACCAGCTGACAAACAAGCACATTCTTCTCTTTCCTTGCTTTGTCTCAAATCTTTTTGTCTTCTTTTTCCATAGCTCGTTTCTCCCAGAGGTTAAATGTTTGTTGAGTATCATAGTCTTTTTTCCTGGAAAAGTTCTTTTGAGTGCAAAAACTCTGCCAACAAGCATAGAAAGTGTGGACTACCATATCATAGTCACTCTGGGAGTCTCCAAAAGTTAGATAACCCTCACCATCCTCTTCTAATACAGATTCTAGTTCTTTCTTCACAATCATTTCAAAAATATTACAACACACCATATAAAAAAGCCCTTTTCATCATCACTATATCCAAAGTAACAGGTAATAGTGAAATAGTGAAGTAAATCTAAGCTGTTATCTTGATATTTGCCATCAAGCCCGCCTTTAAGCAGAGCTTCTCTATGATTATCATACCAAGCTCTTTCTTGAAGGTCACTCAACACATCATATGCTGCTTGAATTAATTTAAATTGTTCAGCTGCTTCTGCAGCATTTCCAGATTTTTGTCCAGGTGCCATTTCAGGGCCAGTTTTTGATAGGCTTTCTTGAGTTCATCCTCACTGGTGTCTTGCCATACCCCCAGCACCTTGTAGTGACACTTCATCGCCTGGCCAGGCGGGAGGCTGGGGCTGGGGCCCGAGGTGTGGCAGGGACCCGCCTGGGTTCGAATTAGTGGTGATGGCATTGATGGTCCTCTCCTGCGGGGGAGCTGAGCTCCCGCACTGGGCCAACCAGCCAGTGTGGTGGTGGTAGCAGCTGCAGCGGTGCCAGGTGGTGGAGGTGCACAGTGGGACAGGCGGCACCGGCTTGTTTCCTTTTCTTATCTTACTGCATTAGCTAGAACTTTCAGTACAATATTGAAAAAAAGCGATTAGAGTGGGGATCCTCGCCTTGTCTCTGATCGTATTGTGAAAATTATAAGTTTCTCTCTATAATATTGTGTTAGCTGTAGGTTTTTTGTACATATTCTTTGTCAAGTTGAGGATGGCCTTTTTATTCCTAGTTTACTTAGAGTTTTTCCATGGATGGATGTTGGATTTTGTCAAATACTTTTTCTGTATCTATTAATATGATCATGTAATTTTTAAATATTTTAGCTTGCTGTTGTGCTGCATTACATTAATTGACTTTCTAGTGGTGAAACAGCCATGCATTCCAGAGAAAAATTCCATTTGTTGATGGTATATAACATATTTCATACATGGTTGGATTCATTTTGTTAATGTTTTTTGAGAAGTTTTGTGTCTATGTTCATGAGAGATTGTGGTCTGTAGTTTTCTTGTTTTGTAACATTTTTGTCTGTTTTTGATATTAGGGTATTGTTGGTCTTAGAGGATGATTTAGGAAGTATTTTCCTGCATCTGTCCTCTGGCAGATATTGCAGAAAATTGGTATGATTTATTTCTTAAGTGTTTGTTATAATTTACTGGTGTACATATTTGGGTATGGAGCTGTCTGTTTTGGAAGGTTAATTATTGATTTATTTTATTTAATACATATAGGTCATCTATTGCATTTTAATTTCATTCATTGTATTCCAGGATTATCTGTTTGGTTACTTTTTTATTATTTTATTTTTTTATTTGTTTCAGGTGTACAAAGCAATGTAATAGTTAGACATTTAAACCCCTCATAAAGTGATAACCCCCCCCAAGCTACTACCCCTCTGACATCTTAAACAGCTATTACAATACCATTGACTATCTTCCCTATGTTGTCCTCCACATCCCATGACTATATATACCTATATATTTATAGTTGACATTCAATATTATTCTACTTCAGCTCTTTCTGTATGTAGAGCATTGTTCAGGCATCCACACAGTCTATGATGTGATACCCCTGATAAGTCGAGTGCCCATCTGGCACCTTACATGATCTTTACAACATTGTTGATTATACTCACTATACTGTATTAACTATCAATTTATATTTCTTAATGCTTTCACCTTTTTTACCCTGACCCCAACCCAATTCCCATCTATCACCCTGATAGATCTAGTACCTAACTGGCACCATACCTAGTTATTATAATATTGTTGACTATACTCCTTATGCTATAACTTACATTCCCATGACTACTGTATAACACAACTCGTGCCCGATCCAGGGCCACCTAGTAGGAGTCACAAAGAAATCTGAAGATATCTGCTGCCCATGCTGTGTTTGGAAGCACCTTGAGAGGCCTAGCCATGAATTAAGGCCTCTTCCACTAGTGCTGGCATGGGGCTGCTCAGCCAGAGGTACAGGACATACTCAAGCCAGGTACTGTTTGTCTGGGTTCTGTGAACCTTTGATAGACCCTAGGAAAGTCTGTAGCGTGAGCCGAGGCAACCAGTATGCATGAAAAAGCCACTGAAAGCAACCTGGGTGTGCCCGAAAGTTGGGTGGGGCCAAGTATTAAATTGCCAGGGGCAATTTAAATTGGTGGGGCAAATGAATGGAGGAGACTCAAAAATGGCTGCCATCTGTTTTCACAACTTGGGAATGGGGAGGGAACAACAAAGAAACAATGGCCTCTGCCAGCTCCTCCATCCAGGAGAAAGCCACCTCTCCACCCCCCCATCCTAAGCCAGACAACTCAGTTCCCCACCATTTGTCCCTGCTTCCTTTCCAGCTGCTGCCCCAGTGCTGGAGCTCAGAGCAAGTGATTCTACTGGTGGTTAAGTCCACATACTGTCCCTTTCATAGAAGTGCCTAGGAGTGCAGCCACACTCTTTCACTCAGTCACAATCTCCGCTGGTTTTCACAACCAAAAATTATGAGGACTTCTCTCCCCAGCACTGGAACCCTGGGCTGGGGTAGGGCTGGGATCTCTCACTCCTTTAGGGGATGGGGGGACCCTCAAAATCAAAATAGTCCTCCCAATCTTTAGTGGTCACATGCAGGTGTGGGACTATCCCATTTCACATCTCTACCCTTCCTACCAGTCTGGAGGTGGCTTCTTCTGCAAGTCCTTAGTTGAAAGGTTTCAGTTCAGCTTGATTTTAGGCGACTCTTAATAATGGTGGTTTTGTAGATTAGTTGTAATTTTGATGTGGTTGTGAGAGACGATAAGCACAGTGTTTACCTACTGTGCTATCTTGGTTGTCTATCCTGTTTGGTTAGATTTTATAATTTTCATCTCTATTAAACTTCCCATTTTGGTTATGTATTGCTTTCCCGAATTCACCGAGTTGTCCATCTGTGTTCTACTGTGACTCATGAGCTTTTTAATACAGTTATTTGATTTCTATATCAGGCAATATTTAGATCTCCATATCTTTGGGGTTGGTTACTGTAAAATTGTGCTCCTTTTGTGGTATCATGTTTCCTTGATTTTTCATGTTCCTTGTAGTCTTGTCTTGCTGTATTTACATTTGTAGATGCTGACACCTGTTCCAGTTTTACTGATTGGCTTTGGGAGAAAAATGTCTTCATCTGTCTATTCAGCTGACATTATGAGAACCTTTTCTTTGGATGTGCCCACTCCACATCCTTTGTTACCTACAGGTAAGTGTGCTAATTCTTTTTTTAAATTAAAGTTTATTGGGGTGACAATTGTTAGTAAAGTTACATAGGTTTCAGGTGTACAATTCTGTAGTGCATCATCTCTATATCACATTGTGTGTTCACCATCCAGAGTCACTTTTTTTCCATCACCATATGTTTGATCCATTTTAAGAGTGTGCTAATTCTTCATTCTGTATTTCTTCTCTCAATCCATCAATATCAGGTTGGGTACTGAGAACTGTTCATTTGTTATCTCCAGGGTGATACCCTAAAATGCTCAAGTTTTATGCCTTCACCCAATCCTGCAGAGCTAGGTCAGCTTTCTGCATATTCTTGTGACTGCTCTGTAAAGGCATGCACTTGTTGTCAGTGTGTCTGTGTGTATTCAGGAAGCTAAACACAGGATGTGAGTGAGGTACACAGAACATTGGAGTACCCATGCACCAGTTGAAGGCGTCATCAGGTAAGGGATCCCAGGCAGCTTATGAGTGAGATTCCTGGTACAATACAAAACATTTAGTAATATCAATGTCCCTTTCATGAGTTCTGAGACCTGATATTTGTGCTCCTAGCTTATCTTTTCCCAATTCTTTAGCTTTGTTAATCACCTACCCCAGTATTCTAGGTGGGGAATGAAAGATTTGGGCCTCTTGGGCAGTGTCTCACTTGGCTGGGGAAGTCAAGCACTCACTGACTACACTGTCACTTTACTGTATTTCAGAAATTACAAATTAAGTTGGTTTCTCTCAGCACTGAGCTGTACTGTCTTGTGAAAGGGATGATGTGGGTAAAGTGAAACGACTCTCTCCAATGTATTAATTCTTGGTGTGTTTTTTTTCCCCCATTGGTTTTCTTTAATTTCTCCACTGAACTCATGGACTTCCACAAAGGTGCTATTGTCCATGGCTGGCTGTCAAAATAGACGTTCTGTGGAGGGATGACAGTAGAAAATTTCTTTTCTGCCATTGTGCTATGTCATTCTTTCCCAAACTTATTTGCCACCAATTTGCTAGTAATATTAATTTCAAATGCCTGGCCATCTAGCTAAAACAATGGAAAAATCCCATTAATTGGTATACAATTATATGTCTAGCCATTTCTCCTTTTAAGCAAAGTGAACAAAAAGGTACACTGCCCAAAATTCTGCCCCCTGGGGAGATTTCTTTTCATCATGTCCTTCACGGATGTCTCAGAGAGAGGATGAAGTGCTACAGGTGTCCACTTTCAAGTGGTGACTGCATATCATGCGAAACCATACACAAACCAGACCCAAGTCTTCTTTTCCTCTGTAAAATGATCATGAAAAACTCTCCATGAGGATATAAGTGAAGGCTGATATACATAAGGCAGTGTAGCAACAGTAGAGACCATGAGCATTTGGGCCACATATTCATCTAACTTCATTGTGCATTCAGGGCCTGTTCAGGCTCTGTCATGTACCGGAGGTGCCAAAGAAATGTATACACACTTTAAGAGGTGTTAACACTTCGGTCAACATTGTTCAAGCAGTAGTTTGCCATAATCAGAAGTGTCTGGATGCTGATGGTAACCACTTTGAGTGCCTCTTATAATTGCAGAAGTCAAACATGACTTGCATTCATCTTTTGTTATTGGTGTATATTAATACAATTTTTTTCCCTTTCTTAACATGTGTATACATTTTTTTTGCACCCGCTGTATATACCACTTCCATTTGATGGTAGAGTGTTGTGCACACCTATATTTATAGCTTGGTGGGCCAGATACCACCCAGTTTATTACAGGCAGCACAGTTTGCATAGTAACTTGGTGGCCCTTGATTAAGTGTTCAACCTCTATAAGCACAAAAGCAGGCAAAGGCCTGTTTCTTAATAAGAAGTAGTTATCTGCACATGATGAAAAGGGCTTGTTCCAAAATTATAAAGGCATGCTCTGTGATTTACTTATAAGGTATTGACATGCAAATGTATTACCAATAAATATAAAGTAGTTGGTATTTTTCTATTATTAGGTAGATCCAATCAACATATGTAACCACACCCACATTGCCTTTAGCAGTTCAGTGCTGCCAAGTAATTCTGATACTCCAGATTCCAATTACTTCCATTGCATTTAACTTTTTCAATTGAGTGGCTGTGGTTCCCACTGTCAGGTCTGGCATATAGAGAAAAGTTATCATAGCGTTTTTCGAGGATGTGGGGGCTCCCTTCACAAATTTAATACTCAAAATATTGGTGAAATGTATACCTTCTGGACTTTCCTAATATGGGTGAGCATATTTTAAATGACAACTCCAGTTTAACATTTCAATCTCCCCGACAGAGACAACCAAGATGGCACAGTAGGTAAATGCTGTGCTTACCTTCTCTCACAACCACATAAAAATTACAACTAATCTACAAAACAACCATTATTGAGAATCGCTTAAAATCAAGCTGAATTGAAGCCTTTCAACTAAGGACTTGCAGAAGAAGCCACCTCCAGACTGGTAGGAAGGTCAGAAATGCAGCACTGCTAGTCCCACATGCACGTGTAACCATTAAAGATCAGGAGGGGTATTTTGGCTGTGGGGAGTCCCCCAACCCCCAGAGAAGTGAGAGATCCCAGCCCCATCCCAGCCCATGGTTCCAGTGTCAGGGAGAGAAGTCCCCATAATTTCTGGTTGTGAAAAACAGCAGAAATTGTGACTGAGTGAGATTGAGTGTGGCTACACTCCCTGGTGCTCCTCTTAAAGGGACTATGTAGAGGCTTACCCATCAATGGAATCACTCACTCTGAGCTCCAGCACTGAGGCAGCAGCTGGAAAGGTGGCAGGGACATGTGGTGGAAAATTGAGTTGTCTGGCTTGGGACAGGGGTTGGAGAGGTGGGTTTCTCCTGGACTCGGGAGCTGGTAGAGGCCACTGTTTATTTGTTGAGCCACCCCCCTTCCCTGCGTGAGGATGTAGGTGAATGCCATAACTGGGTCTCCACTGTTCGTTCGTCATGCCCTGGCAATTTGAGACCTGGATCTGCCCAAATTTCAGGCACACCCAGGCTTCTTTCAGTGGATTTTTCATGCAGACCGGTTGCCTTGGCTCAAACTGCACAATTTCCTAGGGTCTATCAAACTTTGTGGAACCCAGACAAGCAACATCTGGCTTGAGTGTGTCTTATACCACTGGCTGAGCAGCTCTCAGCTGACACTAGTGGCAGCTGGCCTTGGTTCATGACTTAGCCCCTCAAGGCACTTCCAAGCACAGCATGGGTGGTAGCCATCTGTGGATTTCTTTGTGTCTCCTGCAGGTTGGCTCTGGGTGCAACAAAGGCTGTGGCTGAACTTGAACTACAGCAGATCCCCTCCAAGGTGGTCCTGGGGCTGCTTCCCCCAGTGGCCAGCTTGAAAACGAGCTAGAGCATTACCCAGCCACCTCCAAGTATGGCAAACCCAAGGGATGGATTGGGCAGGCACCAGAGTCCTGCTGAGGCAGATCCTGCTTTGTAGGATCAGCCCCTGCACAATAACTCTTCCACTGTAGTCAAGTCCCATCCTCACAACCAATGAGTCTGAGGGTCAGTCCCTCACAGTGATGTGCGGTTACCAACCAAGGCTCAACTACAAGAGGAGGGCACACACAACCCACACAAGAGATGCACCTGGAGTGCGTGGCTCAGGTGACCAGAAAGACTGCGCCACTGAACCCCACAGCACACCTATACATAAGACCACTCTACTAAGACCAGAATATATAGCAGCCCTACCTAATACATAGAAAGAAACACAGGGAGGCAGCCAAAATTGTGAGACAAAGAAACATGTCCAAAATGAAAGAACAGAACAAATCTCCAGGAAAACAACTAAGCAAAATGGAGATAAGCAGTGTTTCAGATGCAGAGTTCCAAACACTGGCTATAAGAATGCTCAGTGATCTCAAGGAGAACTTCAACAAAGAGATATGAAAAATAAAAATGGAGATAAGGGCTGGCCAAGTGGCGCGTTGGTTAAGAGCTGGCTTGGGACGCCAGAGGGCCCCGGTTCGGATCCCACACATGAGGGCCAGTGACACTGCCCTCTACAGCTAAGAGGTGGAACAACAGCTCAACCTGGAGCTGGGCTGCTGTGAGTCGCCGACAATGGTGTAGGCTGCAGCCCCTGCTGCAGTGAGTTACCATGCACTACCGTGTGTAGCCAGCAGCCAGCATGAGCGGCCAGGAGCCACCGTGAGTGGCTGTCCAGAAGCCGGCGACTGATCTGCCTC
>NW_017731759.1:1210270-1228961 GCF_001890085.2 Hipposideros armiger | reverse complement strand
CTGTGAGCGGTTGTCCAGAGGCCGGCGACTGATCTGCCTCACCCGGGAAGAGCGCAATGATGGTGCCAACTTGGGCCAGTGAAGCAATGTCCTCTACAACTAGACAGAAGAACAAAACCACAGCAATTTGTCTGTTCCCCTTCCCCCAATTCCCCAGTGCTGTTCCCATCCCCCAATCCCCCAATTAAAAATTAATGGAGATAAAACCCATGAAAAAAAACCAATCAGAAATAAAGGATGCAATATGGAAATGAAAAATGTATTACAGGGAATTAACAGTAGATTACATGAAGCAGAGGATCCAATCAGCGATGTAGAAAATAAGGTAGCAGAAAACTCCCAGCCAGCACAGAAAAAGAAAAAATCCAAAATATTGAGGCGAATTTATGGGGCTTCTGGGACAATATCAAGCATACCATCATTCACATTATGGCAGTACCAAAAGGAGAAGAGAGAGAGCAACAAATTAAAAACCTATTTGAAGAAATAATGACAGAAAACTTCCCTAACCTGGTGAAGGAAATAGATATACAAGCCCATACATTCCAAAGAAGATAAGCCCACAGAAGCCAACACCAAGACACATCATAATTAAAATGCCAAAGGTTAAAGACAAAAAGATAACCTAAAAAGCAGCAAAAGGAAAAGCAGTTAGTTACATACAAGGGAGCCCCTATAAGACTGGCAGCTGATTTCTCAACAGAAGCTTTGCAGGCAAGAAGAGAGTGGCAGGAAATATTCCAAGTGATTAAAAACAAGGACATACAACCAAGATTACTCTACCCAGCAAAGCTATCACTTAGAATTGAAGGAGAGATAAGGAGCTTTGCAGACAAGAAAAGCTGAAAGAGTTCATCACCACCAAACAAATATTACAAGGACTCTTAGACTTCTTTAATAAGGGGTTTAAGGAAGTGTGAAAGGGGAAGGGATTAAGAAGTACAAGTTGGTTGTTACATAATGGTCATGGGGATGTAGGGTACAGCATAAAGAATATAGTCAATAATATTGTAATAACTAAGTATGGTGCCAGATAGGTACTATACCTATCAGGGTGATATGTAGGAATGGGGTTCGGGTCAGAGTGAAAAAGGTAAAGGTATTAAGAATTCCAAATTTATAGTTAATACAGAATGGGGATTATAATGAACAATGTTGTAAAGATCATGTAAGGTGCCAGGTGGGCACTGGACTTATCAGGGGGATCACTGCATAGACTGTGTCCAATGTACTATACACATGAAGCTAAAGTAGAATAATATTGAATGTCAACTATAACTAAATATATAGGTACATATAGTCACGGGATGTGGAGTACAACATAGAGAAGATAGTCGGTGGTATTGTAACAGCTGTACAAGATGGCAGAGGTATAGTAGCTTCGGGGGTGGGTTATCACTTTATGAGGGGTTTAAATGTCTAACTATTGTGTTGCTTTGTACACCTGAAACTAATAAAAAATTCATTAAAAAATCAAACAAACAAATGCCATCATCACAATTGGTGCTGAGCTTGCTGAGGACAAAAGGATGGCAAGAGCAACCTCTCTTCAGAGCCATCCTAATACATAATATCCAGCTCAGGGCCCACTGAATGCAGAGTGGGTGCTCACAATTTGGGGTGGGGGTGAAGAGGGAAGAGTTCCTACATGAAAGTGATCATTTCCATTTTTGTGTTATCAAGGATTGACATTAAAGATTTCATGTAAAAGCAAATATAGCCCCAGAGATCTTAAGCATAGAACACATAGCAGTTATCCAACATCCGGGGGAAAAGACTAAAAAGAGAGCCCAAGTCAAAACCATCAAATAGACAATCCACCTTCCATGTAGCCAACCCACTCCCAATTCCTAATATTGCAATGAGCCTGTCCTCAATGGCTGGTACCCCTGGGTTCCTTCCTGTGGGATGTTTTCTACTATTTCACCATCCTAAGTCTCCTCTCACAGTTGGAAAAGAGATTGAAATAAATCCATTTACACCAGGGTAGAACAACAAAGGAATGGTTAGGACCCCCCCCCACCCACCACCACTACCAGGCAAGAAGGCATTTTTCTCCAGGAGCCAGTGCTGGGTTACTTAACCAGTAAAGCACCACCTCTCCAAATATTTCAAGTTTGATATATGACCTTTCAAACCAGTCTTTCATGGGAGAAAATCAAACTTCGTTGGGCATCTTTTTGTTTGTTTCTCAGGTTGGTATTATTTTTATTTTTTGGAATTGCATATGAGAAACACCGTCTTCCTATGCTTGGGGTTCCAAAGTTGTAACTCCTTCCCTACCAGGGGATTTATGGGCACATCTGAGGCATGTGTCCTAAACTACCATCCATAGTTGTTCTCATGAGTGGCATTCCAAGCCATGCAGAAGCAGGGAGTGATTAGGGAGTGAAATAATGCTAAAACTTGCAAAATGAGGTGAATTTAAACTGGATGGGTTTCATCATAAGAGTCTACTTGCTTTCTAATGGTATTCCCATCTATAAATTTTGTGGACACTATTCCTAGGAGATGTTAAAAAAAGAACAACAAAAAAACATTTTAATTTCCCCAAACCTCTGAGTACTTTTCTCTACATTAAACCAAGGAAGAATGAACAATTCCAATTCACTAAGAGTAGGCCATATTTTTGGTCCACATTACAGTCAACCAAACAAAGAGTTAGAGTCCTTTTTAACTACCAGATCTGCAACATTAATTCTATCATTTTTTCTTAGTTGGTCCATAGCAATAAACACATCCTGATCCAACTTTATATTCCTTCCACAGTTATCCTGTATCCTTAGTATTTATTCCTACACATGTTCCCTGTATTCCTACTTGCATAAATAAGAAAGATCAAGTACTTTTCTTTGGAGTGTAACTCACCTCCTTATGGGTTACACTTTGTACCTCACCTTTAGGGGACTGCTGGGACTTGAGTCTAATTATAGGTCTAGAAGCAAAGAGGGTGGTAGGAGTGGATTCTGAGAATAAGCAGCATTGTCTTTCAAGACAGTTTCCTCAGGGGAGGCAATTACTATATCCTCAGGCAATGATGGATTAATCCTCTATAATGGATGTGGAAAGGCCAATATCACTGTGGGTGGGGCTGATATTGGGGTTAGAGAGGTCACTTTTTCTGGGTTTGGGTAGGCCACTTTTGCTGAGGGTTGGGAGGCCAATTTCACTGGGTATGGGGAGACCTCTTCCACTGGCAAATAAGACTCATAAGAATTTAGGATCTCAATGTCCCAAGCTTCATCAGAGTCTTCCCATATGTCCCATACAAACTTACATGATCCTATTCTTTCCCTATTGATGCCCTCACTTTAAGAGTAGATACCCTGTGAATCTGAAAGTTCAAATTGCTTTGTAATATAGCCAATTGAAGAATGAGTTTCATGTTTGTATTTTAGCAATTTCAGCCTGTGGCTACAGGGGAAAAGGCTCTCCTTAAATGCACACAGTAGCTTCTGGATACTTATGTAGTTCTTGCATAAAGTAGTATCTTTTGGTCTATTCAACTCTATTATGCATTTTGAATTCTGTTGTTTTCTTTTATGTTGTTGAATTGTAGGACATTTCTTTAAAGAATACGTACAAATCACCACATAAGCACATGAAAATATGCTCAACTTCAGTAGGCATTGGGAAATGCAAATCAAAATGACAAGTAGATACTACTTCACACTAACTAAGATGGTTATTAAAATAATAGGGAAATAAGAAGTGTTAGTGAAGTTGATGAGAAATTGGAACTCATGTACATTGCTGATGGGAATGTAAAATAGTGCAGTTGCCACAGGAAACAATTTGGTGGTTTCTTAGCAAAATTAGACATAACATTATCATATGATCCAACATTCCATTTAAAGCAGGAACTCAAAGAGATAGTTGTACACCAGTGTTTGTAGTGGGATTACTCACAATAGCCAAAAGTTAGAAGCAACCCAAGTATTCATCGATGGATAAATCAATAAACAAAATGTGGTATAGACCTACAACAAAGTATTATTCAGCATTTAAAAAGGATGAAATTGTGAGAAATACTGCAACATGGTTGAAACTTGAGGACATTATGTTTAGTGGAATAAGCCATTATAAATAAATAAATAATATGTTTAAGTTTTAGAAAGTAAATATGGGTTGGGATAAACTTAATGTATTTATTACCAACTTTCACCATTCTCTCCTCTCATCTGTGAAAGATAACTTTGTCTTTCCTAGTTTAGCATCTAACTATTTCCTATGGTAGGTAGGAAGATATAAACAGACTGAAGATATAAATAGATTTAAGAATAACTTTGAAAAACCTATAAATGACAGAGACACAAAAGGATATTCAGGTAAGTTCATGGTGGTTGATACATATCTCTGAATATTAAGGTTGGTATAATAAGTGACAACTATGGCCTTGCTGTCTTCTTAGAGATAGAGTACTGGGTGTGGTTAACTAGGGTCTGTATTTATTCTTATAAAAAAGGTAGAATACCCATAGTAATGAGTTTTCCAACTTCCTTAGCTTCAGCTCCTGGAAGTTATATTGACTCTTCATGTAGGTGAAGTAAGTTGATGCTTTATGTTGAACTTATCTGTAAGCACTTAGGGAAAGGCAAAGCTCCACAGTGAAATGAAGGCTGACTCTTTGTGATCTAATCATATGTCACTTTTTTTCTTCTTCCTGTTAGATAAAGCTGATTAAGGTGGACAAAATGAAAATTGATTAAGGTAGGTTTTAGTCAGCAAAGACACCTTATACATCAATGCTAAATTGTGCCATTTTTGCTGCAATAAAGTCACAATAAGCAACTCTGGGACAGACAAGTTACATATTCAAAGTGCCATTCACAAAAGCTATTGAAAGAGGTGAAAAGTAACATATGAAAAACTTTCCTGCTTTGCATGAGCTCTAAAAACCTGAAAAGAGATGTCATCCTCTTACACCACAGAGCTGAATTTGTAATACCTCACCACTTATCAACAGGCTACACAATATTATTATTGTCTATGAGTTCAGGAGTAAGTTTATCTGTTTAAAATCTTAATTATGATTTTTTTCAGAATTAGAAAATGTAGGAAGTGAATGAAACTATAGAGACCATTGAGTCTTAACAATTTCATGGATTTTCTCCACCTAGAAATATTGAGAAACAGGCAAGGAAAATGATCTATCTAAGGACATATTGCAAATTAATAACAAAACTGGATATAAAATTTAGATGTTTTGGCTCCTGGTTATGCATTCTTTTCACTTTAGGCCTGAAAGACTTCTTAGTTGACTGGCAAGACCTCTTTATGCATGTGTATGCTGTTGCTTAAATGGTATAATGAAGAGCAACTGTTAAAGTTCCGTGCACCCAATATTTTCCCCACTGCCAAATGGATTAATGTGATTACTCTATTAATAAATCATTTTGGAAGGGGGCATACTGTCTCTGATTTTCTTCTATAAAAACACAGATCTTCTATCTACCAACCCACATAACCAGGACTGAGGTAGAGTGTTAAGCTGTTATATGTCACTAAATTCTTAAGTGAACCTTATTATTGTATTACCTTAACTGTCCTCTTAGCAAGTAGTTAAAGGTCAGATGAAAACATTGAGTGAAGAAAGAGGTCTAGGTTTTGTTTTAGTCACCTGCTCTTTATCCCTTTGGTGAGGGAAGGATTCCTAACATAGGGTTATGATGATTGCCAAACAAAATACTTGACACTGGAAAGATGGTACCTACAGCAATTTATTAGTCTTATATACTCACAGATTACAGAAGGAGGAGACCACATGCCATCCAGGGCCAGTGGTTGTCCTCGGGAACAGAGTAAAAACAGCCTCATGGTAAGTACACGTTGTAGTATTAGGAGGGTGAGGTGATAACTGGTTCTCATGGCATGATATAATTAGCTTGTTTAAATAATTTCATGGTCTGGCAGGGAAATGAAGATTTATATTTAAGAATCAGCAGGCATTGTGCCTGCCCTGTGATAATAAGGGTTGTTGGACAAGGGACCTTTCTGCAGGATCACAATAGGGAGAAACTTGCATTAAGCTACTCGAGGCCTTCACAATTTTTTTTACTTAGATGTCAATGCACACATAATATTGGGCCTTAATTTTAAGCCCAATGACACAGATTTTAAAAGTAGGGGCATTTCTAGATAGTGCTGTTCAATGGTTTTTCAACGTTTTTAAGATAATGACCTAAAATTTTACCATCACCCAGAGGACCCAACATACACATAATATGACTTCTGTCTACTTCTCCAGCCTTACTGACCTCCCCTCTCTACTTCCCACCTTGATGCTGCAATAGTGGTTTTGTTTTAGTTCCTTAAATGGACTCTATTGTCTCTTCAGAATCATTTTATTATCTCTAGGCTTTTATAACTACTATTCCCTCTTTCTGAAACTTCATTCCCACTCACACTTATTCTTCTGTTGAACTCTTACTCTTTAGATCTCAGCTTATAAATCACTCCATTAGGAAGATATTTCATGAAATTCTAGGTTAGGTCCTTCTTGTAACATTTTCCAAATAACATTTTGTATGTCTTGTTATATAAGTTATCAGACTTGTATAATTTCTGTTTTCCCCATGATGTTGGCAGCATAATGGCTTCCCCAAAATGTGCATATTAGTATCCCCAAAACTTGTGGATATGTTTACCATAAATGACAAAAGGGACTTTGCAGTTGTTATTAAGGTTACAGACCTTGAGATTGGGAGATTACGTAGGTGAGCCCAATCTAATCACATGACTCATTGAAAGCAGAAAGCCTTACCCTGTTGAAATCAGAGAGATGTGGTAGAAGAAAAGAGAGAAGCATGAGAGGGACTTGACTTTCCATTGCTAGTTTTAAAGATGGAGAAAGGGGGCCATGAGCCAAGGACTGTGGGCGGCCTCTAGAAACAAGAAACAGCACTCAGTTGACAGCCATCAAGAAAATGGGGAACTCAGACCTACAACCACAAACAATTAAATTCTGCCAATAACCTAGATGATTAAATAAACATATTACCCTCTACAGTCTCCAGAAGGAAATATAGCACTGCTAATACCTTGATTTCAGCATTGTGAGATTCTAAACAGAGGAATCAGTTGAACAACACTGTGTTTAATTTTTTCTTACCTATAGAACTGTGGAACAATAAACTTGTGGTATTTTAAACTGTTAAGTTTATGACAATTTGTTATAGTAGTCATAAAAAAATAATACCTTAATAGTCTGAAAACTCCATGAAGGCAGGGTTTCCATCTGCCTTTGTTCCCACCCCCGACCCTACCCAGTATTGTCAGTGTGCAGCTTAGTGCCTGGAAGAAATTGCTTCAATCAAGATTTGTTGAACTCAAGAGAATCAAAGAGGAGACAGGTAAAGTCCTTGCGTCTTACTTAGAGGCAGGCAGGCATTAGAAAAATGACCAAATAACCCCATATAAAATATAAAATGAAGCATCATAGGTCAGTCTTGTCATAATATTCATGATGACACCCAAGACAAGCTCTTACAGCTAGCTTAGTTTAGCAAAGATGGTATGCACACAGTCTTCAATGAAAAAAAATTAGCTTATGATACCATCAACTTTACTATTAGCAATCGCTTTAACTTTCTTGCTTGAATCCATGAAGAACTCTGATGAGTTTAGATTATGCAATTCATGTGCTTATTCTACTAGCTTCTCAAATTCTACTGTTTCTCTCTTTTTTAATAATTGCTTTACCTTTATGTAATTTTTTTTAAGTTATACATTAGCAGGTCTCAGGTACAGATCTAAGTACCCTGAAAAATGCCTTGAATCATCAGTTTTAATGGCTCTATTACAATACAGCCAATATTACAAAGGCTCTATATGATTACAATAGGCCATGTAATCATATAAATAAGATCTCAAAGCCTATTCAGCTTACTCAGTAAAAGTAAAAAAAAGTGCTCTAAATGCATTCAATGATTTTGTATTCAAATAGTTAATTTGCACTATGTTCTGTTCAAGAAAAGGAAAACTGTCACCCTGTCATTTTAGACCCTGACACAAAGCTTGTCAAAAGAGACAGCTGTTAAACTGAATTACTGTTGACATGAAGAAAATGGCCCTTGCCAGATGTAAAAGACATCTGTGGCAGTGAAGTGGTATGGGGTGGCTTTTCAAATGTGGTCATGCTGGTATTTGAATAACATGTCTATGGCATAAAACATGTCCTTGACTCAGTCTGTTTAAGGCAGCAAACTGAAGCCAATGAGAAACATGAAAAAACCCTGCTTTCTCTTGCTATATCCATAACTTATGCCTGAATGTACAAAGAGTACAGTAACAAAGCCCTTATATTACTATTTTGTATCTAGAAACAAGGATGCTTAAAGCACATCAAGAAATAATTTCAGTTTGCAGGTCCTTGAGTATGTGGCTAGATGATGTGTAAATTTATGAAGCAGCTTTCACAGGGAATGAATAAAAATATCTAGTAACAAATGTTCATGTGATAATTTTGAAGGGCTTTAAGTTGGTGAAGAATTTTCTGGTTGAACTTCTGATGCTATTCTTCAGAATTTCAAAGGCCTGAAGAATTTACAGACAGAAAATACAGATAAAAATATAGTACATATGAGTTATATTGATACAACTAAATAGCAGAAGTAGTTAGTTCAAAAATATTTGCTAATTGTCTAATATGTCCCAGCTATTGTGTTAGGTATTAATCAGAATACATATAATGTCCAAAACAGAGTTCCTTCTCAAAGAGTTCCTTATCTAGTGGTAAGACAGACACAAACACAAAAAAAGTTTGTTATGAGGGAGACTGTGGTAAGAGCTGGAACTGAGAAGCATGCATGTGCATGCACACACACACCACTTTTCAAATATGAATAAGAGAGAAAGATTAGCAAATGTACCATGGAGGAGGTAAGAAATGGGCAGAATCTTAAAGATCATGTATGTATTTATACAAAGGTGTTTTTTTAAAAAAGAAGTACAAACAATTTCTAAGGGCATTTCACAAATAATTTGGAATTTAAGGTATTGAGTAAAACAGTTCATTCTATTATTAACTTTTGTGTCCCTTGACTATCTCTAATTGTACCTCCAATACAATCATAACCATTCATACCAGACCAGAAAGTCTGAGATTATTCATCCCTAAAAGGCCGGGATCATTTTAGCAGTTAAGCTGAAACCTGATCTGATCTTTCTTTTCAATGACTGGTAAGAGCAAAATTCTAGCTACATGGTGTTACATAGAGACAGACTAAGAAATAATTTCAGAAAAAGGAGGATGATTCCACTACTGTATTAGATTTTATTAGCCATCAATTATTGGGTTAGTTGCATTACATCATATCTCAATTCATAGGCACATCAAATCTTTTGGGAGATATTTACTATTACTGTATTTCACATAAGGAAACTGATGCTCACAGAGATGGAATCACTTATGAAGACTACACAGCTAGAAAGTGGTAGATGCCTTGGAATGTCTGAGTCCAAAGCCTCTTACCCTTTGTTATTTACAACTGCTTTTTCATGTCCTGAAGTACAATAGATGCTGAATAGCTTTACTCAATGAGCAAGTCAGGTCAAATTAGGAGATATACCTGTAACTCCACTTAAATACTTGCTTTCCTAGTTCACTACTCCCTGAGACACCATGTATTCCATTGTTGCACCAAATTTTCTTGGTAAATCATCTACCTTAGAGTTCTGGTCACCTGAAAACCACACCTGAAATGGATAGATATATTTGATGACTTTAATTAAACAAGAAAGAACTGTCATAACCAGTCCCATGTAGTTCAGAATTATGTACAACCCAATGCAGAAAGAATGGGAGAGAAGGTAAAGGAATTAGAAAGTACAAATTTGTAGTCACAATGTAGTCATGGGGATATGAAATACAGTATGGAGAATACAATCAATAATGTTGTAAAGATTATGTAGGGTGCCAGATAAGTACTGGATTTCTCAAGGTGATCACTTCATAGACTGTGTAGATGCCTGACCACTGTGCTGTACACCTGAAGCTCAAGTAGAACAATATTAATATTGAATGTCAACTATAATTAAATATATATATATAATACTATATATTATATAGAATACACTATATATAATATATTATGTTATATATTATATATATTTAGTCATGGGATGTAAAATACAGTATAGGGAATGCAGTCAATGGTATTGTAACAGCTATATATGATTTCAGATGGGTGGTAGATTGGGGGGGTTATCACTTTGTGAGGGGTGTAAATGTCTAACTATTACATTGCTTTGTAAACCTGAAACTAATTAAAAAAGAAATTTGGAACTCTATGTAAATCCCAATATGAAATCTACAGTTGCCAGTTGTTTTTAATAGACTTTATTTTTAGAGCAATTTTAGGTTAACAGCAAAATTATGCACAAGGTACAGAGATTTCCCGTATACCCATGTCCCCACACATGCATAGCCTCCCCCATTGTCAACATCTCTCACCAAGGTGGTATAGTTGTTAAAATTGATCAACATATATACATCAGTATTACCCAGAGTTTGTAATTTACATTAGGTTTCACTATTGGCATTCTACATTCTATTGGTTCAGACAAATGAATAATGACATGTATCCACAGTTATAGTATCATACAATGTAGTTTCACTGCCCTAAATATCCTCTTTGTCCAACCTATTTATTCCTCCCTTGCCCCTAAACCCTGAGAACCACTAATCTTTTGACTGTCTCCATAAATTTTACTATCCTAAAAATCCTCTCTGCTCTGTCTATTAAACTCTCTCCCATGCCCTTACTGTCAAGGACTAATCTTTTTATTGTGTGCATAGTTTTGCCTTTTCCAGAGTGTCATTTAGTTAGAATCATATGGTATGTGGCCTTTCAAGTTGATTTCTCTCACTTAATAGTATGTATTTTAAGTTTTCTCCATGTCTTTTCATGCATCAGTAATTCATTCCTTTTTATCACTGAATAATACTACCCAATAGTCTGAATGTACTACAATTTATCAAGGGAATTTTGGTTGCTTCCAAAGTTTGGAAATTATGAATAAAGCTGCTATAAGTATGCTTGTGCAGCATTTTAGGCAAGTATAATTTTTCAAATCCTTTGGGTAAATTTCAAGAATCATATGAAAGTGTATGTTTAGTTTTCCAAGAGACTGCCAAACTGACTTCACCATTTTGCATTCCCAGCAATAGCGAGTGAGAATTCCTGTTGCTCCATATTCCCACCAGCATTTGGTGTTTTCAGTGTTCTGGATTTTGGCCATTCTAATAGTAGTGATTTGCCAACTTTTTAAAGACATACTCAACTTTTTCCCCCTCATAAATATATCTTTGGGTTTAAAGTAGTGGCATAATAAATACCACAAAAGCCTAACTGCACACTGTGTAAATTACATTTATATAATGGGCAATCACTGATTTAAGAAGAGTAATTTTAAAAAATATATTAAACATCAGCCAGTAACTGATAAGACCTAGAGTTGAGGGACACAGTGTGCATACAGTATGTGTGTGTGTGTGTGTGTACATGAGGTATGTGTATATTAGGGATGTCAGTGATGAGATTTGTGTTAAGAAACGCATTGGCCTGATAATCCTCATCCAAGCTCTACCCCACATTTTCTGAACGAATTTGGCAACTTTACCTTCCAACCTGGGCTTCTGTATCATCATTTTAGAAGTAGAAATTGTTATCAGATTATAACTGGCATCATTTTTGGTTCTGATGTAAATGGATTCCAGGAGTATAGGAGAAAGAGTGAAAAAAGAAGCTAGAAAATTTGCTATTTTAACCATTTTTAGTGTAAAATTTAATAGTATCAGATACATTCACAATGTTGTATAACCATCACCACTATCTTTTCCTTAAAGGTTTTTTCACCTCAAACAGAAACTATATAATCCTTAAGCAATAACTCTTGTCATTCCCTATCTGTAGCACCTGTTAACCCCTATTCTACTTTCTGTCTCCTTGAATTTGCCTATTCTAGGTATCTCGTGTAAGCGGAATCATACAATATTTGTCCTTTTGTGTCTAGCTTATTTCATACAGCATGTTTTAAAGATTCGTCCATGTTGTAGCACATATTAGAAATTCATTCCATTTAATGGGTTGGATAATATTCCATTGTAGGCATATACTGTATGTTCATTCATGTGTTGTTGGAAACCTTTGTTGTTACCACCTTTTGGCTACTTGAGTAATGCAACGGTAAATACTGGTGTACAAGTATCTGTTTAAGGACCTATTTTCCAAGTTTTGGGGTATATATGTAGAAGGGGAATTGTTGCATCATATGGTAATTCCATAAATACGTTTTGAGTAACTCCAATAGTGCTTTTCACAGTACCTTCACCATTTTACATCACAACTAAGGAAGTACTAGGGTTCCAATTTCTCCACAACCTTGCCAACACTTATTTTTCATCATGTGTGTGTGTGTGTGTGTGTGTATGTGTGTGTGTGTGTGTGTGTGTGTGTGTTTATCCAGATACTGGGTGTGAAGTGGTATCTCATTGTGGTTTTGATTTGCATTTCCCTAATGACTAAGTATGTTGATAAATCTTTCATGGTATGTTTTGGCCATTATTATGTCTTCTACGGAGAAATACCTTTTCAATTCTTCTGTTTATTTTTTATTTGAAACGTTTGGTTTGTCTATTTGATGTTGAGTTGTAGATGTTGTTATATTGATTTCTATATATTCTGCATATTAATCCTTTAGAAAATAAATGACTTGCAAATATTTTCTCCCATTATGTAGACTGTCTTTTCACTCTCTTGATAGTGTTATCTTTTTGCACAGGAATTTTTTTTTAAACTGGTAAAACTAATTTATTTGTAAAAATTCTTTATCTCTACGTTTAGACTCATATGTGTTTTCATTATATTTTTATTTTTAAATTATAGTTGACATTCAATATTATTTTAAATTTAGTTTCATGTACACAGTGTAATGGTCAGACATTTATGTAACTTATGAAGTGATCCCCCTGATAAATCTAGTATCTACCTGGCATTGTACATAGTTATTACAATATTACTGACTGTATTCCCTATACTGTACTTTACATCCACATGACTATTTTGTAGCTACCAATTTGTACTTCTAAATCACTTTACCTTTTCCCCCTAGCTCCCCAACACCTTCCCCTCTGGCAACCATCAGTTTGTTCTCTGTATCTATAAGTATGTTTCTGTTTTGTTTGTTCATTAATTTGTTCTTTTGATTCCATATATAAGTGAGATTTTATGGTATTTGTCTCTCTCAATCTGAATTTCATCACTTAGCATAACATTTTCTAGGTCCATCCATGTTGTTGCAAATGGTAATGTTTCATTCTTTTTTATGGCAGAGTAATAATCCATTGTGTGTATATATATATATATATATATATATATATATATATATATATATATATATATATATATATTTTTCTTTTTTTAAGTTTTATTGGGGAATTGGAGGATGGGAACAGCGCTGGGGAATTGGGGGGAAGGGGAACACACAAGTTGCTGTCATTTTGTTCTTCAGTCTTGTGGAGGACGTTGCTTCACTGGCCCAAGTTGGCACCATCATTGCGCTCTTCCCAGGCAAGGCAGATCAGTCGCCAGCTTCTGGATGGATGGTCACTGCGGCTGCTGGCTGCTCACACTGGCTGCTGGCTACACACGGTAGCCTATGGCAACCCACTGCAGCAGAGGTTGCAGCCTACGCAGTCGCCGGCAACTCATGGCAGCCCAGCTCCAGGTTGAGCTGTTGTTCCACCTCTTAGGTGTAGAGGGCAGTGCCACTTACCCTCATATGTGGGATCCGAACTGGGGTCCTCTAGCATCTCAAGCCAGCTCTTAACCAATGCGCCACTCGGCCGACCCTACCACATCTTCTTTATTCATTTGTCTATTGGTGGGCATTTTGGTTGCTTCTATATCTTGGCTATTGTAAATCATGCTGCAGTAAACATAGGGGTGCATATATCTTTTCAAATTAGTGTTTTGGATTTATTTGTATTATATAAATACCCAGCAGTAAAATTGCTGGGTCATAGGGTAGTTCTACTTTTAATTTTTTGAGGAACCTCCACAGTGTTTTTCATAGTGGCTGCACTAATTTGCAGTCACACCTACAGTACATGAGTGTTCCCTTTTCTCCACATCCTTCACAACACTTGTTTGTTCATTTCTTGATGATAGCCATTCTGACAGGTGTGAGGTGATTATCTCATTGTGGATTTAATTTGCATTTCTCTGATGATTAGTAACATTGACCACCTTTTCATATGTCTATTGGCCTCTGTATGTTCTCTTCAGGAAAACGTCTATCTGCCCATTTTTTAATTGGATTGCTCTTTTTTTGTGTGTGCATGAGGATAAATTTGTGTTACTTTATTTTCAATTTCAGATATTAACTCCTTATAGGTGGTATCATTGGCAACTTTTTTCTCCCATTCAGTTGGATGTCTTTTCATTTTGTTGATGGTTTCATTTGAAGTGTAAAAACTTTTTAGTATTTTCTTTTAACTTTTTACAATGTTTTTTAATTCCTAGTTTGCTTAATGGAACAATAAACTATTTTGTTTATAGTTCAGAACTTTTGTTAACTTAAAAAAAAAAGCCTCCAAAATGGTATGTCCTAAAAAAGCTCATGTTTTTGCTAATTCTGGTTTTTTTAAATTAAAGTTTATTGGGGTGACAATGGCTACTAAAGTTACATAGGTTTCAGGTGTACTATTCTGTAATATCTATATATCACATTGTGTGCAGATGAGGGTAAATAGGATTGAATATATGGTGATGGATGGAAAACTTTTTAGTTTGATGTAGTCCCATTTCTTAATTTTTTTCACTTGTTTCCTTTCCCTGAGGAGATATGTGAAAAAAAAATATTACTAAGGGCGATGTCCAAGAGTTTACTGCCTGTTTTCTTCTAGAAGTTTGGTGGTTTCTGCTCTTACATTTAAGACTTTAATGCATTTTGAATTTATTCTTGTATACAGAGTAAGAAGGTGGTCCAGTTTCGCTTTCTTTCCATGTAACTGTCCAGTTTTCCCAGCACTAGTTTTTGAATAGACTATCTTTACCACATTGTACATTCTTATCTCCTTTGTCATACATTGAATGACCATATAGGCATGGGTTAATTTTTGTGCTCTTTATTCTGTTCTAATGAACTATGTGTCTGTTTTTATGTCAACACCATGCTGCTTTTATTATTATTGCATTGTAGTATATTTTGATATCAGGTAGCATGATACCTCCAACTTTGTTCTTTCTCAAGATGGTTGTATTATTCAGGTCTTTAATGTTGCCATATAAACTTTAGGATTATTTGTTCTAGTTCTGTGAAAAATACCATTCTTATTTTGATAGGGATTGCATTGAATCTGTAGATTGTTTTGGGCACTACACACATTTAATAATATTAATTCTTCCTGTCAATGAACATGGTATATGCTTTCATTTATTTGTATCTTTTTCAATTTCTTTCTTCACTGTCATAACTTTTTGACTATAGGACTTTTACCTCCTTGGTTAAATTTATTGTATTTTTCTGATGCAATTGTAAATGGGATTGTATACTTAATTTATCTTTCTGATAGTTTGTTATTTGTGTATAAAAATGCAACTGGTTTCTGAATATTAATATTGTATCCTGCTAATTTGCTAAAATCATTTATCAGCTCTATAGTTTTTCTGGTGAAATTCTTGGGAATCCCTGTCTATAGTATCATATCATCTAAAAATATTGAACACTTTACTTCTTCCTTTCCAATATGAACGTCTTTTATTTTTTTTATTTTCTGAATGCTGTTGCATGGACTTCCAATGCTCTGTTAAATAAAAAGGGTGAAAGTGGACATCCTTGTCTTATTCGAGATTTTTTTTATTGTGACATACACATTTTTAGAATTAGTTTCAGCTGTACAACACAGTGCAATAGTTATACTTTTTACCCCTCGAGGTGACAATCCCCCTCACCCAATCTACCGCCCCACTTTACCTCCAATATCATACATATCTATTACAATTTCCTTGACTCCACTCCCACACTCCACTCCACATCCCATGACTGTATATATATATATATATATATATATATATATATATTCACTTATAGTTGACATACAATATTATACAAAATCAGCTTCAGGTGTACAGTGCAGTGATCAAGCCTCTATCCCATCCATGATGCGGTCTCCCTAACAAGACATGTGACTACCTGACACCCTACAAAATATTTACAACATTATTAATTATTCCTCAAAATGTCTTTCATGTCCCTGTGGCAATATTGAAGTTACATATTTATGCTGTCTAATCCCTTCCCCTTCTCCCTCATGTCCACCCCCTCCCAACTAGCAGCCATCAGTTGTTCCTCTATATCTCTGAGACCACTTCTGTATACATTGCTCGTTCATTCAGTTTTTTAGATTCCACATATAAGTGAAATCATATGGTATTTGTCTTTCTCCTACTTACTTATTTCACTTAACATAATAATCTCTAGGTCCATCCATATCATCCCAAATGGTACGATTTCATTCTTCTTTATAGCAGAGTACTACTCCATTGTATAAATGTACCACAGTTTCTTAATCCAATCATCTACGGATGGGCATTTCGGTATTTTCCAAGTCTTGGCTATTGTGAATAGTGCTGCAATAAACATAGAGGTACATATATATTTTTAAAATTATTTTTTATTATGAAATACACATTTTTTAGAATTAGTTTCAGCTGTACAACACTGATCCAATCCTCTGTTTCATCTAATCTACTGGTGATTCCTTCGAGTGTGTTCTTCATTTCAGTTAGTGTATTCTTTAGTTCTACCTGGTTGTTTTTTATGATTTCTGTATCCTTCTTTATGTCCTCCTTAAGTTCTTGAAATATTCTTATCATCAGTGTTCTAAACTCTGTCTCTGAAAGGTTGGATAGCTCTGTTTCATTTAGTTGCATTTCTTGAGGTTTCTTCTGATCTTTTACTTGGGACATGTTTCTTTGTTTCTTCATTCTTTCTGTTGCTCTGATTGCTTCGATGCATTAGATCACCTAGAAAGAAAAAAGGAAAGAAAAGAAAGAAAAAAGAGAAAAAGGGGAAAAAAAGGAAAAAGAGAAAAAAAAAAGGGAGGAGCTCTCTGCCTGCTTTAATCTGCAGACCACTTGCTCAGCAATAGAGAGATTCTGAGCAACTCAGCACCAGCTGTTGGGGGGAAGGACTCAGTGGGTCATGTGTCGACCTCCCTCTAGACTTGAAGTAAGCTTCCCACAATTAGTTTCTGTGTGCTCTGGAACTGTGCTCACCACCAAAAATCCTCACAGGTTGTTATGGGCTGTCTGCTGCTGCAAAAAACCCTCTGTGGCCTGCAGAGGTAGGAGCTAGGTAGCAGGGGCTCAGGGTGCCCCTGGAAACGCAGCTCTATGTGGGCGGGGCAGGCCCCCAAGGCACCACAGGGTGTGGTCAGTGGCCCCCACCAAGTCAGAGCAGCATGCACTCCTGCATTGGCAGCCAACCCACACAAACTCGCCTGGAAAGTCCTGGCTGAATCATGCAGGTGCACAGCTTGCGGCCCTACACTCCCAGGAAATCTCCCTGTCTCAGGCTGTCCCAATCAGCCAATCAAAGATCAGGCCGAGAAGCCCGACAGCCAATTGCCACCAAGACCACTCTGCACGCGCAGTGCGGAAATCAGGGAACTAAGGCGAGTTGCGCACTTCCGGGTCTCAATAAGCAGTCTGTTGTAGTCAGAGCTCGCATGCCAGGTGTTTCCCTGGCTACGCAGCACAAACATTATGGAGGGTGGGGATCCAAGTCCGCATGCGCACGCACATACGCATGCGCACACACACTCCTGCACCAATTCCAGCAGACCAATTCAGTCCCAGACCTCAGCCTCTGTGGGAGGGCCCAGCCCTGAAAAAATGGCGCCCTCCTGTGCACTACTCCTGTGCAAGCTCTACACCAGGGGAACAATGGTCTCAAAAACCTCCAGCTCCCGCACCAAAAGCACTCAGTTCAGTCCTTCCTGGAGGCTCCTGGGCCCCACGCACAAAGCTACTCCCTCCACCAGGAACCGGGTGAGTACTCACCAGCGAACAAGTCAGTTTGCCAGCTCCACTGTTTCTCTAGCCGCCCCCAGCCTCACTGAGGCGAGAAAGAGAGTCCTCACTATTTTCTACTTCCAGCTATCGTAGAACTCCTTTTCCTGGCAAAGTAACTCTGGGATGGAGAGCGTGGTGTGGGCCGGAGGGTGTTGACCCCAACCGGAGAAGCCTCCCCACCACTGAGGTGTCCCTCACGGGGTTCGCCCTCTCTCATCTCCACCCCTCCTACCGGACTTGACTTGGCCTCCTCTTTAAGTCCTTTGTTTAGAGGTTCTGCTCATCTAGGGTCCAGGGAACTTCTGAGGTTGAATATCTCATAAATTATTTGTAATTTTGTTGTGATCCTGGGAGGCAGTGGGCACAGCGACTGTCTATTCCGCCATTTTACCGGAAGTTGATATATTTTTTTGAATTAGCGTCTTGGGTTTCTCTGGATAGATACTCAAGAGTGGAATTGCTGGGTCATACGGTAGTTCCATATCCAGGTTTTTGAGATACTTCCATACTTTCTATAATGGCTGCACCAATCTGCAGTCCCACCAACAGTGCACCAGGGTTCCCTTTTCTCCACAGCCTCGCCAGCACTTGTTGTTTGTTGATTTATTGAT
>NW_017731759.1:1207675-1209483 GCF_001890085.2 Hipposideros armiger | reverse complement strand
ATTGACATTTTAACTATATTAATTCTTCCTATCCAGGAACATGGTATGTATTTCCATTTATTTGTATCTTCTTTGATTTCTCTCTTCAATGTCCTATAATTTTCTGAGTACAGATCTTTTACTTCTTTGGTTAAATTTACTCCTAGGTATTTTATTGTTTTTGACGTTTTTGTAAATGGGATTGATTTTCTGATTTCTTCTTCTAATAGTTTATTATTGGTGTATACAAATGCAACTGATTTCTGAATGTTAATTTTGTATCCTGCTACCCTACTAAATTCATTGATCAGTTCTGACAGTTTTTTGGGGGAGTCTCTGAGATTCTCTCTATATAGTATCATGTCATCTGCATATAATGACAATTTTATTTCCTCCTTTCCCATTTGGATGCCTTTTATTTTATTTTGTTGTCTGATTGGTGAGGCCAGAACTTCCAGAACTATGTTGAATAGAAGTGGTGAAAGTGGCCATCCTTGTCTTGTGCCTGATTTTAAGGGGAAAGCTTTTAGCCTTTCCCCATTGAGTATGTTGTTTGCTGTGGGCTTATCATATATGGCCTTTATTATGCTGAGATATGATCCCACTATTCTCACTTTGCTAAGAGTTTTTATCATAAATGGTTGCTGGATTTCTTCAAATGCTTTTTCTGCATCTATTGATATGATCATATGATTTTCATTTTTCATTTTGTTAATGTGATGTATTACATTAATTGATTTGAGGATATTGAACCAACCTTGCATAGGAGGAATGAATCCCACTTGATCATGGTGTATTATCTTTTTAATATGACACTGAATTTGGTTTGCTAGTTATTTTGTTGAGAATTTTTACATCTATGTTCATTAGGGATATTGGCGTGTAGTTTTCTTTTTTTGTACTATCTTTGTCTGACATTGGGACCAGAGTAATAATGACCTCATGATATGTGCTTGGGAGCCTTCTCTCTTTCTGTATTTTTTGGAAAAGTTTGAGGAGAATAGCTATTAATTTTTTTGAATGTTTTGTAAAATTCACCTGTGAAGCTATCTGGTCCAGGACTGCTGTTTGTTGGATGCTTGTTCATTACTGACTCAGTTTCTTTAGTAGTAATCAGTCTGTTTCTTCTTGGTTCAGAAATAGAGTTTCTGTTTCTTCTTGGTTTCGACTTGGTAGATTGTATGCTTCTAGAAATTTATCCATTTCTTCCAAATTGTCAAATTTGTTGGCATGTAGTTGCTCGTAGTATTTTCTTACAGTTTCCTGTATTTCTGTGGCATCTGTTGTCACTTCTCTTTCATTTCTGATTTTATTAATTTGGGTCGTCTCTTTTTTTCTTGGTGTGTCTGGCTAAGGGTGTGTTGATTTTGTTTATCTTTTAAAAAAACAGCTCTTGGTTTCATTGATCTTTTGTATTGTTTTTTTCGTCTCTATTTCATGTATTTCTGCTCTGGTGTTTACTGTTTCCTTCCTTGTACTCCCTTTGGGCTTGTTTTGCTGTTCTTTCTCCAGTTCCCTTAGGTGTAAAGATAGTCTGTTGATATGAGTTTGTTCTTATTTCTTTAGATGGGCTACAATGCTATGAATTTTCCTCTTAGGACTGCTTTCGCTGCATACCATAGATTTTGAGTTGTTGTGTTTTCATTGTCGTTTGTCTTGAGATAGCTTTTGATTTCTTCCTTGATCTCAGTTTTGACCCACTTGCTATTTAGTAGCATGTTATTCAGCTCCACGTATTTGTGTGCTCCCCAGGTTTCTTTTTATAATTGATTTCTAGTTTTATAGCATTGTGGTCAGAGAGGATGCTTGATATGATTTCAATCTTCTTA
>NW_017731759.1:1201290-1205920 GCF_001890085.2 Hipposideros armiger | reverse complement strand
TGTCACTGGCCCTCACATGTGGGATCCGAACCGGGGCCCTCTGGCGTCCCAAGCCAGTTCTTAACCATCGCGCCACTCGGCCGGCCCTCTGTGTTCTTCTTTATGTCCTCCCTAAGTTCCTTAAACATTCTTATCATCAGTGTTCTAAACTCTGTCTCTGAAACGTTGGATACCTTTGTTTCATTTAGTTCCATTTCTTGAGGTTTCTTCTGATGTTTTACTTGGGACGTGTTTCTTTGTTTCCTTATTGTGGCTGTCACTTGATTTCTTTGATGTATTAGATCACCACAGTTAGATGTTGTGTGCTCTGGAACCATGCTGACTCCCAAAAGTACACACAGGTTGTTGCGGGCTGTCTGCTGCTGCAAAAAACCCTCTGTGGCCTGTGGAGGTAGGGGCCAGGGACCAGGGGCTCAGGGTGCCCCTGGCAACACAGCTCTAGTTGGGTGGGGCAGGCCCCCAAGGCACTACAGGATGTGGTCAATGCCCCCACCAAGTCAGAGAAGCATGCACTCCTTCATCGGCAGCCAGCCCACACAATCTCTCCAGGAAATCCCCAGCAGAATCACGCAGGTGCACAGCTTGCAGTCCTACACTCCCAGGAAGACTCCCTGTCTCAGCCTCTCCTAATCACCCACTCAAAGATCAAGCCGAGCAGCCAGACAGCCAATTGCCACCAAGACAACTCTGCATGCGCAGTGCGGAAATCGGGGACCTAAGGTGAGTCGTGCACTTCCGGGTCTCAATAAGCCGTCTCTTGTATTCGGAGCACGCTTGCTCAGCATTTCTCTGGCTACGCAGCACAAACAGTATGGAGGGTGGGGATCCAAGGCCGCATGCGTGCGCACGCACGCACGCATGCACACACGCACTCCTGCGCCAATTCCAGCAGACCAATGCAGTCCCAGACCTGACCTTCTGTGGAAGGGCTCAGCCCTGAAAAAATGGCACCCTCCTGTGCACTACTCGTGTGCAAGCTCCACACCAGGGGAACAATGGTCCCAAAGACCTCCAGCTCCCGCGCCAAAGGCACTCAGTTCAGTCCTTCCCGCAGGCTCCAGGGCCCCACTCACAAAGCTACTCCCTCCACCAGGAACCAGGTGAGTGCTCACCAGTGAGCCAGTCGGTTTGCCAGCTGCACTTTTTCTCCAGCTGCCCTCAGCCTCACCAATTTGAGCAAAGAGAGTCCTCACTATTTTCTCCTTCCAGCTATCATAGAACTCCTCTTCCTGGCAAAGTAACTCTGGGGTGGTGAGCGCGGTGTGGGGCTGGAGGGTCTCGCTCCCAACTTGAGAAGCCTCCCCACCGCTGAGGTATCCCTCAGGGGGTTTGCTCTCTCTCGTCTCCACCCCTCCTACCAGACTCAACGTGGCCTCTTCTTTAAGTCCTTCGTTTAGAGGTTCTGCTCCACTTAATGCATATTTTTGATGGATTGAACCTCAATCAATATGTACTGTCTTTCCTCATTGCTCATAAACTTTTATTCTTTAATATCTATTTGGCTGATAATTATATGGTCTTTGCAGCTGTCCTTTGATTAATATTTTCTTGGAATATCTTTTTCTATCAATTTGTTTTCTACTGCTTTGTTTCTTTGCATCTAAAGTTAATCTCTTGTAGAATGTCTCTGTTTTATCTATTTTCCTATATCTGTCTTAATTGAAAATTCTCATCATTTGCATTTAACTTGGTGATAAGTAAATATGTATTTTTGCCATTTACCTATTGTTTTCATGTGTTTTATATATATTTTGTTCCTCGATTCTTCCATTACTACCTTTGAAAATTTTAGTTGACTTTTTGATAATGTAACATATTGATTCCCTCCTTCTTCCTTTTTCTGTACATTTTGTATTTATTTTCTTGGTTATTATTTGGGATTTATGATTAACATCTAAAAATTAAAACTACATAGTCTGTATAATACCAACATAGTTTTGATAGCACACAGACACTTTGCTCCCATCCATCTTTGCCCTACCCCTCTTTATTTTTATTTTTATAATTACAACTTTATATACCATGTACCCATTAACGTAGTCTTATTGCCTGATGATTTCACTTTTTATATCATATAGAAAACAAAACAGGAGCCACAAATCAAATTTATAATAATAATGGTGGGTATACACATATTTATGTATTAAGTTCCTCTACTGGAGATTTTTATATCTTCATATGGTTTTATGTTACTTTCAGTGTTCTTTCATTTCAGCCTAAAGTACTCCATTTGCCATTTCTTGTTATGCATATATTATAGAAACAAATTCCCTTAGCTTTTGTTTCTGATTTTTTTCTCCTCATGCTTAAGAGGATAGTTTGCCAGATATAGAATTTTAAAATTTTTGTTTTACATTTTTTTTTAGCTGAGCCATCCTGCTACCTATTGGCAGCTCAGCGGCAGCTCAGCTTGCGATGGGAACCGAACCAGCGACTCTGTTGCTCAGAGCTCGCACTCTTGAGCAAGCTCTTAACCAACTGAGCCACTCGTCTGGCCTGTTTTACATTTTTTTAACTCAGTACTTGAAAGGTATTATGGCACTGCATTCTGGACAGTGTGATTTCTTATCAGCTATTAATCTTTTTGAGAATCCCATGCAAGTAAAGAATATTATTTCTCTCACTGCTCAGATTCTCTTTTTGTTTTACAACAATTTGACTATGCTGTATCTCAGTGTTGTAGCACTTTGAATTTGTTCTGCTTGGATTTTGTTGGGCTTTCTAGACACTTACGTTCGTGGTTTTCTTCAAATTTGGAGTTTGTCATCATTATTTCTTCAATATTATTTCTGCCCTTTTCTCTTCCTGTTCTCATTGTGAGACTCATATGCATATGTTAGTTCTCCAAGTCCCTTAGGTTTACCTCACTTTACTTTCTTCACTTTATTCTTTTTTTTCTTTCTGTTCTTCAAACTCAAACTCAATTGCTCATCTTCATGTCTCCTGATTCTTTCTTTTGCTGACTCAAAAATCTGGTGCCGAACTTTTCTAATGAATTTTTGTTTCCATTTCATTTACTCTACATTTCAGCTCTAGACTTTTTATTTGGTTCCTGTATATAATTTATATCTCCTGATTGATAATCTCATCCTTTCATACATCATTTCTTGATTTCTCATAATTATTTGTCCTTGGGTTATTTTTTTTTCTCATTGAGAATATTTAAGACAATTGAGTTAAAGCTTTTTTTCTCTGTTAAGTCCAATGTTTGGACTTCTTCAGGGATGGTTTTTCCTTTAAATGCACTATACTTTCCTGTTTCTTCATGGGCTGTGTGCTGTATTTGTTGAAAACATCCAAATATTAAAATATGATAACTCTGGATATCAGTTTCTTACTCTTCCCAAGCTGTTGTTGTTTTTGATTGTTGAAGGCTTAGCTTGAGTTCACCCAGTTTTTTGACTAAAGCTTTATGAATTTCGAAGTTCTAAAGAAAAAAAAGTATTACATTTTGTGGATTAACTCAGTGTTGAGATATTCCTTTAACACTTAGCCAGATCATTAGCAACTCTGCCTCAACCTTCACTTTATACTAGCACAGAGTTTTCAAATCAATAGTGAAAGCGTAGGGTCTTAGCACTTTTCTGTGGATGCATTATTCCTGGGCATATGTGAGGGTTTTAAATTCTGCAGTATATAAAAACAGTTTGGAATGGCTCAGTTTCCCAAACTATCTCTCTCCCTAGCTTTTCTTGCCATCTTATTGGTGCTCTATTGAATCTTTGAACTGCAATATTTTGTTCCAGGCAGATTTGTGTTTTTTATATCACATTATAAAGTTTTTGAGAATTTTTTTGCCACTTTTCCACTCTGAATATGTTCACAGTAAGAGAAAACAGAGAAAAGCAACTTGTGGTATATCATCTGTTACCCCTCAGACAGGTGAAAATAGACAAAAAAATAATTTGTCTGTGGTTGACCTTTTTCTTTAAAGAATGTTTGAGTGTGGGATTTGTGTACATGGATATATGGGTAAGATGTGTGAATTTCCAGATTTTGTTTAAGGTGCAAAGGGGTTGGATTCTACCAGTACATCATGGAGAAAATTGTGGGAAGCCCCCAAAAGTGATAGCATGAGGAGATCTTTGCTCATGTATATTATATCCCACACTGGGAGCCTTAGGTCTGCACAGGTAGTATATTTCATTAGAAAATAATCCTATACATTATTTGGCCTGCAAGTAAACACCAAATTGCCAATCACTTTAGAATAGGCGTGTGGGTATGTATGGAGTGATGCTAAGCAGTGGTGCTGCCGTTTTGAGCCCCATATCCCTCCAAATTTGTGCATTTTCCTAGAACTTCTCTGGTGTTCCTTGGAAAGATTGGATCCCATTGCCACACTTGTGCATACTCTGTTCTACTTTGCTTGTCAGTATGTTGACATTAGCTGATAATTCTATTCCCTCTTTCTGTTATAGAATTATTTCCTTTGTAATGTTTTTACTTCACATTATTCTATAGAGGTTTGTGTTGAATAACAATTTAAAATTTGCTTCGTCCACAATATTGCAATAGAAATGTATGGAAATTCTTTTTTTTTTAAAGATTTTTATTGGGGAATTGGGGGATGGGAACAGCGCTGGGGAATTGGGGGAAGGGGAACAGACAAGTTGCTGTCTTTTTGTTC
>NW_017731759.1:1194543-1200042 GCF_001890085.2 Hipposideros armiger | reverse complement strand
TATATATATATATATATATATATATATATATATATATGATATTACAGTTGGCATTCAATATTATTCAGCTTCAGCTTCAGGCATACAGTGCAGTGGTCAGGCATCTACACCATCCATGAAGTAGTCTCTTTAATAAGACAAGTGCCCATCTGACACCTTACAAAATCTTTACAACATTATTAATTATATTCCCCAAACTATCTTTCATATCCCTGTGGCAATATTGTGACTACCAATTTGTGCTTTCTCACCTTCTCCCTCATCCCCACCCCTCCTCCCATTTAGCAACCATCAGTGTTTTCTCTATACCTCTGAGACTATTTCTGTTTACTTTGCTCACTTATTCTAGTTTTTAGATTTCACATATAAGTGAGATTGATTCAATATGTATTGAGCATCTACTATGTCCCAGACATGTGGATGTGTATCATGAAAAAAGTGGTAAACGAATAAGGTCCCAGAACTAATGGAGCCTGTGGGGGTGTCTGAAAAAACAAAGTAAATAAGCACATAAAATAATTATAAATCATGACAAGAACTATGAAGAAAAATAATATTTTGTTGGAAGAGAGAATAAGAAAGTAGTAGCAATGTCAACTATATAATTGTTTTTTTATGTTAAAAAAGTAGTGTTATTTTAGATAGGATGAAGAAAGAAGACCTTTCTGAGATGGTATTTAAGATGAAATCTGAATAATTAAAAGGTACTAATCATTGAAAATGTAGTGGAACTATAGAGGAATATTCATAGCAGAAGGAAGAGCAAGAGTGAGGCCTTGAAGTTAAAACTCTTGTATTATTTATAAATTAATTGTATTGTATTGAAATACTGTGTTTGTGGGTACAATACAGCAGTGGTTCTTAAGTGTATCACCTCTGAAGTAAAACAGTTGATGTTCAAATAACAAATTTGCTACTTTCCCTACATTGTCATACCAGTTTTAAAATTCTGTCTGGACAAGTAACTTAAAATATGAACCAAGCATATAGTAAACACTTAATAAATTGTGGTTGTGATTATTGTCTCTTCCAAATTTATTGAGATATAATTGACATAAAATTTTGTATAAATTTAAAGTATACAAAGTGTCATTTAATACACACATATATTGCAATATGATTACCACCATAGTGTTTATTTTTATATTTCCTATTAGACTATAAACAATTTGAGTTCATGAACTATATGTTAATAATTATTGTGACTCAAGAGCCTAATAAAATGTTTTACATATGCTGGGATCTAGCCAACATTTAATGAATAATTTTATTTTAAATGAAAGGTATGGGTACAAATGATAATGTATTATTTGGAGTCATTCCTTTATCTAGGGATATGTGAAATACATAACTTAGTGTGTAGAGGTTACTCTTTGGAAAGTTTCCAGGAAATTCCCACAGTAACAGGTCAAGCTACCTGATTAAGGTTAAGGCCAGCAGATGGTAACATATGTGAAGAGTTCTCTTCATAATGCTGCCAATATCTTTGTCAGCTATCTTTGATACTTAACTCAACCATACAGATCAATAGTAGTATTAACTATCATTTATTTTATATGTGATATCACAGTTAAGTTTGATGGTGATCTATGATGTAGATGATATTATATCTCTGTTTTGTAGGTAAAGAAATGAAGCATGGGAAAGATATAAAATTGCACTCCAAGGTCACAAAGTTAATAAATGATAGATCCAGGTCTTGAATTAGACAGGTTGCATGTTGACTCAGTTCTCTTAATCACCATGCTATACCTAAGACAAGAGAATCACAACTGGCTCAGTCCCTTCTGAAAAGATAATTCAAAGAAGGATAGACAATGACTTTCTTCCTATTTTAAACACAGGAGCTTATTTGCCAAAAGGATAGAAACGTGTAAAACTTAACAGGTAAAAAGATAGCCAAATCATTTCAGAAACATGGTGTTGTAAAGAGTCCCCCTCGATCTCTCCCCTTGATGTTACAACAAGTTGAACAGCTGTGATTCAACAATGGACTCCTTACACAACACAGATATATGTCTGAGAGATCCACACATCCTAATACCTGAAGGTTGGCAAATTTTGGAGAACAGGGGAGAAGAGAAGGGAGAAGTCCAGAGATGGGCAACATAGGATACAGCCCAGAGCTCACTGCACTCATGGGACAAGTGAGGATTGAGACAACAAATGCACTCTCTGTGGCCCCTGCAATCCTGCCTGAGTGATCACGATATAATATGGTTAAGCCCAATGACTGGGGCAGAGAGCTCAGGGCAAAGAAGGAATACAGAAGTGCAACAACTGCTGTTTAACAGCCCTCACTGCCAGGTAGAAAACAAAACCATGGAGCCTGGCCACCTCCCCCTACACTCACAGAGCTCACTTCACCCACACCCTCCCAGTGGTAGCAGCAGTCCCCAGAAAAAATAAATTGTATTAGTGACAAATTAAAGAACATCTACATCCTTGAGAACTGAAGAGATAGTTCCTGAGTGGCAGATGTACACTGTGACTAATTTCAGTGACAAGGGAGAAATTATAGGGACAAGGCAGCAGTGATCTGGCAGTTGCCATTACTTGAAGAAAAACAAAGATAGAAACACACCTGTGGCCTTTTCCAGCCAGCCCCAGCTCCATGTTTCACAGCTGATTGCAGCAGAAGCACAGCTCTGAGATTCACAATTCAGTATCTGGCTGCAGGGGCAAAACTGAAATTTCAGGGGCTCAGAACCCAATTGCCCACCACATCTCCTCATGGAGGTGGTGCCCTGAGACAAAGACGACATGGTCACAGAGGAGATGCCTACCTTCCCAGGAAATCTTCCACTGCAAGAAGCCAGAATGGGGCAAGAGAAAATGAAATGCGCCAGTGCTACCTACTGAAAAATAGAAGAAAGATCTCTTCATATCCACCTGCTGCAGAATTCACTCCCATAGATGCCCAAGAAGATCAATAATTCATTAATTACCATGAATAACCAAGGTATCAAGGAAGCTGATTAAGAAAATGAAAACTAGGGCCGGCCGAGTGGCGCGATGGTTAAGAACTGGCTTAGGATGCCAGAGGGCCCCGGTTCGGATCCCACATATGAGGGCCAATGACACTGCCCTCCACAGCTAAGATGCTGAACAACAGCTCAACCTGGGGCTGGGCTGCTGTGAGTCGCCAGCGACGGCGTAGGCTGCAGCCCCTGTGGCAGTGGGTTGCCATGGGCTACATGTGTAGCCAGCAGCCAGCGTGAGCGGCCAACAGCCACAGTGAGTGGCCGTCCAGAAGCTGGCGACTGATCTGCCTTGCCGGGAAGAGCACAATGATGGTGCAAACTTGGGCCAGTGAAGCAACTTCCTCCACAACTAGATTGAAGAACAAAATGACAACAACTTGTCTGTTCCCCTCCCCGCAATTCCCCAGCACTGTTCCCATCCCCCAATTACCCAATAAAAATCTTAAAAAAAAAAAAGAAAATGAAAACTACAGAAAATAAACTTAAAGATATTGGCATATGGCACTTAAATGACAGAGAATTCAAGATTGCAATTCTGAAAAAACTCAATGACATGCACGAAAACACATATAGGCAGTGTAATGAACTCAGAAATAAAATCAATGAACAAAATAAATATTTTATCAATGAAATTTAAAGAAGAAGAACCAAATAGAAATTCTGGAGCTGAAGAACTTAATAAAAGACATGAAAAATGAAATAGCGAATTAGGAAATAGAGTTGGCTAGATGGAAGAAAGAACTAGTGATATTAAAGATACAAATCTGGTAATGATGCAGATGGAAGAAAACAGAGAAACTTGAAAGTTAAAATAAATTAAATAACTCTACAAGAACTATCTAATGGCTGGAGGAGTAGCTTAATTGGTTAAGAGTTAGCTTAATAGTGGGAGCTCTGATCAACAAGGCTGCCAATTTCGATTCCCACATGGGCCAGTGATGCTGCACCCAAGCTGAACTGCTGCTGAGCTGCCAACAGGTGGCAGGATGGCTCAGCTAGTGTGAACATGTGTTCCTAACAATAAGACTGCCTGTTTGATGGTGGGCTATGCCCGCCTGCAACTAAGACTGAACTCGGTACCTTGAGCTGAGCTACAACCCAGATGGCTCAGTGGATAGAGCGTGCACTCTTTTTTTTTTTTTTCTGAGCCATCCCGCCACCTGTTGGCAGCTCANGGGGGAAGGGGAACAGACAAGTTGCTGTCTTTTTGTTCTTCAGTCTAGTTGTGGAGGACGTTGCTTCACTGGCCCAAGTTGGCACCATCATTACGCTTTCCCCGGGTGAGTCAGATCAGTCGCTGACTTCTGGATGGGCACTGATGGCGGCTTGAGGGCCACTCATCCTGGCTGCTGGCTATACATGGTGGTAGCCCATGGCAACCCACTGCAGCAGGAGCTGCAGCCTACGCTGGCTGCAGCCTATGCCATCACTGCCGGCGACTCATGGAAACCCAGGTCTAGGTTGAGCTGTTGTTCAGCATCTGAGCTGTAGAGGGCAGTGTCACTGGCCCTCATACATGGGATCTGAACTGGGGTCCTCTGGCGTCTGAAGCCAGCTGTTAACCAACGTGCCACTTGGCTGGCCCTGTATGGAAATTCTTGAGTTCTGTGTGATAATGCTTTTCTTCCCCAACAATCTTTAAATGGAATTTTCAGGTGCTAAAGTATTTTAGAAAATGGAGGAATAAGAAGTGGATTTCTAGAGGGAAACTATCTAAACTCTGCTATAAGCTACTTAAGCAGATGTAAGGAGTGAGCTTACAACTGTAAAGTTAAAAAAAACAGGGGCTTTAAACTGTGAAGTACACAAGTTTAAAATTCTACTGTTGGAGGACTTTATAAGAAATAATCTGGAAAGAATATCCAGAGAGCATTTTTTCTTATTATATGACAAATGGAAAATCATGAGCTGAAGCTTTCTAAATTCTGTTATGAAACTTTATTAGTTTTAAGTTAATATAATTGAGAACAAGTGTCATTTTAATATATCAAAAAATTATGCTCCTGTACTTACTTTATAAATCTTTACTGTAAAAATCCTGAATATTGGCCATCTGTATAGAGTTAGAAAGTCATTTTTTTCAAAGTTGAAAATTATATACCGACTGTACTGAGGACTAATTTAATGGAATTAGCTATAACAAGATCACAAAGTTTTATTACAGGGAACAAATTACAAAACTTAGAAATTGTTTCTTCATGTAGTTATAGGTATGATAATTATATGTTTTCTCTGAGTTTCAAAGACTACAGAGGTTTACAGTAAAATAAGGCACTTGTTATGTTTAATGCTATTTGAATATCTTTTAGTCTGTGTGTTGGTGTGTTATTAGTTTCAGGTGTACAAAACAATGTAATAGTTAGACATCTACACCCCTCACAAAGTGATAACCCCCTTCCCCCAATATACTACCCCTCTGACATCGCATATAGCTGTTAAAATTCCATTGACTCTATACTCTATGCTGTACTCCACATCCTGTGACTATATATATGTGTATATATATATATATATA
>NW_017731759.1:1154213-1185028 GCF_001890085.2 Hipposideros armiger | reverse complement strand
GACTCGAACCGCTGTTGCTCAGAGCTCAAACTCTTGAGCGAACTCTTAACCAACTGAGCCACTCGGCCGGCCCTGAGTGTGCACTCTTAACAACAAGACTGCTGTTTCGACTCTCACATGGGATGGTGGCTACGCCCACCCGCAACTAAGATTGAACACAGGACCTTGAGCTTAGAGGCCACAAGCTGCCAGTGGGCAGCCAGATGGTGACTGGCGCCCTCCACAACTAAGATTGAAGAACAGCAACTTGGCTGGTCCCCTTCGCCAATTCCCCAACACTGTTTCCCTTCCCCAATTCCCCAATTACAAAAAAAAAGAACTATCTAACTCCATCAGAAAGAGCAATACAAGAATAATGGGTATACGGGAAGGAGAAGAGAGGGAGAAGGGACCAGAGAGCCTATTCAAACAAATAGTCAATGAGAACTTTCTAAACCTATAGAAAGAACTGGATCCTTAAATTCAAGAAGCAAACAGAACACCTAGTTACCTCAATCCTAACAGGTCTTCTCCAAGGCACGTTATATTGAAGCTGTCAAAAATAAATGACAAAGAAAGAATTCTCTAGAAAACTAGGGAAAAGCAGACAGTAATCTACAAAGGAAAGCCCATAAGATTGTCATCAGAATTTTCAGCAAAAACTGTACAAACCAGAAGATAATGGAATCAAATATTCAAACTATTGAAAGATAAACCACCAGCCAAGAATAATATATCCTGCAAAGTTGTCCTTTGGATATGAAGGAAGAATAAAGACATTTCCAGATACACAGAGCTGAGGAAATTTTCCACCACAAGACTTGCATTATAGGAAATACCGAGGAAGTTACTCTACCTGAAACAAACAAAAAAAATGACACAAAACTATGAGTAAGATTACTAACAGAGAGACAGAAACAAAACATGTCAAAACCTACACAGAATTGGTCACTATATACTTAGACATAAAATTAAGGGTAAAGAATATAAAAACATAAAAAAAGAGAGAAGAAAAAGACAATGTGTTACTGAAATTTAGAAAAGAACTCACAGCATTAATAGGGATAATTTGTGAAAATAACAATATAAAAGAAGAGGGAGCAAAGGTCTGAATTTGCAAAAATGAATGGAGATAAAATGCATGCTGATGAAAAAGGACTCTCTCTCTCTCTCTCTCTCTCTCTCTCTCTGTACATATATATATACACACATATATATATATATATATATATGAAACTTTCTTTTACATAAATAATAATAATCACTTACAAAAAATCTAGAGCTGAGACACAACAAAAAAAGAAAAAGAAAAGAAACATGTGGGAAAAATCATAGAATACCACCAAACTAAAATAGCAAACAGAAACATAAAAGAAAAGAAACAATGGAGATACTGTGCTACCAGAAACAAAAGGTAAAATGACAGTAGAAAATCCTCATATCAATAACTACTCTAAATGTAAATGGACTAAACTCACTAAAAGAAGTAAGAAAAACTACCAATATGTGGAGGATAAACAGCATGCTACTAAAAAACGACTGGGCCAAAGAAGAAATAAGAGACATAGAAAGAAATAGAAGCAAATGAGAATAAAAATGCATCATATCAAAATTATTGGGATATTGTAAAAGCAGACTTAAGAGGGAAACTTATATCATTACAGGCATATCTCAAAAAACAAGAAAAATCCCAAATAAAGAACCTAACATTACATCTTTAAGAACTAGAAAAAGATGAACAAATGAAGCCCAAATTCAGCAGATGGAAGGAAATAATAATAAAAAAATTACAGCAGAATTAAATGAAACAGAGAACAAAAAAGACAATAGAAAAAATACTGCAACAAAGAGCTGGTTCCTTGAAAAGATTAATAAAGTTGGACAATCCCCTGGCTAGCCTCACTAAGGAAAAAAAATAAAGACACAAATAAAAAATAACAGAATTGATAGAGAAGATACAACAGATACCACAGAAATACAAAATTTCAAAGAAGAATACTGTGAAGGACTATATGCCACCAAATTTGATAACCTAGAAGAAATGGACAAGTTCTTAGAAATATATAACCTTTTTAGAATTAATCATGAACTGGAATATCTAAATTGACTGATCAACAGTAAGAAAATTGAAATAATCATCCAAAACCTCTCCAAAAGCAAAAATCCAGACCAGATGGCTTCACTAGTGAATGCTATCAAACATTCAAAGGTGATTTAACACCTGTCCTCCTGGAAGACTTTCAAAAAATTGAAGAAGAAGCAATATTTTAACTCATATTTTTGTATTTTTTAAAATAAAATTTATTGTGGTGATAATGATTAGTAAAATTATATAGGTTTAAGTGTACAATTCTGTAATACATCATCTATATATCACATTGTGTGTTCACCACCCAGAGCCTTTTCTCCTTCCATCACCATATAATTGACCCCCTATAACCTCTTCTACCATGTCTCCTCCCCCCTTACCCTCTGGTAACCAATAAAATATTGTCTGTGTCTATGAGTTTTTGTTTCTTTGTTTGTCTTGTTTCTTTGTTGCTTTCAGTTTTATATCTGACATATAAGTGAAGTCATGTGGTTCTCAACTTTTTCTGTCTGACTTATTTCGCTTAGCATAATAATCTCAGGATCCATCCAAGTTGTCGCAAATGGCAGTATGTCATCTTTTCTTATGGCAGAATAGCATTTCATGACATGATTCTCTATATAGAAGATCCTAAAGACTTCACCCAAAAAACTATTAGAAACAATAAACAAATACAGTAAAGTTTCTGGCTAAAAAATCAATGTACAAAAATTAATTATATTCTTATATTCTAAGAATGAAATTTAAGAAAGAGAAGTGAAAAAAATTCATTTTGCAATTGCAACAAAAAGAATAAAATACCTAGAAATAAACAACTAAGGATGTGAAATACCTATACACTGAAAAGTATAAGATATTTTTAAAAGAAATTGAAGACAAATAAATGGAAAGACCTTCCATGTTCATGGATTGGAAGAATCAACATAGTTAAAATGGCCATATTACCCAAAGCAATATACAGATTTAATGCAATCCCCCATTAAAATCCCAATGGCATTTAAAAAAAATATAGAACAGGGCCGGCTGAGTGGCGTGATGGTTAAGAGCTGGCTTGGGATGCCAGAGGGCCCCGGTTCGGATCCCACATATGAGTGCCAGTGACACTGCCCTCTACAGCTAAGATGCTGAACAACAGCTCAACCTGGAGCTGGGCTGCTTTGAGTCGCCGGCGACGGCGTAGGCTGCAGCCCCTGTGGCAGTGGGTTGCCATGGGCTACTGTATGTAGCCAGCAGCCAGCGTGAGCGGCCAGCAGCCGCAGTGAGCGACTGTCCAGAAGCCGGCGACTGATCTGCCTCGCCCGGGAAGAGCGCAATGATGGTGCCAACTTGGGCCAGTGAAACGACATCCTCCACAACTAGACTGAAGAACTAAATGACAGCAACTTGTCTGTTCCCCTTCCCCCAAATTCCCCAGCACTGTTCCCATCCCCCCAATTCCCCAATAAAAATCTTTAAAAAAATACAACAAAAAATCATCAGATTTATATGGAATCACAAAAGACCCTGAATAGTCTAAACAATCCAAAGAAAAATGAACAAGGCTGGAGGTATCACACTCTCTGACTTCAGCTTGTACCAGAAAGTGAAAATAATCAAAACAATATGGTATTGGCAGAAAAACAGACACACAGACCAATAGAATAAAATTGAAAACCCAGAAGTAAATCCACATAAATATGGACAGATAATTTTTGACAAAGGAGCCAAAATCATACAATGAACAGAGAATGCCTCTTCAATGAATGGTGCTGGGAAAATTGGAAAGCCATGTGCAAAACAAATTAGACTGCTATCTGTCACCATGTACCAAAATCAACTCAAAATGGATCAAAGTCCTAAACACAAGACCTGAAACAAAAAACAGCATAGAAGAAAGCATAGTTACTAAAGTTATGTACCTTGGGTTCAAAGAGGATTTTATGAATTTTACCTCAAAGGCAAGGGAAGTGAAGCTAAAATAAATGAATGGACTTTATCAAACTAAAAAGCTTCTGTGCAGCAAAAGAAACCAGAGATGAAACAAAGGAAACCAACCGAATTGGAGAACATTTTTGCAAGCAACACCTCCAATATATATCCAAAATATGTAAAGAATTTGTACAACTGAACAACTAAAAGAAACAATCCAATTAAAAAATGGGCAGAACACCTGAACAGACACTTCTCCTAAAAAGACATACAAACAAGCAACACATATATGAAAAAATGCTAAACTTCACTAGCTATTAGGGAAATGAGATATCACCACACACTTGTTAGAAAGGCTACCATCAATAAGACTAATAATAACAAGTGTTGGAGAGGATGTGGTGAAAAAGAAATGCTTTTCTTCTGCTGGAGGTGATGTAAAATGGTACAGTCGCTATGGAAAACAGTATGGAGGTTCCTCAAAAAATTAAGAATAGAATTACCATATGACCCAGCAATCCCTCCCCTGGGTATCTACTCAAAAAGTCTGAAAATATTTATCTCTAAAGATATATGTACTCCAATGTTCATTGCAGCATTATTTAACAGTGGCCAAGACATGGAAACAACCAGTGTCCTTCGATAGATAATTGGATAAAGAAGATGTAGTATATATTAATTCATTTTATGGGGCAACATTACCCTGATATCAAAACCTCATAAGGGGCCGGCCGAGTGGCTCAGTTGGTTAAGAGCTCGCTCAAGAGTTTGAGCTCTGAGCAACAGCAGTTCGAGTCCAGCCCGAGCTGAGCAGCCGCTGAGCTGCCAACAGGTAGCAGGATGGCTCAGCTAAAAAAAAAAAAAAACAAAAAAAACAACAAAACCTCATAAGGATAACCCAATAAATAAAACTACAGACCAATGTCTCTCATGAATACAAATGCAAATATCCTAAACAAAATACTAGCAAATCATGTTCAACAAAACAAGATTACACATGACAATTAAGTGGGGTTCATTCTAGGATGTTTCAACATATGCAAATCGACAAATGTTATACACCACATAAAGTATAAAAATAATATCATATTAATAGATGCAGAAAAAGCATTTGACAAGATACAACATCCATTTATGATTAAAACACTTAATAAAATGGGTATTAAGGAATGTACCTCAACATAGTAAAAGCCATATATGACAAACCCTCAGCTAATATCACATGTAATGGTGAAAAAATGAAAACTTTTTCTCTAAGATCAGAAGCGTGACAAGGATACTCCTGTCACAACTGTTGCTCAACATGGTATTGAAATTCCTAGCCAGAGCAATCAACCAAAAGAAAGATTTTAAAGGCATGAAAATTGGAAATGAAGAACTTAAATTGTCACTTTTTTTTGCAGATGTTGTGATTCTTTATATAAGAAACCATAAAGATTCCACCAAAAAATATTAGAAATAATAAGCAAATACAGTAAAGTTGCAGGATACAAAATCAATGTACAAAAATATATTGCATTCCTGTATACTAACTAAGAAATTAAAAAATCTTCCATCACTATATATTTGATAATTGTACACTTGAAACCTATGTAACTTCACTACCAATTTGTCACCCCAATAAATTTTAATTAAAAAAATGAAAAAAATCATTCTGCAAATGAAAGAAAAAGAATAAAATACCAAGGAATAAACTAACAAAAGATGTGAATGACATTTACACTGAAACCTATAGGACATTATTAAAAGAAATTGAAGAAGACACAAAGAAATCTAAATATATTCCACGTTCATGAATTATAAGAATCAATATAGTTAAAACGGCCATATAACCCAAAGCAATATACAGATTTAATGCAATTCCCATCAAAACTCCAATGGCATTTTTTAAAGAAATAGAACATAAATTATATTTGTATGGAATCACAAAAGACCCCAAATAACCAAAGCAATCCTAAGATAAAAGTACAAGGCTAGAAGTATTATACACCCTGACTTCAATTTATACTCCAAAGTGACAATAATCAAAACAGCACGGTATTGACAGAGAAACACATACACACATACCAGTGGAATGGGATTGAGAACACAGAAATAAACCCACATGTATGAACACATTATCTTCAACAAAGAGCCAAACATATACAGTGGAGAAAAGAAAGCCTCTTCAATAAATGGTGCTGGGGAAATTGGAAAGCCACATGCAAAAGAAGGAAACTAGACTGCTATCTGTCATCATGTACCAAAATTAACTCAAAATGGATCAAAGACCTGAACATAAAACCTGAAACAATAAATTGCATAAAAGAAAGCATAGGTACTAAACTTATGAACCTTGGGTTTAGAGAGGATTTTATGAATTTGACCACAGACAAAAGAAGTAAAAACTAAAATAACTGAATGGGACTATACCAAACTAAAAAACTTCTGCATAGCAAAAGAAAACATCAGCATAACAATGAGGCAACTAAATGAATGGGTGAAGATATTTGCAAACAACACCTCTGATAAGGGGCTAATAAAATACATAAAGAACTCACACAATTCAACAATAAAAATAAAATCTAATTAAAAAATATACAAATTTATCTGTCCACATTTCTGTGGGTTTATTTCTGGGTTTTGAATTCTATTCCATTGGTCTGTGGGTCTGTTTTTCTGCCTATACCATACTGTTTTAGTCATTGTTGCTTTGTAGTATAAGCTGAAGTCAGGCTGTGTGATACCTCCAGCATTATTCTTTCTTCTTAGGATTGCTTTGGCTATTCGGGGTATTTTGTGGTTTCATACAAATCTGATGATTTCTTTGTTCTATGTCTGTAAAAAATGTCATTGAGATTTTGATGGGGATTGCATTAAATTTGTATTTTGCTGGGTAATATGGTCATTTTAACTAAGTTGATTAATTTAATCCATGAACATAAAATGTGTTTCCATTTCTTTGTGTCTTCTTCAATTTCTTTTAAAATAGTCTTATAGTTTTATTTTTGTTTGTTTTGTTTTTGGTTGTTTTTCTGAGGGGGGATTTAGGGGAGGGGAACAGCATTGGGGAATTGGGGAAGGGGAACAGACCAGTTGCTGTCCTTTCATGTTCTTCAATCTAGTTGTGGAGGACGCCGCTTCACTGGCCCATGTTGGTATTATAATCATTGGGCTCTTTCCAAGCTGAGGCACTCAGTTGCTGGCTGTTGGACAACTGCTCATGGCAGCTCACGGCAGCTCACGCCGGCTGCCAGCCACTCATGCTGGCTGCCACCTACTCACGGTAGCTTATGGTAGCCCACTGCAGTCCCACTGTAGCCTATGCTATAGCTAGTGACTCATGGCAGTCCAGCTCTAGGTTGAGCTGTTGTTCACCACCTTAGCTGTAGAGGGCACAGCATCACTGGCCCATGTGGGAATCGAACCGGTGGTCCTGCTGCTCAGAGCTCATACTTCCAAGCCAACTCTTAACCAACTGAGCCACTCAGCCGGTACCTAGTTTTGTTGTTGTTTTTTTTTAATTAAAATTTATTGGGGTGACAATTGTTGCCAAAGCTAAATAGATTTAAGGTGTACAATTCTGTAATACATCATCTATATATCACATTGTGTGTTCACCACCCAGAGTCTGTTCTCCTTCCATCACCATATATATATATATTTGATCCCCTTTACCTTCATCTACCACCTCCTTTCCCCCTTACCTGCTGATAACCACTAAACTATTGTCTGTGTCTATGAGCTTTGTTTCTACATTTGTATTTCTTGTTCTTTTGTTTTTTTCAGTTTTATATACCACATATCAGTGAAATCATATGGTTTTCTACTTTTTCTGTCTGACTTATTCTGCTTAACATTATAATTTCAAGATCCATCCATGTTGTTGCAAAAGGCACTATTTCATCTTTTCTTATGACAGAATAGTATTCCATTGTGTAAATATAGCAGTTCTTTATCCAATCATCTATCAAAGGACACTTTGGTTGTTTCCAATCTTTGCCACTGTAAATAATGCTGCAATGAATATCAGAGTACATATATCTTTATGGATAAATGTTTTCAGATTTTGGGGTAGATATTCAAGAGAGGAAATGCTGGGTCATATGGAAATTCTATTTTTAATTTTTCAAGAAATCTTCACGCTGCCTTCCATAGTGGCTGCACTGCTGTGCATTCTCACCAACAGTGTATGAGGGTTCCTTTTTCTCCACAGCATCTCCAACAATTGTTATTATTTGTCTTGTTGATGATAGCCATTCTAACTGGTGTGAGGTGATATCTCCTTGTGGTTATTATTTGCATTTCTCTGATGATTAGTGATTTTGAGCATTTTTTCATATGTCTTTTTGTCATCTGTATGTCCTCTTTGGAGAAATGTCTATTCAGTTCCTCTGCCCATTATTTAATTGGATTGTTTATTTTAATTTGTTCAGTTGTATGAGTTCCTTATATATATTTTGGATATTAGCCTCTTATTGGAAGCTTGTTTGCAAATATCTTCTCCCATTTGGTTGGTTGCCTCTTTATTTTGTCTATGGTTTCTTTTGCTCTGCAGAAGCTTTTTAGTTTCATATAGTCCCATTCATTTATTTTAGCTTTTACTTCCCTTGTCTTTGAGGTGAAATTCAAAAATGCTATTTGAACCCAAAGTCTATAAGTTTAATACCTATGTTTTCTTCTATGCACTTTATTGATTCAGGTCTTATGTTAAGGTCTCTGATCCACTTTGAGTTGATTTTGGTACATATTGACAGATAACAGTCTAGGTTCATTCTTTTACACGTGACCTTCTAATTCTCCTAGCACCATTTATTTAAGAGGCTGGCTTCCCTTCATTGTATGTGTTTGGCTTTTTTGTTAAAAATTATGTGTCCATATTTATGTGGGTTTATTTCTGGGTTCTCAAGTCTATTCCAGTGGTCTCTGTGTTTGTTTTATTGCCAATACCATAGTGTTTTGATTATTGTTGCCCTGTAGTACAAGCTGAAGTCAGGGAGTGTGATAACTCCAGCATTGTTCTTTTTTCTTAGTATTGCTTTGGCTATTCAGAGTCTTCTGTGGTCCCATACAAATCTGATGAATTTATGTTTTATTTCTTTAGAAAATGCCACTGGGATTTTGATGGGGATTGCATTAAATCTGTATATTGTTTTGGGTAATATGGCCATTTTAACTGTTAATGCTTCCAATCCATGAACATGAAATGTCTTTCCATTTCTTTGTGTCTTCTTCAATTTCTTTAAAAAATGTCTTTTAGTTTTCATATAGGTATTTCACATCCTTGGCTACGTGTATTCCTAGTTTTTTTTGTGTGTGTGGCAATTGCAAAATGATTTTTTTAAAATTTCCTTTTCTGAGATTTCATTGTTAGTGTATAGGAATGTAATAGATTTTTGTACATTGATTTCATAGCTGGCACCTTTACTGTATTTGTTTATGGTTTTATAATAAAAACATACAATGGGGAAAAGAAAGCCTCTTCAATAAATGCTGCTAGGAGAATTAGAAAACCACATACAAAAGAATGAAACTAGACTACATCTGTCATTGTGCAATAAAATTAACTCAAAATGTATCAAATACCAAAACATAAGACCTGAAAAAATAAACTGCATAGAAAAATACATAGCTACTAAACTCATGGACCTTGGGTTCAAAGAGCATTTCATGAATTTGACTTCAAAGGCAAGGGAAGTAAAATATAAAGTAAATGAATGGGACTATATCAAACTAAAAAGATGCACAGGAAAATAAACAATGGCAAAATAAAAAGGCAACCATCTGAATGGGAGAAGATATTCACAAACAATGCCTCCAATAAGGAACTAATACCCCCCAAATATAAGGAACTCACACAACTCCACAACAAAAAAACAAACAATTCAATTAAAAAATGGGCAGAGGATTTTTATGGGGAGAGAAGGGAAAATGGTGGCTGTGAGAACAACTCCTTGAGTTCTCCATTGGAAATTGTCAGAATTTGAATTGCTCTAACTCATCAAACAAACCTCTAGTCATCACATAGAGCAGCTAAGAGACTCACATGCCAATTACTGGAAGGTGGGCAGACCAGGTGAGTGGGGTAAGAGGGAGGCGAGATGCCTGGAGGCGCAGCCCACACCGGCGGGTGCTGAGACACAAGGACTTAATAGAGCAGATCAGAGAGTGTTCCTCTGGCTTGCTCCCTGAGCCTCAGGGCCTGCCTAGAGTGTAGCAAGAGTGCAATTGTTTGCAGTCTGAGGCAGAAGCCTCGGGCCGGGCGAGTGGCGGGGGGAAAAGGGAAGCAAGATGCGTGAAGACACAGCCCATCCCCACAGCTGCGGAGATGCGGGACCCCAGGAGGCAGAGAAGAGAGCATTGCAGCAGCAGGGTGGAATCAGTCCCTGCGCCCCTGCGGTCCCTCCCAGAGTGCAGCAGGAGCTCAGCTGGAGCATCTGAGGCAGAATCCTCAGCTCAAAACAGCAGTGGGACTTTTTTCCCCCTCTTTCTCGGACAGAAAGCAAAAAACAACTGCATAGATAAGAACCCACACTCACCCTCTCTCAGAAACCTTGGGCCCTGCCATGCCAGAGTCTTAAGCTGACCTGTAAATGGATGAGTAGGGTCAGATAACAGAGGTGCTCCTACTCCCAGGGGGTTGAGAATCTCAGCTCGAGAAGAGGATGCAGTGTGTGCCTACGTACCCTGCCCCAACCTTTCCTGCGCAGCTTGAAAGGCAGAGCAACTTCAGCTGCTGAGTCACTCGCAGGCCCCCCAGCAGGTTGCTTTTAGCAGTGCTGAAATCCCACATCCCCCACAGCCTCCAGCGGAAAGAGTGCCAGAAGATGCACATCGAGCCTTCTGGTTGCACAGTACTCAGCGTGCCTTGGGGCAGGCGAGAGCAGAAATGGCATTGACTTTGTAAAAACTACCAATCACACCTCATAACCCCACTCATCTACAACAGACCTGCATTGCCTGGGTCACTCTAGCTGCCAGGTGGCCGTCTCTGCTCCCACATTACGCAGAGGAGTTTTTGTATAGCAGAGGACAACCTGGAGAGAGCGTGGTGGACTTTAGCCAAGACTGGCACTGTTTTTTTTTCCTTTTTGTTTTTTGGCGTGTTGTTTTGTTGTTGTTTTGTTTTTTGGGGGTATTTTGGGTTTTTCTTGGTTGCTTTTTTCGTTGTTTTTGTTTTTTTTCTATTTCATTATTACTATTTATAGTTTTTAATATAAGCATATATATCCCTATATATGGGTGTGTAGACACATATGTATGTATATATATATATATATATATATATATACATATACATACATATATATATTTCTCTTCTTTCTTTTCTATGCTCTCTCTCCCTTCTTCTTTCTTTTCACTGCTTTAATTTTCCTCCTTTTTATTTTTATGCAATTCTCTTTTTGGGAGAGGTGTTGCTATTTTGTTTCTCGTGTTTATTCTAATTTTATATTTTATTTTGTTTTTTTTGTTCTTTTTTTGTTATTGTTTTGTTTTTATTTTCTCTTGTGTGTTTTATATTTCTGTACATGTTGAGTGTAGGTTGTTGGTTGTTTTTCACATGTGAGAGTATCTGGTTACTTTTGGTGGCTGTTGATGTGCTTGTTGATCTGTTTTGCTCTAAAATCACTCTGCAGCAGGGCCCAGCCAAAGAGGCACAAGAATTATCACACCTGGAGGCCAACTTTTGATAAAACCAGAGCATTACTGTGCTTGACCTACAAGAGTCACACCCAAAGAAAAATCGCTACAGGCACAAGAGACATAGGGGCCAAGTCTCATCGGAAGGGTCAAACCTCACACAGCAGCTCATAAACTGTGGACACACCTAATCCTCACAACTAGTCAGCCTGGGAATCAATCTCACCTACTGACAAGCCAAAAGAAATCAAAGCTCAACTTCTACAGGAGAAGACACACAACACAAGGAACACCTCTGGTACACAAACACAGGAGAATTGGCAGACTGAGTAATTCAAATATAAAAGACACACAACACGTAAGTCTACCCAGAAAAGACTGAGAGACCTAGAAGATCTGCCTATTACATCGAAGCAAACACAAAGAGTATGCCAGAAAGGGCAAACAAAGAAACACATCCCAAATAAAAGAACAGAAGAAACCTCCTGAATCAGTGGAACGAGAGGAAATAGAAGTAAACAACCTATTGGAGATAGAGTTCAGAACAACGATTATTAGAGTGTTCAAGGAAATTAATGAGAATATAAAGAAGGATGGAGAAATCATGAAAAACAACCAGCTAGAACTAAAGAATACAACTACTGAATTAAATAACAAACTCGATGGAATTACTAGCAGATTAGATGAAGAAGAGGATCAAATCAGCGATTTAGAAGAAAAGATAGCAGAGATCATCCAAGCAGAACAACAGCAATAAAAAGGAATAAAAAACATTGAAAACAGTTTAAGAAAGCTGGGTGGCAACATCAAGTGCAACAACATGCGCATTATAGGAATACCAGAAGGAGAAGAGAGGGAGCAAGGGATCGAGAACATATTTGAAGTAATAATGTCTGAAAACATCCCTAACCTGGCAAAGTAAATTGACATAAAAGCCCATGAAGTGCAGAGAGTTCCAACCAGGGTGATCCCAAACAGGCCCACACCAAGACACAGTATAGTGAAAATGGCAAGGGTTAAAGACAAAGACAGAATGCTAAAAGCAGCAAGGGAAAGGCAGCAAGTTACTTACAGGGGCACCCCCATAAGAATATCAACAGACTTTTCTACAGAAACTCTGCAGGCCAGAAGGGAGTGGCAGGAGGTTTTCAAAGTGATGAAAATCAAAGGCCTACAACTTAGATGCCTTTGTCCAGCAAGGTTATCATTTAAAATTGAAGGAGAGATAAAGAGCTTCCAAGAAAAAGAATAAGCTAAAGGAATTCATTACCACCAAGCCAGCACTGCAGGAAATGTTAAAAGGGCTTCTTTAAGCAGGAGAAAGAGAAAAACAACCTAACTAATGAAGACCAGGAACACAGATAACAAAATGGCAATAACTATGCATCTATCAATAATCACAGTAAATGTAAATGCGTTAAATGCTCCAAAATAAAGACATAGGGTGGCTGAATGGATAAGAAAACAAGACCCTTGCATATGCTGTATACAAGAGATTCACCTCAGATCGAAAGACACATTCAGGCTGAAAATAAAGGGATGGAGTAAAATATTTCATGCAAATGGAACTGAGAAAAAAGCTAGAGTAGCGATGCTTATATCAGATAAAATGGACTTTAGATTGAAGAATATAATAAAGGACAAAGAAGGGCACTTCATAACAATAAAGGGATCAATCCGACAAGAGAACATAACCCTAGTGAACATCTATGCACCTAACATAGGAGCTCCTAAATATATAAAACATATATTGACAGACATAAAGTTGTAGATCAACAGTAACACTATCATTATAGGGGACTTCAACACCCCGCTGTTACCAATGGACAGATCCTTCAGACAGAATATCAATGTGGAAACAGCAATCTTAAATGACACATTAGAGCAGCTGGATTTAACTGATATTTTCGGAGCATTTCACCCCAAAGCTACAGAATGTGCATTCTTCTCAAGTGCACATGGAACATTTTCCAAGATAGACCACGTTAGGCCACAAAACAAGTCTCAATAAATTTAAGAAGATTGAAATCATATCAAGCGTCTTCTCCAACCACAATGCTGTGAAACTACAAATCAATTACAAGAAGTAATCCGGGAAGAACACAAATACATGGAGGCTGAATAACATGCTACTAAATAGCGAGTGGGTAAAAAATGAGATCAAAGAGAAAATTAAAAAATACCTCAAGATAAACGAAAATGAAAGCACCACAACCCCAAATCTCTGGAATGCAGCAAAAACAGTTTTAAGAGGGAAATTCATAGCAGTGCAGGCCTACCTAAAGAAGCAAGAAAAATCTCAAATCAAGAGGTTCTCCTTGCACCTCAGGGAACTGGACAAACAACAGCAAAATAAGCCCAACGGGAGTACAAGGAAAGAGATAATAAAGATCAGAGTAGAAATAAATGAAATAGAAACCAGAAAAGCAATACAAAAGATCAATGAAACCAAGAGCTGGTTTTTTGAGAAGATCAACAAAATCAACAAACCTCTAGCCAGACTCATCAAAAAAAAAAAAAGAGAGAGAGAGAGAAGACTCAAAATTATAAAATCAGGAATGAAAGAGGAGAAGTGACAACAGACACCACAGAAATACAAAAAAATTTAAGAAATTACTATGAGCAGCTATACGCGAACAAATTTGACAATCTGGAAGAAATGGATAATTTTCTAGAAGCATACAACCTTCCAAAGCTAATTCAAGAAGAAACAGACAATATGAGTAGACTGATTACTACCAAGGAAATGGAATCAGTAATCAATGAGCTCCCAACAAACAAAAACCCTGGACCAGATGGCTTCACAAGTGAATTCTACCAAACATTCAAAAAGGAATTATCATCTATTCTTCTCAAACTATTCAAAAAAATCAGAAAGAGGGAAGGCTCTCACACTGTTTCTATGAAGCCACTACCACCCTGATTCCAAAATCAGACAAAGACAGTAGAAAAAAGGAAAACTACAGGCCGATATCTCTGATGAACATAGATGCAAAAATCCTCAACAAAATCTTAGCAAACAGAATTCAGCAATATATTAAGAAGCTCATACATCATGACCAAGTGGGTTTCATCTGTAGTACACAAGGTTGGTTCAATATCTGTAAATCAATTAATGTGATATACCACATCAACAAAATGAAAAATATAAATCATATGGTCATATCAATAGATGCAGAAAAAGCATTTGACAAAATACAGCAGCCATTTATGATAAAAACTCTTAGCAAAGTGGGAATAGAGGGATCATATCTCAACATAATAAAGGCCATATATGATAAACCCACAGCTAACATCATACTTAATGGGGAAAAGCAAAAACCATTCCCCTTAAGATTAGGAAAAAGACAAGGCTGTCCACTTTCTTCACTTTTATTCAACAGAGTTCTGGAAGTTCTAGCCACAGCAATCAGACAAGAAAAAGAAATAAAAGGCATCAAAATCGGTAAGGAGGAAGTAAAGTTGTCATTATATGCAGATGACATGCTACTATGCACAGCGAAACCCAAAGACCCCATCAGAAAACTATTGGAACTGATAGATGGATTCAGTCAAGTAGCAGGATACAAAATCAATATTCAGAAATCAGTTGCATTTCTATATACCAATAATAAACTATTGGAATGAGAAATTTAAAAAACAGTCTCATTTACAATTGCTTCAAGAGCTACAAAATACTTAGGAATAAATTTAACCAAAGAAGTAAAAGACCTGTACTCAGAAAATTATAAGACACTAAAGAAATAAATAAAAGAAGATACAAATAAATGGAAACATTTGCCATGCTTATGGATAGGAAGCATTAATATAGTTAAAATGTCCATACTGCCTAAAGCAATATACAAATTCAATGCAATTCCTATCAAACTACCTAGGGCATTTTTCTCAGAAATAGAAAATATAATCCTAAAATTTATATGGAACCATAAAAGACCCCAAATAACCACAGCAATCCTGAGAAATAAGAACAAAGTCGGGGGTATCATGCTACCGGATATCAAAACATACGACACGGCTACATTTATCAAAACAGTATGGTACTGACAGAAAAACAGGCACATAGATCAATGGAACAGAATAGAGAGCCCAGAAATACATCCATGCATATACAGACAGTGAATCTATAACAACGGAAGAAAAGAATTTACACTGGGGTAAAGACAGTCTATTTAATAAATGGTGCTGAGAAAATTGGACTGACACATGCAAAAAAATGAAACTGTATCACTTCCTTATGCCATATACAAGGGCAAATTCAAAATAGATTAAATACTTAAATGTAAGACCTGAAATCATAAAACTATGAGAAGAAAATATAAGGAGAAAATTTGCAGACATTACCCTGAGCAATATTTTTACTGATACATCCCTGTGGGCAAGGGAAGTGAAAGAAAAAATGAACATATGGGATTACATCAAACTTAAAAAGTTTTTTCACAACAAAGGAAACCATCAATAAAACAAAAAGGAAGCCTACTGAATGGGAGAATATATTTGTGAACGATACATCTGATAAACGGTTCATATCCAAAATGTATAAAACACTCATTCAACTTAACACCAAACAAACAACCCAATTAAAAAATGGGCAGGGGATATGAAGAGACATTTCTCTAAAGAGGACATACAGGTGGCCAACAGGCATATGCGAAAATGTTCAACCTCACTGATCATTAGGGAAATGCAAATAAAAATCACAATGAGATACCACCTTACCCCAGTCAGAATGGCTACCATCAATAAATCAACAAATAATAAGTGCTGGTGAGATTGTGAGGAAAAGGGAACCCTGGTGCACTGTTGGTGGAATTGCATACTGTTGCATCCACTATGGAAATCAGTATGGAAGTATCTCAAAAAACTGGAAATGGAACTACCTTATGACTCAGCAATTCCACTCCTAGTTATTTATCCTGAAAAACCCAGGACACTAATTTGAAAAAATATATGCACCCGTGTGTTCATTGCAGCACTATTTACAATAGCCAAGGCTTGTAAACAATTGAAATGCCCATCGGTAGATGACTGGATTAAGAAACTGTGGTACATTTACACAATGGAGTATTACTCAGCTATAAAGAAGAAAGAAATTGTACCATTTGCAATGATATGGATGGACCTAGAGAACATTATGCTAAGTGAAATAAGTCAGTCAGACAAAGGCAAATACCATATGATCTCACTTATATGTGGAATCTAAAGAACTGAATAAACAAGCAATGTAAACAGAAATAGTTTCAGAGACACAGGATAAACTGATGATTGCTAGATGGGACAGGGGTGGCGATGAGGGAGAAGGGGAAGGGATGAGACAACATAAATTGGTAACTACAATATTGCCTCAGGGATAGAAAAGGCAGCTTGGGGAATATAATCAATAATGTTGTAAATATTTTTTAGGGGGCCAGAAGGACTCATGTCTTGTTAGGGAGACCACTTCATGGACAGTGTAGAGGCCTGACCTCTGCACAGTACATCTGAGGCTGCCGATGAATAACATTATATGTCAACTATAATTTAATACATTTATAGTCATGGGATGTGGAGTATAGTGTGGGAATGGAGTCAATGAAATTGTAATAGATATGCATGATATCGGGGATGGGGAGGCAATGGATGGGGGAGGGAGGTTGTCACTTTGTGAGGGGTGAAAAGGATAACTATTGCATTGTTTTGTACACCTGAAACTAAAAAAAATGGACAGAGGACCCCAATAGACATCCAAAGAGGATATACAGATTGCCAATAGACGTATGAAAAGATGCTCAACATCACTGATCATTAGAGAATGCAAATAAATGCCACAATGAGATTTAACCTCACACCAGTTAGAATGGCTATCGTCAACAAGACAAATAATAACGAGTGTTGGAGAGACTGTGGAGAAATAGGACCCCTCATACACTGTTGGTGGGAATGCAGAATTGTGTTGCTCCTATGGAAGGCAGTGTGGAGGTTCCTCAAAAAAATAAGAATAGAATTACCATATGACCCAGTAATCCCTTTCCTGGGTATCTACCCCAAAATTCTGAAAACACTTATCTATAAAGATATATGTGTTCCAATGTTCATTGCAGCTTTATTTATGGAGTGTTACAATTTTAATACAGTTTTCCTTTCTTAAAATGTGTATGCATTGTTTTGGTACCCTCTATATGTATATATCTATATCTATATCTATATCTATATCATCTATATCTATATCTAATCTATCTATATCTATATCATCTACATCCATATCCATATCTATATCTATATTGACATCTATATATCTGTATCTATATCTAATCATCTATATCTATATAATCTATCTATATAATCTATATATATATCTCATCTAATCTATATAATCTATAATCTATTTATCTATATAAAATCACCCCAGGATGTGGAGTACAGTATAGTGAAGATAGTCAATGATATGGTAACAGCTATATATGATGTTTGATGGGTAGTAGATTGGGGGGGATCATTATCACTTGGTGAGGGGTGTAAATACCTAAGTATTACCTTGCTTTGTACAACTGAAATGAATAAAAAATATTCATTTTGGGCTGTATATGAGTTGGTTGAGGTTGGGTCTCAGAGAGTAACCAGGTTAGGGTGAGTGGTGTTCACCAGGTTAATGCAGATTCAGGTTTGACACCAGTGCTGTGTTTTGGGCTGCTCAGCAAAAGTCTCAGAGTACACTGCTCACCTGCTGCTGGTGGGCTTTGAAGGGGTTTATAAGAAAGACTGCAGTGTGGACCAAGAAAAGTTGCCTGCCACCAAAAAAGCCTCTGGCATGTGCACATTTGGTGGCACAGGATCTCATGGAGTCATCAGGGTGGGGTGAGTGGAGTTCACCTGGCTAATGTAGATTCAGATTAGGGTATGTGGGGAGAAGGGCCAATGGCAGCTCTCCCTCCATCCGTCATCCTGAAGTCACACAACTCAGTTTCTCCCTGCATGTTTCTATTGCCTTCAGAGCTGCTGTCATTCTGCTGCAGCCCAGGGTGAGTGCCTGGGAGTGATAGAGTCTATGCACAGGCCCTTTATTAGGATACCTGGGTTTCTAGCTCTCTTATATCTCATCCAGATGGACAGAAACCCTGCTGATTTTCACAGCCAGATGTTGTGGGGGGTCCTTTTCCCGGCACTGATACTCCAAGCTGGGGAGCCCTGTTTGGGGCTGATATTCCTTGCTCCTCAAAGAGGACCTCTGTGCCTGAGATATCCCTCCTGATTCTCAATCTCCACTATGGCTGTGGGGCCAGTTCATTACACATCTCCGCCCCTCCTACCAGTCTCAACATAGCTCCTTTATATCCCTAGTTATAGAAGTTCTGTTCAGGTAATTTTTATTTATTTTATTTATAAATATTTTTCAGTTACTATTAACATACAATGTTATATTATTTTCAGGTGTACAATACAAAATAGTGATTAGAGATTTGTATACCTCACAAAATAACCCCAATAAGTGTATTATCCACCTGACAATGTACACATAGTTTTAAAAATATTATTGACTATATAGCCTATGTTGTACTAAACATCCTTGTGACTATTTTTTTTCAATTACAGTTGACATTCAATATTCATTTATATTTCTTTCAGGTGTATAGCATAGTAGTTAGACATTTATAGAATTTATGAAGTCATCCCCTTGATAAGTCTAGTGTCCATCTGAAACTATACATAGTTTCTATAATATTATTGATTATATTCCTTATAGTGTACTTTACATCTGTGTGACTATTTTGTCATTACCAATTTATACTTCTTAATCAATTCACCTTATTCACTGAGCTCCCCAACCCCCTGCCCATCTCATAACCATCAGTTTATTGTCTGTATCTTTTAGTCTGTTTCTGTTTTGTTTGTTTATTTATTTTGATTTTTAGTTTCCACATATCAATGAGATCATATGGTATTTTTTTTTCTCAGTTGGACTTATTTCACTTAGCATAATACCTGCTAGGTCCATCCATGTTGCTGCAAATGGTAATATTTCATTCTTTTTATGGCAGAGTAATATTTCATTGTATATATGTGCCACAACTTGTTTATCCAATCATTATTGATGGGCATTTTTGTTGCTTCCATATCTTGGCTATTGTAAATAGTGCTGCAGTGAAGATAAGGGTGCATATATCTTTTCAAATTTATGTTTTAAATTTCTTTAGATACCTCCCCAGAAGTGGAATTGCTGGGTCATAAGATAGTTCTATTTTTAATTTTTAATTTTTACTGTTTGCAATAGTGGCTGCACCAACTTCAAATTCCACCAACATTGTAAGAGGGTTCCCTTTTCTCCACACTCTTGCCAACAATTGTTTGCTGATTTATTGATGATTGCATTGTTTCAGATGTCAAGTGATAGCTCACCATGGTTTTTAATTGTATTTTCTCTGTTGATTAGTGGCTTTGAGAATCTTTTCATATGTCTATTGGCAATGTGTATGCACTCTTTGGAGAAATGTCTATTCAGGTCATCTGCCGATCTTTAAATTTGATTTTTTTTTGGTATTTAGTTGTATCTGTTCTTTATAAATTTTGGATATTAACCCCTTTTCAGATGTATCATTGGCAAATATAGTCTTCCATTCAGTAGGATGTCTCTTTTTAATTTTATTAAATTTATTGGGGTGACAATGGTTAGAAAAAATGTATAGGTTTCAAGTGTACATTTCTATAATACAGCATCTATATATCGCATTGTGTGTTCACCATCCAGAGTCAGTTCTCCTTCCATCACCATATATTTGATCCCCTTTTCCCTCTTCTACCACCCATCCTCCCCCCTTACACTCTGTTAACCACTAAATTATTGTCTGCGTCTATGAGTTTTTGTTTCTTTTTTTGTCTTGTTCCTTTGTTGTTTTCATTTTTATATCCCATATATGAGTGAAGTCGTTTGGTTCTCAGCTTTTCTCTCTGACTTTTTACGCCTAGCATAATAATCTCAATATCCATCCATGTTGTTGCAACAGGCAGTATTTCATCTTATGGTGGAGTAGTATTCCATTGTATATATGTACCACATCTTCTTTATTCAATCATCTACTGAAGGATACTTTTGTTTTTTCCATGTCTTGACCATCATTAGTAATGCTGCAATGAACACAGGCGTACATATATCTCTATGGATAAATGTTTTCAGGTGTCTTCTGTAGATACTCAGAAGAGGGATTACTGGGTCATATGGTAATTGTATTCTTAATTTTTGATGAACCTCCATACTGTTTTCCATAGTGGTTGTACCAGCAGTTTACATTCCCACCAACAGTGTATGAGGGTTCTTTTTTCTCCACAGCCTCTCCAACACTTGTTATTATTTGTCATGTTGATGATAGCCATTCTAACAGGCAATATTTCATTGTGATTTTGATTTGCATTTCTCTCCCATGAAGACATACCAATGACCAACATATACATGAAAATATGCTCAACTTCACTAGCTATTAGGGGTGTCTTTTCATTTTGTTTATATTTTTTTGCTGTGAAAAATCTTTTAGTATGATATAATTACATATTTGTTTCTTTGTTTACTTTGCCTGAGGAGATATAAAGAAATAAATATTACTAAAGTTAATGTCTGAGAGTTTACTGCCAAAGTTTTCTCCTAGGAGTTTAATGGTTTGGGGTATTACATTTAAGTCTTTAATCCATTTTGAGCTTATCTTTGTGTAAGGCATAAGAAAATGGTCCAGTTTCATTTTTTTTGCATTTGTCTGTCCAGTTTTCCCAGCACCATTTATTGAATAGACTGTCTTTACCCTAATGTATATTCTTAACTACTTTGTCATGGATTTTTATGACCAGATAGGCATGAATTTGTTTCTGGGTGATCTATTCTTTTTCATTGATCTATGTGTCTTTTTTTATGCAAATACCATGTGGTTTTGATTACTATGACCTTGTAGTATAGTCTGACATCACGTAGCATGATACCTCTAATGTTCTTTTTTCTAAAGCTTGTTGTGGCTTTCTGGTGTCTTTTATGATTCCATATAAATTTTAAGATTATTTGTTCTAGTTCTGTGAAAATGCCATTGGTATTTTGACATGGTTTGCATTGATTCTAAAAATTTCTTTGGACAGTATCAACATTTTAATGATGTTAACTCTTCCTATCTATGAGTAAATTTTATGTTTCTATTTATTTGTAACTTCTTTCATTTCTTCCTTCAATATTGTTTAATTTTCCTAGTACAGGAATTTTACCTCCTCAGTTAAATTTATTCCTGTTCTTTTTCCTTATTATTATGATTTTTTTTGCAACTGTAAATGGGATTCTTTTCTTTTCTTTTTTTTATTCAACTTTTTTAGGGTGACAATTTTTAGCAAAGTTACATAGATTTCAGGTGTACAGTTCTGTAATACATCATCATCTGTATATCACATTGTGTGTTCAATACCTAGAGTCGGTTCTCTTTCCATCACCATATATTTGATCCCCTTTACCCTCATCTAACCATCACCCTCTTACCTTCTGGGAACCACCAAACTATTGTCTGTATCTATGAGTTTTGTTTCTTCATTTATTTTTCTTGTTCTTTTGTTGTTTTCGGTGTTATATACCACAGATACGTGAAATCATATGGTTCTTGGCTTTTTCTTTTTGACTTATTTCACTTAGCATTATAATCTCAAGACCCATCCATGTTGTTGCAAAAAGCACTATTTCATCTTCTCATATGGCACAGTAGTATTCCATTGTGTATATATACCACAACTTCTTTATCCAATTATCTATTGAAGGAAACTTTGGTTGTTTACATGTCTTGGCCACCATAAATAAAGCAGCAATGAACACTGGAGTACATATATCTTTACAGATAAATGTTTTCAGATAATTTGGGTAGATACCCAAAAGAGGGATTGCTGGGTCATATGGTAACTCTATTCTTCATTTTTTAAGGAACCGCCACACTGCTTTCCATAGTGGCTGCACCACTCTGCATTCCCACCAACAGTGTATGAGGGTTCCTTTTTCTTTACAGCCTCTCCAACACTTATTATTTGTCTTGTTGATGATAGCCATTCTAACCGGTGTGAGGTGGTATCTCATTTTGGTTTTTATTTGCATTTCCCTGATGATTAGTGATATTGAGCCTTTTTTTCATATGTCCATAGCCATCTGTATGTCCTCTTTGGAGAAATGTGTATTAAGGTCCTCTGCCCATTTTTTAAATTGAATTATTTGGTTTTTTTTTTGTTGTTGTTGTTGAGTTGTATGAATTCCTTATATATTTTGGATACAAGCCCCATATCAGAGGTGCTGTTTGCAAAAATTTTCTCCCATTCAGTTGGTTGCCACTTTATTTTGTTGATGGTTTCTTTGATGCTGCAGAAGCTTTTTAGTTTGATATAGTCCCGTTCATTTATTTTAGCTTTTACTTCCTTTGCCTTTGAGGTGAAATTCATAAAATGCTCTTTGAACCCAAAGTCCATAAGTTTAGTTCCTATGTTTTCTTCTATGCAGTTCATTGTTTCAGGTCTTATGTTAAGGTCTCTGATCAAAATAAACTTTGAGTTGATTTTGGTACATGGTAACAGGTAGCAGTCTAGGTTCATCCTTTTGCACGTGACCTTCTAATTCTCCCAGCACCATTTATTGAAGAAGCTCTCTTCATTATATATTTTTTGCTTCTTTGTCAGAAATTATCTGTCTATATTTATGTGGGTTAATTTGTGGCTTCTCAATTATATGGCATTGGACTGTGTGTCTGTTTTTCTGCCAATACCATACTGTTTTAATTATTGTTGCCCTATGGTACAATTTGAAGTCATGTAGTATAATGCCTCCGGCATTATTCTTTTTTGTTAGGATTGCTTTGGTTATTCGGGGTCTTTTTTTGTTCCCTACAAATCTGATGATTTTGTGTTCTATCTCTTTAAGAAATGCTACTGGGATTTTGATGGGGATTGCATTAAATCTGTATATTCCTTTGGGTAATATGGCCATTTTAACTATGTTGATTCTTCCATTCCCTGAACACAGAATGTCTTTCTGTTTCTTTGTATTTTCTTCAATTTCTTTTAAAGATTTCTTTTAGTTTTCAGTGTATAGGTCTTTCACATCCTTGGTTAAGTTTACTCCTAGCCATTTTATTCTTTTTGTTGAATTGCAAGATAATTTTTTTAAATTTCTTTTTCTGAAGTTTCATTGTTAGTATATAGGAATGCAATGGAGTTTTGTGTGTTGATTTTGTAGCCGGCAACTTTACTGTATTTGTTTATTTTTTCTAATAGCTTTGTGGTGGAGTCTTCAGGGTTTTTTATATATAGCATCATGTCATCTGCAAAAAGTGACAACTTCTTCATTCCCTACTTGGATGCCTTTTATTCCTTTCTTTTGCCTGATTGACAGTATTGGAAGTCTGTCTAGGACTTCCAATACTATCTTAAAAAGCAGAGGTGATGGGGACAGCCCTGTCGTGTTCCAGAATAAGAGCAAAGAGCCTCAGTTTTTGATAGTTAATTGTGACATTAGCTGAGGGTTTGTCATACATGGCCTTTTTATGTTAAGGTATTTTCCTTCTATACCCATTTTATTAAGTGTTTTGATCACAAATGGATGTTGTATCTTGTCAAATGTTTTTTGTGCCTCTATTGATATAATCATATTATTTTTGTCCTTTATTTTTTATTATTTTTTTTGTAGAGGGCAGTGTCACTGGCCTTCATATGTGGGATCCGAACCTGGGCCCTCTGGCATCCCAAGCCAACTCTTAACCATCGCGCCACTCGGACGGCCCTGTCCTTTATTTTTTTATGTGGTGTATCATATTGATTGTTTTGTGTATGTTGAAAGATCCTTGTTCTTCTGCGATGAATCCCTCTTCCTCATGATGTATAATTTTTTTAAAGCATTGTTGCATTTGATTTGATAGAATTTTGTTTAGGATTTTTGCATCTGTATTCATCAGAGATATTGGTCTGTAATTTTCTTTTTTGGTGTTATCCTTACCAGGCTTTCATATCAGGGTAATGTTGGCCTCATAAAATGAGTTAGGAAGTATTGTCTCTTCCTCAGTTGCTTGGAAGAGTTTGAGTAGGACAGGTGTTAGACCCTCTTTGAATGTTTGGTAGAATTTACTAGTGAAGCTACCTGGTCCTGGACTTTTGCTTTTGGGAAGGTTTGACATGACTGATTCAATTTCCTTACTGTTGATCAGTCTATTTAGATTTTCCAGTTCTTCATGATTCAGCCTAGGAAGGCTATATGTGTATAAGAACATGTCCATTTTTTTTAGGTTATTGAATTCGGTGAGATATCGCGCTTCATAGTATTCTTGGATAATCTTTTTATTTCCGTGGCATCTGTGGTAAATTCCCCTCTTTTATTTCTTATTTTGTTTATTTGTGTCTTTTCTCTTTTTATCTTAGTGAGTCTAGCCAAGGGTTTGTCAGTTTTATTAATATTTTCAAAGAACCAGCTCTTTGTTGTATTAATTTTTCTGTTGTCTTTTTGTTCTTATTTCATTTAGTTCTGCTTGATTTTTATTATTTCCTTCCTTCTACTGACTTTAGGTTTCATTTTTTTCTTCTTTTTCTAGTTCCTTAAGGTGTAATGTGAGGTTATTTATCTGGGATTTTTTTTCTTGAGATAGGCCTGTAATGATGAAAATTTTCTCTTAAAACTGCTTTTGCAGCATCTGGAAAATTTTGGTAGTATGTATTTTTATTCTTATTTGTTTCTGTGTTTCATTTTTTTAAAAAAGATTTTATTGGGGAATTGGGGGAGGGGAACAGACAAGTTGCTGTCCTTTTGCTCTTCAGTCTAGTTGTGGAGGACGTTGCTTCACTGGTCCATGTTGGTATTTTCATTGCGCTCTTCCTGGGTGAGGCAGTCACTCACAAGCCATAGGATGGCTGCTCACGGCAGTTCACGCCAGGTGTGGGTCACTCATGCTGGCTGCCAGCCACATGCAGTAGCTCATGGTAGCCTACTGCAACATGGGCTGCAGCTTACACTGTCGCTGTGACTCACGGCAGCCCAGCTCCAGGTCAAACTGTTGTTCACCATCTTTGCTGTAGAGAGCATAGCGTCACTGGTCCTCATGAGGGATCCGAACCGGGGCCCTGCTGCTCAGAGCTTGTGCTCCCAAGCCAACTCTTAACCAACGCACCACTAGGCCGGTCCATGTTTCTGTGTATCTTTTTATCTCTCCTCTTATTTCTTTTTTGACCCAGTCATTCTTTAAAAGTATGTTTTTAAATCTCCACATATTTGTGTTTTTTCCTGCTTTCTTTCTGCAGTTGAATCCAATTTCAAAGCCTTGTGATCAGAGAATATGCTTGGTATGATTTCAATCTTCTTAAATTTGCTGAGACTAGATTTATGTCCAAATATATGGTCTATCCTTGAGAATGTTCCATGCACACTACAAAGGAATATATAGTCTGATGTTCTAAGATGAAGTCCTCTATAAATGTCAATTATGTCCATTTCATCTAATGTCCATTTCATCTAATCATTAAGGGCTGATATTTCTTTATTTATTTTCTGTTTGGATGATCTATCCAAAGCTGTCAATGGTGTATTTAGGTCCTCTACTATAATTCTTTTTTGTTCAATTTCTCCCTTTATTTTTGTTAGCAACAAAAAACATAGAAAAAATACGTCATGACTTTTCCGACAACCCAGCAGTTGCTTTGTATATTTTGATGCTCCCTGATTGGGGGCATACATAATTGATGACTTTTATGTCTTCTTGTTGTATAGTACACTTTACCATTGTGAAATGTCTGTCTTTGTCTCTTGTTACCTTTTTTATCCTGAAGTCTGTTTCATTTGTTATCAGTATAGCTATACCTGCTTTTCCTTGAATACTATCTGCTTGGAGTGTCAAATTCCACTCTTTCACTTTGAGTCTATATTTGTCCTTGTAGCTCAGATGTGTCTCTCAGAGGCAGTGTATGGTTGGGTTTAGTTTTTTAATCTAATCTGCTACTCTGTGCTTGTTTATTTGTGAGTTCAGTCCATTTACATGTAAGGTGATTACTGATATATGAGGATTTCCTATCATTCTATCTTTAGTTTCCTGGTAGGACTGTGTTCCATTGTTTCTTTGCCTTTTTGTTGCTGTCTATTACCTTAATGTGGTGGTATTCTATGATATTCCCCTCTGTTTCTTCTTTTTTCATGTTATATATTTCAGTTCTCAATTTTTTTTTGTGTGGTTACTATTAAGTTTTTGTAAAAGAAAGTTTCATATTTAGGGTATTTCATTTTTTTCAGTATGCTTCCTTTCTCCATTTTCTTGTGCTGGTTCAGACCTTTACTCTCTCCCCATTCATGTTTTTGTTGTCACAAATTATCCCTATTTATGCTGTGAGTTAATTTTTGCACTGTACTACCAAGTTGTCTTTTCCCTCTTTTTTAAAAAAAAAAAGTTTTGTTTTTTTCTTTATCCTGTATGTTATGTTTAAGTATATAGTGTCTTATTTGGTGTAGGGGTTGCGGTTTCCTGCTTTTGTCTGTCTGTAAGAACTCTTGTGGTTTTGTATTCTTTTGCTTTTTTGTTTCAGGTCGAATAGCCTCCTTCAGTATTTCTTGTAGTGCAGATCATGTGTTAGAAAATTCCCTCAGCTTCTGTATGTCTGGGAAGGTCTTTATTCCTCCTTCATATCTAAAAGGTATCTTTGCTGGATATATTATTCTTGGCTCATAATTTTTCTCTTTCAATAGCTTTAATATTTGATTCCACTCCCTTCCGGCTTGTAGAGTTTCTGCTGAAAAATCTGATGATAACCTAATGGGCTTTCTTTGGAGGTTACCATCTTCTTTTCCCTGGCTGCCTTGAGGATTCTTTCTTTGTCGTTAATTTTTGACAGTTTCACTACAATGTGCCTTGGAGATGGCCTTTTGGGATTAAGGTAATTGGATGTCCTGTTTGCTTCTTGGGTTCAAGGATCCAGTTCATTCCACAAGTTTGGGAGATTCTCGTCCACTATTTGTTTGATTATACTCACTGTTTCCTTCTCCCTTTTTCCTCCTCTGGTATGCCCATTATTCTTATATTGATCTTTCTGATGCAGTTAGAAAGTTCTACTAGATTTCTTTCATTTCTTGTAGCTCTCATGTCTCTCTCTTCTTTTAATCTGTGCCATATCTAGATTATGTTTTTTTTTGGGGGGGAATTGGGGGATGGGAACAGCGCTGGGGAATTGGGGGAAGGGGAACAGACAAGTTGCTGTCCTTTTTGTTCTTCAGTCTAGTTGTGGAGGACGTTGCTTCACTGGCCCAAGTTGGCACCATCATTGCGCTCTTCCCGGGCGAGGCAGCTCAGTCGCCAGCTTCTGGACGGCCGCTCACTGCGGCTGCTGGCCGCTCACGCTGGCTGCTGGCCGCTCACGCTGGCTGCTGGCCACACATGGTAGCCCATAGCAATCCACTGCCACAGGGACTGCAGCCCACGCCGTCGCCGGAGACTCATGGCAGCCCAGCTCCAGGTTGAGCTGTTGTTCAGCATCTTAGCTGTGGAGGGCAGTGTCACTGGCCCTCATATGTGGGATCCGAACCGGGGCCCTCTGGCATCCCAAGCGAGTTCTTAACCATCGCGCCACTCGGCCGGCCCTAGATTATGTTTTTGATGTCACTGATTGTTTCCTCCAACCAGTCAGCTGTATTTCCTAATCTGGCTATTTCATTTCTTCATTTCTTTTATTGACTTCTTAATCTCTAGAAATTCTATTTGGTTGTTTTTAAAAATTTCAGTCTCTTTTGTAAAATGTTCATTTTGTTCTTTGATTGTGTTTGTGAGTTCATTAAACTGCCTGTCTGTGTTGTATCTTGTTGAGTTTTTTCAGAACTGCAATCTTGAATTCTCTGTCATTTAAGTTACATATTTCCATGACTTTAAGTTCATTTTCTGGAGACTTTTCATTTTCTTTCTGAGCTGCCTTGTTACATTGGTGATTTATGATAATCAATGAATTATTATTTCTCTTCCTAGGCATCTAATGGAGTGGGTTCTGCAACAGGTTGGTAGGAAGAGGTCTTTCTTTTGGTTTCCAGTAGGTGTTGGTAAAATGCTTCATTTTCTTTACTACTGCAGCCTTTTATTATCTCTCTTGCTGTAGTGTTATATTTTCTCTGCACTGTTCTGTCTTCTCATACAATGGGGGGTGGTTTCCCTGGAAGGTGTGCTTCTCCTCTGTGAGCAGGTCACCTGGGTGTCAGGGCATTGCCTCGTGGGGGGAATGTGGAGTTTCTAAAGTTCTGAATCTCTTCATGCACCTGATTCAGCACCTGTGTGTTTCAGAGGCCTTGTTTACTCCTGCAGGGATCTGCCCAGATATGTGGAGTCAGGGGTAGGATGGGTTGTGAGAGGTGGTTCTGAGCAATGCCAGAACCTGTACCGATGGCTGTCTCCCATTTGCCGGAGCTAGTTGGGCTGCGAGTTTGTGGCTGCTGGCCGCAGTTTTCCAAACTGCAAATAATTCTGTTTGTTTGATCTGACACTGCTACTGTTCTGCTTGTAACACTGGACAGGTGGGTGTGGAGTGAGCTCTGGGAGGGTAGTGAGGGTGTGGCTAGGCTCCGTGCCATAGGCCTGCCATCCTCTGCTTGGCGGTGTTGGCTTTAACCATTGTTTTCATCCTTCTTACCTTAGTCTTTGCTCCAAGGTCTCTGCCGTGAGTGTTGGGTTCAGCCATGATATGCTGATCCCTCAATCAGGACTGTGGGTCATAATGGGAGTGCTAGCATTCTGAATTCTTCCCTCTCTTATGACTGCAGTAGCTCTGGGATGCTGAGAGCGTGAGCTCTGAGCTCTGGTCTGTGTCCTGTGCCTGCACAGCCTGCGTCTCAACTCTTCCCTCTTCCCTCCTCCCCCGCTCACCCAGTTTGCCTACATTTAGATGATTTCAGTTGTACATCTCTTAATCTTACCGGTCTGTTGCGCAGGGAGTCCTCTGTGGAATATAGTTGTTCAATTTGTTGTAAGTTCCAGGGGAGATTTCAATAGGCTCAACTCATGCCACCATTGCTATGACGTCTTCACTGGAACTAGATTATTTTCTTAATTTCTTTTTCTGATAGTTCATTGTTGGTGTATAATATTCAATTTCTGAATATTAATTATGTATTTCGCAACTTACTGGATTCATTTATCAATTCTAATAGTTTTTTTGTGGAATCTTTCAGTTTTTCTGTATATAGTATGTCATCTGCAAATAATGACAGTTTTACTTCTTCATTTTTCAATTTGGATGCCTTTTTTTTTCTTATCTGATTTCTATGACTAGGACTTCCAGTACTATGTTGAATAAAAGTGGTAAGAGTGGGCATCCTTGTTTTGTTTCTGATCATAAGGAGGATGCTTTCAGCTTTTCCCCTTTTGTATGATTTTAGCTGTTTGTCGTATATGCCCTTATTATGTTGAGGTTTGTTTCCTCTTTTCCCACTTATTTATATGATCATATGATTTTTATCTTTCATTTTGTGTATGTGGTGTTTCACATTAATTGATTTGCAGATATTGAACCAGACTTGCATCCCAGGAATAAATCTCACTTGATCATAGCATCTGATATTTTTAAAGGATTGTTGAATTCAGATTGCTAATGTTTTGTTGAGGATATTTTCATGTATGTTCTTCAGAGATATTGGTATATACTTTTTTTAAATTTTTTCTAATGTCTTTGTCTAGCTTTGCAATCAGGGTAATGGTGGCCTCATAGTGTGATCTTAGGAGCTGTCCTTCCTCTTGAATTTTTGGGAATGAATTTTTGGGAATACATCAAGAAGGGTCAGTGTACATTTTTCTTTGAATGTTTGGTATAATTCACCTGTGAAGCCTCAGGTACGGGACTTTTATTTGTAGGGAGTTTTTTGATTACTGATTTGATTACATCAGTAATAATTTGGCTTGATCAGATTTTCAGTTTCTTTTTGATTCAGGCTTGGATGATTGTGTGTTTCTAAGAATTTGTCCATTTCTTCCAGAATGTTCAATTTGTTGGCATATAATTGTTCATAGTATTTTTTTTTAAAGATTTTTATTGGGTAATTGGGGGGATGGGAGCAGTGCTGAGGAATTAGGGGAAGGGGAACAGACAAGTTGCTGTTGTTTTGTTCTTCAATCTAGTTGTGAAGGACGCTGCTTCACTGGCCCAAGTTGGCACCATCATTGCGCTCTTCCCAGGCGAGGCAGATCAGTCGCTGGCTTCTGGATGGGCGCTCACTGCGGCTGCTGGCCGCTCACGCTGGCTGCTGGCTACA